>NC_061514.1:271166849-271250769 GCF_022539505.1 Lolium rigidum
GACTTCCCCCGAGCCATTGTAGATCTTATGGATAACGCGATATGTACGAGCGCTAGAATCACTGGACGACATTGGTACTTAGTCCTAGATGAGTAGTACCCATGCAATGGAACCTCCACCATATCAACACATACCATGGTTCCATTGCCCACCACATAGTCATATTCATAATTGTAAAATAATACTTTGCTTTTTAATGCAAGAGTGATAAGTATAGTACTTTGCACATAGTTTGATACAAATAATCAAATGACATGAGCAAGCGATGAACTTGCCTTTCTTAACTGCAAGATTATGCAGGCAAAAGCTTCGATACGTGAGAACTCCAAATGCTGAAATACCATCATCGTCCGGTAAGGACAATGTTTAAAGAACTGGCAAAGATGCTATAATGCATAGTATGAGATGCAATCGTCCGAGTGTAACCTAACCTCGATGATTTAGGATGTATGAGTTGTAAAGATTTCTTTAGGGTTGGTTGCACTTTTAGAATGGTTCTCAAACAAGGTTCTTATTAGGGTTTGGTTATATTAGCATCATAACCAAGTGATATAAGACATCATAACAATCATACACATAAAGAATAGTGGTGGAATAATATGTAAAGAACAGTTGTCAATTTTAAGTTCTACAGAACATGGTTGATGATTACTTATACTATACTTCAAAAGAATAACCTTTGAAGAACATGTTGTTTAAGAAATAATGAGTATTTCAAAGAAGGATTAGGACTTCTAAGGTTTGATTGACATTTGTACTTCAAAAGAATAACTTTTGAAGAACAGGTTAAATAAGAATATGAACTACTATACATAGGAGCTATGGCTTTCTAGGGTTTACTATTGGATTCATTTAGTTCATTAATAGGAACTAGTTGGTTCTTAACTTGGAATGGGTTTCTATATAGCAAGTATTGGTAGGTTTATTGCTATGGTTTCTTTTAAGCATCATATCAAAGGATGGTTATCAAGATGGTTATATAAATTAGCTATTAGGGTTTACTATGGTTTCACAATTGCTTCACTAAGTAATCTCTAATTGCTTCAAAACTAGATGGTTTATTATTTCTTTAATAGGGTTTAGTTGGATATGAGCATGTGTTGTGAATTGCTACGCAAGGTTGGTACTAGGGTTCATCATTATGGTTCTACTAAATTATGATGGTTAAGGTTGATCTCAATGGTGCTAACATATTAACAAGCTAGGGTTTGTTCCTAAGTGGCACTAATTGGTTATACAAGTTTTATTCAAAGATAAAGACATGGAATGATGACCCATGTGAATTGGTTATCATGACTTGTATTTGTTGGTCACATAATAAGGTTCTCTATGTAAGGTGAAATTCACATGATCACATGTGATAAGAAACTGGGGTTTTAGGGTTAAAGCATTTTCAGATGATCACATAAAATAATAGGATCCAGATTCTAACTTATAATAAAACTAGGGCTTCTAAATTATGATCCAATTCTTAAAGTAATACTTGGTACTAGAATTAATGTGATTAAGTACTTTGCACAAAATTGATAATAGCCTTATCATTTAATTATTTTAAAGGGTTTAAGAATTAAAACAAATTTGAGTTAGGGTTTAATTTCTAGAATTAGGATTTTATAGTTATGACTAGGTTTTAAACTAATGACTTGTTAATTAAAGAATGTTTAAGTTACAAAATTTGAGTTATCAAAATAATATTAGTTGTTGGTATTTTCTGGCTTTAATAATATTTAAAGAAATAGTAAATGGCAATTTGCACATTAGGGTTTGTGAATTACCACTAATATTTTAATTGATGAAAATATGATCAAGAAATTTAATCTTAACATTTTATTTACTTACTGAATGGATAATATTTATTTTTGAAACTTAACTATTTATTGAATTCAAATTGTGTTTTAAATAAATGAGATGGCATAATTAATAAGGTTACAAATAAGTGAATTTTTATTTTGACACAATTTTTTTTATATTTTATTTGAATAGAGTTTATTTTTGTGTGAATTTTGATATATTATTCATATTTTTCTGAGTTGAAATGAATTTTATACAATTTTGCAAAGTTTTAGCTATTTACTGGAATTTGAAATTAAACCTAACTACGAACGTGTCGGTTCGTTTCTACCCACACACGGCCCGACATGTGGGGCCAAGTCCAAGTCACACGCCACGTTGGCGAAGGCGGTCAACGGCCAGCGCGCGGGACCTGCGGCCACGTCGGCCTCGCCGGTCGATGACGCCGGCGGTCGGCGCACCGGCCGAGCGCCGCCGTTTTATGGCCTCCCGGGACGCGCGACTAGGATTTTCCGACTCCTCTTGATCTGCGAACACGATGGTGGCGTTGGTTTCTCGAATAGTTCACCGGAACATCACCGGAGAATGAGCCGCGTGGCGGAGTAAGTCCGGTGAGATCTCGAAAGCGAGCTACATGACGACGAGATGATGCAAATAAGAGGTCTACAGATGCGCAATCATACCGTGATGCTGATGGTGTGATCGGTGAGGTGGATCGTGGACGGAATCGAGCACGAACTCGCCCGATACCGCCACGGTACACCGAAAGGGAATTGCAAAATTGGCTTGATCCCGAGCTCCCTTGGACGATTGGCTCCACCATGATGATCCTTGAGTCCGGGCGCTTCCAACGAGCTACCGCACGGAGCTCTGGGGGTGGTCTCCTCCGTCGAATCCGTCCTCGACGCCGCGCGATAGGCGGAGTGGATAGTGGTGAGGGATAGAGAGGGTTAGGGAGTGAATGGAAGGAGCGGAGATGAACAAGGACATCACGAGGTTCCGTAGGTGGTTTTATATGCCACGACGAGGTCGGAATCGTCACTTCACCGACGGCGACCGCCGGATGCAATGAGCGATGGTGAAGTGAGCTAGGGCGTGAATCTTGATGCTCCCGGATAGGCTCGGACGCAGCCCGAGAAAGGATTGGGCGAGGCTCCGAGGGACTCGTTGACGTCCCGGTGGCGTCCTTATCCTCGGCCGAGGACGTGGCCGAGCTCCTCCTCTGCGCTTGTCGTTGCCGGAGAAGAAGACGACGCCCTTTTCTTCCGTTTCGATACCTGTTTCGTGGTCCGGGCTGAGTTCGTTGGTGGGCTGGGCCAAGTCCGGGGGCTGCGTTGGCCTCGCTTACGGTCGTGCCGGCAAGGTAAGGCTTTCCCTCTCTTTCTCTTTTAAATTTCTTTATTGAATTTTGTTTTCTATCTTCTTGTTTGAATTCAAAATTTGGGTTCTGCTTTCTTTGCGGTGTTCTAAAATATTTGAGTATCAAGATAACTTGAAGTATCATGCTTACCTGCATGGTTTTGTTGTTTAAACAAATATTGTATTTTTAATTAGAGTGACACTTTTGTGAGGTTTAATTAAAATGGAAATGGTTAAGATATTGATCTTCATTCTTTTATAATTTAGGAACCATTTCTGCTTTAATGATTTGAAAACTTAGAACATGTGCATGGTGAATATGTTATATTTTTCTAGTGCTTAACCATAATGATTACTCACATATAATTTGGATTGTGGCTAGGGTTTAAAAGTAAGTGGTAATAAGAATGGGTTGAGTTTAATTGCGGGCCGTCGCTCGGAGGGGTCTCAGCCAGCCGCAGCTCTAGGCTCTTCCCGGCTCTACGGTGTTGACAAGGCCGCTGCCCGCCGGTGGGTTTTGGCAGTCAACACCCACTTCCTATAAAAAGAAATCTTGTAAATAAACAAGTCATGTAGGCATAATGCAACAAGCATAGAAAGGCAACACAAGCGCAACTTCAAGATTCTCAACATAAAGAGGGGAAACTTAATATTATTAAGATGCATATAACCATGTTTCCCTCTCTCATAATAACTTTCAGTAGCAACATGAACAAACTCAACAATATAACTATCACATAAAGCATTCTTATCATGAGTCTCATGCATAAAATAATTACTACTCCCAACATAAGCATAGTCATTCTTATTAATTGTAGTGGGAGCAAATTCAACAAAGTAGCTATCATTATTATTCTCATCATCAAATATAGGAGGCATAGTATAATCATAATAAACTTTATCCTCCATAGTAGGTGGCACCAAAATACCACTATCATTATAATCATCATAAATGGGAGGCAAAGTATCGTCAAAGTAAATTTTCTCCTCCATGCTTGGGGGACTAAAAATATCATGCTCATCAAAACCAGCTTCCCCAAGCTTAAATTCTTCCATAGCATTAGCAATAATAGTGTTCAAAGAGTTCATGCTAATAACATTGCTATTTTGCAAACAAAGTTCCATGGATTTTTTAATTCTCTCTTCAAACACATCATGTCCTAATTCAAGATAAATACTATAAAGATCTCTAATTTTTTTGTTGTTTTCCATTAAGCCTAACTAGTGTAAACAAGAAACAAAAAGATGCAATTGCAGGATCTAAAGGAAATAGCTTCGAGCACTCACACACCGGCAACAGTGCTAGGAAATAGCTTAGTAGTCGGAGGATGTGAATACCTTTTACCTTACCTCCCGGCAACGGCGCCGTGAAAATAGCTTGATGTCTACGCACGCTTCTATTCCGGTAGACTTTGTTGGGCCTCCAAGAGCAGAGGTTTGTAGAACAAGCAGCAAGTTTCCCTTAAGTGAATCACCCAAGGTTTATCGAACTCAGGGAGGTAGAGGACAAAGATATCCCTCTCAAGCAACCCTGCAATTACGATACAAGAAGTCTCTTGTGTCCCCAACACACCTAATACACTTGTCAGATGTATAGGTGGACTAGTTCGGCGAAGAGATAGTAAAATGCAAGTGATATGGATGTATATGAGCGGTAATAACAATCTGAATAAAATATAGCAGCGAGTAAACATGCAACAGAACAGTAATTAAATGGAGATTCGATGTTCGGAAATAAGGCCTAGGGATTCTACTTTCACTAGTGGACACTCTCAACATTGATCACATAACTGAAACTACTCTACACTCTCTTGTTGGATAACAAACACCATTCATTGTGTAGGGCTACAAGAGCTCCCTCAAGCCGGAGTTAACAAGCTCCACAACATCCGGAGTTCATATTTAAGTAACCTTTAGAGTGCATGATAGACCATTGCAATTTAGACCGAGTACTAACATAGCATGCACACCGTCACCGTCGGGCTATGAAAGGGGGAATAGATCACATCAATACTATCATAGTAATAGTTAACTCCATAATCTACAAGAGATTACAATCATAACCTATGCCAAGTACTACATGATGCACACACTGTCAACATTACATCATGGAGGAGGAATAGAGTACTTTAATAACATCACTAGAGTAGCACATAGATGATATTCAACTAGATCACAAAGAGAGAGATGAACCACATAGCTATGGTAGAGCCCTCAACCCCGGGGGAGAACTACTCCCTCCTCATCATAGGAGTCAGCAGCGTCGATGAAGATGGCGGTGGTGTCGATGGAGATGCCTTCCGGGGGCAATTCCCCGTCCCGGTGGCGTGCCGGAACAGAGACTTCTGTCCCCCGAATCTTGGCTTCGCGATGGTGGCGGCTCTGGAACTTTTCTCGTATCGTGGCTTATTTCCATAGGGTTTTAGCGACGGAGACTTTATATAGGCGGAAGGGCAGCCTCGGAGGAGCCAGGGGGTGGCCCCACCATAGGGGGGCGCCCCCCCTTGGCCGCGCCGCCATGTGGGGTGGGGCCCCCAGGGCTCCCCTCTGGCCCCTCTCTGGCTCTCTGGAAGCTTCGGTGAAATATAAGATCGTGGGCGTTGATTTCGTCCAATTCCGAGAACATTTCCTTTGTAGGATTTCTGGAACCAAAATCAGCATAAAACAGGAACTGGCACTTCGGCATCTCGTTAATAGGTTAGTTCCGGAAAATGCATATAAATGATGTAAAGTGTGTATAAAACATATGTGTATCATCATAAAAGTAGCATGGAACATAAGAAATTATAGATACGTTGGAGACGTATCAGGCCTCTAGGGAATCTACTGATAATTAAGGTACTCCTTTTAATAGAGCACCGGAGCAAAGCATTAACACTCCGTGAACACATGTGATCCTCACATCACAACCTTCCCCTCCGGTTGTCCCAATTTCTGTCACTTTGGGGCATCGGGTTCCGGACAACAACATGTGTATACAACTTGCAGGTAAGATCATAAAACAATGAATATCATCATGAAACAATAACATGTTCAGATCTGAAATCATGGCACTCGGGCCCTAGTGACAAGCATTAAGCATAACAAGTTGCAACAATATCGTAAAAGTACCAACTACTGGATACTAGGCACTATGCCCTAACAATCTTATGACTATTACATGATCAATCTCATCCAATCCCTACCATCCCCTTCAGCCTACAACGGGGAATTACTCACACATGGATGGGGGAAACATGGATGGTCGATGCAGAGGCGTCGGTGGTGATGATGGCGATGATCTCCTCCAATTCCCCGTCCCGGCAGGGTGCCAGAACGGAGTTTCTGGTCCCGAGACAGAGTTTCGCGATGGCGGCGGAGTTCTGGATGTCTTTTGGCAAATTGGTCGAACCCCCGTGCGTTTTTAGGTCGAGAGGCTTAAGTAGTCCAGAGGGGAGCGTTGGAGGCTGGCCGAGGCGCCGCCACCATAGGCCGGCGCGGCCCAGGGGCCCACCGCGCCGCCTTGTGGGGTGGGCGCCTCGTGGCCCCCCTCTGTCTTGTCTTCTGGCTCCGTCAATCTTCTGTGAAAATAGGCCCATTGCAATTATTTCCGGGGATTTTCCTAAAAGTTGAGTTTCTGCACAAAAACAAGACACCAGGGCAATTCTGCTGAAAACAGCGTTAGTCCGTGTTAGTTGTATCCAAAATACACAAATTAGAGGCAAAACAATAGCAAAAGTGTTCGGAAAAGTAGATACGTTTTGGATGTATCAAGCCTCACCGGGAACCGAGTAGCACGAGTTCACGACCGGCAATCCAGCAGCCCGAGATCACCACTGAAAACCGAGCAGAAGGGGCAGGTCGGCGTCACCGCGCATCGGAGCAGGAGGTGCTAGACCTTCTGGTGGCTGCTCCTCTCGCCGGTGGTGCGCGCAAGAGCAGCTCGGCCTTGTGTCCAGTAAAATGATTGCTTTTTGGTTTTGTATGCAAGGACCCGAATGCTTTTTGGTTTTGTATTCAGGGACCTCATTGCTTTTTATTTTTGTATGGTATGGCTCAAGTCATACATGACACCAAACAATATCTCAGCTGAGCTGTGCTCAGCTCATACAACCTACCAAACATAACACACTAAAACACACGTGTGTGTGATCAACTTAGCTGGGCTCAGCTTGTATGAGATGAGATGGGCCAGCCGGGCTACCAAACACACCCTAATTGGTTGCGAGCAGTCAGAAAATTACCATTGGGGATTCTGATCATGACATCGACCCCCATTCGACTTGAAGATAAAAACAATGTTGCATCGACGTTAATGACTGCCGAACCATCCTGCGGCGGAGACC
Organism: Lolium rigidum; assembly: GCF_022539505.1. NCBI lineage: Eukaryota > Viridiplantae > Streptophyta > Magnoliopsida > Poales > Poaceae > Lolium > Lolium rigidum. Next base: position 271,174,325 of record NC_061514.1, read on the forward strand.
ACCTTGGTGAAGGCCTGAAGGGGGTATGGTCTCACGTCTTTGGATAGACGCAAGCTTAAACAGGTGCAATAGGATCAATATGCTTTGATTTGCTCAGCTAGACCGTATGGATGCTTCCTTGGTTCGTCGTTATGGACAACACTAGATCATGATTGCGCGCATTGCTGCGCCGTATATTTTTGAAGATAATGACAAGAATTTTTGAAAATATAGAGGTACAAAACATAGGCATTTAGTTTTCCAAATAATATACTGCTTATTTCTATGATTGGTTATTTCTCATTGTCGCTGTCAACAAATGCGCGGCAGCAACAAGAAAAAGAAGACCTAGCAAGCCAATGTTTGATTAAAACTGATAGCGGGCAAATCAATCCATCATTCCGAGTGGAAGGGACATTTCATTCTTGATTAGCAAAGACACTCCCTGAAAATGGATAATATGATCTTGCAGTTACTCAAGAGAAGGTACAGTTGAGACAAAAAAATAAAAAGACGATCAGCCACCCACAAAACAAGATACGTAGATAAAAACTAAGGAGATTTATTAAGAAACTTATCGCTTCATGTAGCATCCAGCTGTGGACGTACATAACAAGAATGGATTACTAAACTAAAAGAGTTTTCCATTTTATTTAAAACAAATTATAAAGAGTTCAGATTCAATTTGATCCCCTTGATGGAAATGATAGAAAGAAAATCACAAGCCACTTATTCTGTGGTTCAACCCTTAAATTTATATGTGAAATAAATACACCTGCGTTCCAAAAGGTTATAATTTGGAACAGATAAACAGATTGGAATTAAGTAGACTAAGTGGCCTCACCTGTCCAAATATTTTATTTGAGATGTAAATTTTCAGTGAAGAATAACTAAATTGTCAACACAACTTCTTGGTATCTAGGGCAGGTAGTTATTTGCAAGCCTAGCTCTAGTTCTATTCAGATGCGGAACATTGTGCTTCCAAATAAAATGGATTATCATGGATAATAAGTCTATATATCTAACAAACGCCTTTGATAACACACATGCAACAAGTGGGCACCTAAAACCGTCTAGTAACCAAGTGCTGATAAAAGTTTTCTGGAATCATTCTACACTACCAGTCCATAAATATTAAATAAACAGTGCCGATGATACAAGGAAAACTAACCTCTCAACCCCTGAACTCAGATAAGAAATAAAAGAACACACCAGATAATTAATACTCCCCCTTTCCTAAAAAAGCTTCGAAACACTTTATAGATAAGGATAAATCTATAATTAAACATTTCTATATATCTTCGTATGTACACAAAGTTGAGAAGCTTTTTGAAAAATGGCGGAAGTACTAATATGAACACAACAGTAGTAGTTGAAAATAACCTTTTGTAGTAAACATAAAACTACAATTGTTGGACTAATGTTCGGCGAATAGCTCAATCAAAGTCATAGGTCAATGAGCGCAAGCACCTCCATGTAAGAGCTCAGAAATCAAACATTTCACAAAAATGCAAGTGGTAAGCAACAGTCTGAACATGTAACCATATTGTACAGACTTTATCCATACTGATTCAGAAAACAGTGTATAAACGTTTCAATAACTTGACAAATATTTTGCCAATTGGCGGAGGAAAAAAAAACTGCAGTTATAACAACACATACAACCTTCAGAAAAGATCTATTCAAGAGTGTACTTGGGACCATCATAAATTAGTTTTGAATCCTCTTTCCTTTGGTATAGTTTCTGCACAGAAAACAATCATTCATCGATCATGTCATATACCAGGAGCATAATAAGCATATAAGATAGTTGGATCATTGTCAGTAAGCATACAAAAGATACTGTAGAATTGTCATGAAACTTTTAGAACCAGAAATACATACACCAATTTTATTTGCATAAGAGGAATATAAAGTCTCTTGCCTTCCCTAAAACAATCTCAAAGTTGGCCTCCTGATAGGTGAAAGGCAAATGGAACTAATCAGATCTATGGTAACTCGGTGGTCTGAATCTGTAGTGACGTGCCTGCCAAAGCACAAATTTGTACAATTTTCTAGCAGATACAAACCATGCAGGAGGTAAATTTTGTAACCCTAAGAGAGGAGAATCATAGAACGTCAGCGCACAAAGATTAAAAAAAGGTGAGCAACCAGGGCCAGCGACGCAGCGGTGTCTTGCGTTGGTGAGCCACAGCAACGGCTGCATCCTCAAGCCGCTGACAGCGGTGCCTCCTTCTGCTCGTCCTCATCTCTCATTGTCGAGAAAAAGGCCGGCGAGCTTCTCTAATTGACATCAAGTTCGCCTCGCCAGATTCCTCGCTGGAATTTCTCCTTAAATTGCATTAAACACATGCTGCTCTTTTAGGAAATACCATTTAAATAGTTCTGTCCATGTTATTTTTTTATATCTGCCAAATAATCCATGGATACCATAAACATTTTTGTAACCAGATTAAATGTTTCCAACTTGAACCTCAAGATCAAACCACAGGAACAGAGCAGGATGAGAGTTTCAAATCCCCACATTCCACGGACATGGAAGATCTGCACCACCAGCATGAGGGCGGCTACTTAGGCAAAACCCATCGATGTCAGAGAAACTACAGGGGGGAGGGGGATTGAACCTCAAAATCGAATCCATCGAAGATTTCTGGAGATGGCGAGATGGAAGTCATGGCCGGCTGGCCGCTCTGCAGCCTCCCTGTGATCTTCCACCACCAGAAGCGCCTCACCCTATTGAGGACGGGACGAGCCGCGCACAACATCATGGATGCCTGGAGCTCTCCTCACACGGACCTTCTCGGCTGCCTCACCATCATCTATTAGTGAGAGCTGGGGTGTTGGGCGTACCATCCTGTTCACCCCGTGAGGGAGAGAGAGGTAGTAGAGGGAAGGAGGGAGCCAGGGAGGTCCAAATACTGATGAGGAGACGAAGCTACAGAGGCGCATGAAGTAGGAAGGCGATACAGTAACGTACGTCCATTAATTGCCGGCAAGAGGCGTACATCAGTGCTTTGCTTCAATGCTGTTTCAATCGCCTGCGCCGCATCACTCTTCACCTCTCTCCATCGACCTTGACCAGGCCACGGCGAGAGCTTCTCTAGTACGGACGAGATTTTTTCCTCTCGCCAACAAATCAAATTGGATCAGATGGTGAGCATCTAGTACCCATGGTCCGTTTTCGGCCCAGTTAACCTGAGAATGCCCAGGTCTACCCGAGGAGTAGCGGCCCAAACACTGTTGGACTGCTTTTGACGGGAGTTACGGTGGAAGCAGCTTTCTACGACGTTTCGGCCGGACGGGGCCATCTCTGGACCGTTCAAGAAAGTTATCGAACGGCTGTAGACGCAAAATCGTTGTGGTGGCTCCTAACTAAGTGAGTTTTACTGTTAACTAATTCCTGGCATCCCAAAGATGCCAAACTGTGAGAACTGGAGTGATCGCCGCGAGGTCATCCGATCTCGCCAGAAACTCCATTAGCCAATGCTTCGTAGTGATGAACTGGCAGCGGCATAGTCGAACAGGAAAAGCCGTCTTGACCTGAGACCAAACTTCACGTGCGGAGGGACAAAACAGCAGAGTGAGCTCCACCCGTTCTTCGCGGTTGCAAAAGAGACACACATCCGATGCTGGTATATGGCGGCAGCGGAGCTGGCGACCACTAGGTAAGCAATCGTTTGCAAAGCACCAGAGCGAGATTTTCATCTTCCTTGGGGCCTATATATTCCAAAGCTTCTTTCAAAGCTTCGACTCCTCTGTTGATTCGATCGCTAGACCTCGTCCAGATAAGCTCCTTTGATGGACAAATTTTTGGGTCCTTGCGAGATTGTATGTGATCGCACAGTGTACATGCCGAATTTGGCATGCGGCCACGAGGCGAAATCCGCACATATCCTAAAACATGAAAATAAACATATGTACTGTCGAAAAGACAAAAAATGAAGTCATTTTATGGCATGAGTGCATAGGTCGCAAAAATGTCTTTTTCCATTGAACATTATGTGAACAGCGCACTCAAAGAAAGTGTAGAGATACACCAAAATCTTTTTTCAACTTTCTGAATATTTAAAAATGTGTTTTTTTTTGTAATTGTAGCATCTTGATTGGCATCTTTTACGGTACTTTTTACCACAGCTAGGGAGGATAGAGGTATGATTTGAGGAAAGGTCAGGATTAGCCGATTAGATTAGGTCCGGCAGCCCAGTAAAACGTTGATAATGAAAAAATAAATAAAATTAGCAGTATTTGGCCCGGTCCAACAATTGGATAACAGATCTTTGGTAGAGCGGAGAGAAACGCCCGTATCTGGGTCGAGGGCGGCCGCCGCTGGCATCGACACCCCGTCTGCGTCGATGGCGACCGCCTCCGCCGCTACCGGATCGGAAAGATACTGCATCTCCGGCGAGTGACGCCGCCACCAGGTCGTCCCTGTCCTCCATGGCGGGCGACCATCACGGGCGACCGCTGCCGCCACCGGATCGGACAGATACTGCATCACCGGCGAATGACGACGCCACCGTCTCCATCGCGGGCGACCGCCGCCGCCAGCAGATCGGGCTTGTCCTGCATCGCCGGCGAGCTATGCCGCCACCACGTCGAGGCCGCCGCAACATCGAGAGACGCTGCCAGGTACTCCGCCACCATCTGTCGTTCCTTCATGTACTCCGTATTTATCTTCAGAACGAAAATCCAGAGTACAAAGCGTCATGTACCTGAAAATTTGGCCTCCTTTGTTAAATAATCCTAGCTACAGAGAAATTTAGAGAGAGATATCAGGCGGTCCAGGCCGGATCACAATGGACTGACATATATACTGTGGTACATATTCTATCTATGACGATGCATACTAGTAGTATATAGCCTGGGAACATTCATGGACTTAAACTTTTTATTGATTTGGAATGCTCACACACGACCACGCCATTGCACATTAGTATTCTTCATGTATGGAGTAACCGCGTGATGCTATTTTCAGAACAAATGTATGCGCTATAGAAATCAAACCATGTATCGTATTTAACAAGCTTTTCAAACTTGATGGAATGTGCTGCTGAATTATTGTGCTCATACTCATTTGATGAAGTTGTCAAAATTAAACCTTTAGCCTTGTGGTATCTTGATGACATGAATTGCACCTTAATATGATATTGTTGCTTTTGTAGATGTTGTCATGCCTTCAAATGTTATCTTGATGCCATCAATTTTCATGGCTGCTGAATGTATGAGAGTGAAACAACAAATCCATTTTTACTGATTGTTGTTTATGCACAACGCCATCTTTCTCTGTAAGACATGAGTTTGTGGTTAGCAAGACCTTCAGAAGTGAGGAAGAAGGATATGAGTTATATCTATATTTTTTCACCAATATTATTTCTGGTATACTGTACATATTATTTACTGTGTCTCCGTCTTATCTCTTCATGCATATACCAGGTGGTTTGTGACTTGAGGAAAAAGCTCTGGATCAAGGTATCTACAAACCTTTGTTTCATGTCCTGTTTCGCTGAGTCAACCCACCTCCAATGTTGTAACTTCACCATGAACAATATAGCAGGAACTAAATTGTTCTTAACTTTTGCAGCCTCACGAAATCGATATTGGCTATGCAGTCCGTGCCCAATCTGCAGGTGCTGGTGCCTCGTCTTCCCAAGGTGGTGGCTACCACCGCTAATGCCTAACGGGATGAATATGCACAAAAGACGCTAGTCATGTGTCTACTAGACGTCGAGCTTTCTCGTTGACGACTGGAGAATAGATATGTTGGAATAATGCTGATGGTGTTCTAGTTAAACTGACTGTAATTGGAAGAGTATTTTGGTTGGTACTTATTTGCAGTCAACTAGTTTGAAATAAAATATTTTTATGTGATCTCTCCTGATGCTTGTTAACTTAACTTGTTTTGATGGAGCTCCGTAAGCAATCTCGACTGACGTAACAAAGCAATCCCAATTGTTGATTTGCGTGCTGAACAGTGTTGTATTCTGGTCTCACTTAAGACACCATTGTCACGTTTGTAGAATGGGTCATGTTAAGGTATCAGAGTGATTGCTTGTATTTTGAAAAAATATCTAGGGAAAAAATACCCTAAAATATATATTCTGGAGATGGACTTTTGACCACTTCGATTTAGATAGTGCATGCTTTGTCTAAACCCTAAAAAATAACACGCATGAATGTGGTACATACAGCTGAAAGTTGTGGAAAATATCATGTTAAGAAAACGCCGTGCATTCTAGGGAAGTACTTTGTTTGTTTCATATCTGCATATTATGAATTGTCATGATTGCTAAATGTATGACAGTTGCTAGACCTATCACTTGAAACAACATATCCATTTTACTAGACTAGTAACATGAATCTTATTTTTACGATTGTGGTTTTCAGACATGGATGGTCAAGGCCCTTGTGGTTAGCAAGACCTTCAGAAGTGAGGATGAAGGATATGAGTTCTATAATGAGTATGCAAAGGTCAAAGGGTTCAGTATTGGGAAGGAGGAGCTGAAATATTTGCCAAGCACACACACTCGGTTCAGGCGGTTTTACACGTGCTTTAAAGAAGGATACCGTACATTTGAGAACTTCGAAAGGCCTGAACCAAAAAGAACTCCAAAGGCAAGAATGACGTCAGTACGCGTCTAGAAATTTGGTCCATTGCCTGCATATTTTTTCAGGGGCAAACCAAGCTTTTACTAGAAAAGTTCTCGATCCAATTGAGAACAAGCAAGTGCGTGACCCCTAGCGAGCCTCTGGGGCTATCCACGATATGCACCTCGCACTGAAGGGTTGGGCGTGGGCGATTTCGTCTCCACTCGTTGGCCCACCTGTCATTGGCTCTGCCGAGCGAGGAAGAGATTGCAGGGAAAAGGAGGTCGTGTGGTAAAACCTAGCCCCACTCCTTTCCTGTGCCGCCGCCGCCTCTCACGGTTCCCCTTCTCTTCCTCTCACATGGCCTCTCCCTCCTCGGCATCGATCGTGACCGCCGCTCGCATGCTCCGCCTTGTTGGCCGCCGCTGTGCTGTACTGCGGCTGGTGGCAAGGAGGAGGTCGCTGGGAGGCGGCGCAGCACCGGTGCTCACGAGAAGCAGGTCAGCCACTCGCGCGCTCGGCCGTGTCGGCCGCCGCTCTGCTACACTGCAGCCGAGGCAAGGAGGAGGACGCCGGGAGGCAGTGCTGCACCATTACTCGAATCGTGGCCATACCGGAGCCGGTGGTCACACAGGTTGAGGGTAACGCCTATGCCTCTGCCACCGGAGATGGACGACGACAGAGCCGAGGTGAGCCCCCATCCTATCCTCTTGCCTATATATTCCATGGGGCTCACACCTTCATCGTTGCTCAGCTGCCGGCAGGTGAGATCCGGATGGAAAAGTAGGAGGCAGAGAGGGATATGAAGTGGGGAAGAAGTGACGGTGAGGGATGATGAAGAAATGAGCTCCGACTTCCTGCTATAGAACCACATCCACAACGCCCTCTTCTAAGCTAGCTACTACCTCCCCAAGAAATGCAACATCAAGCCAAGGTGAGCACTGAGCACGCTGATTTGAAGTTATTTCCTTTGCATATTGCGGCAGCAGCACCCCACTCTTATTGGTTTTGTTTTCACGCTGATTGGTTTTGCAGCCTGGTTCAGATCTTCCGCTCATAGAATTTATTCTTCCCCGTCTCCGCCGGCTTCCTTACCGGCGGAGCCACATATACTTGGGCGAGACCTACAGACCGGCGGGGACGAGTCGACTTAGGCGACTCCTGGGCGGAGGGGAAGCGACCACATGGAGGCAGGCTTAGCACGGTAGCAGGTTGGCAGTGGCGCGTCGATCTGGGCAACCTCTGAGGAGAGCAGCGCAGAGAGGGAAAGGTGAGGAATTAAAAACAGTTGCCTCTCAGATTCTGATATTTTCCGAAATAGATGACCTGGTTTCTTAGGTTTCATGTTTGTAGAGTCTACAATTTTTGATTTCTTGTCGTATAATTTTGGGCCTTGGATCTTCTCCTAATAAGTTCTAGGAATTCGCGTATAGGGTTCAGATGGAGAGCTCAGAGATGCCCCGCAACGGCAGAGTGGCATCGTCTAGGTAGCTATTCACGTCCATCCACCTCTGGATCTTCTCCTCAGCCGCAACCAACGAGATAAAATGATATCTGGAAAGTGACTATAGTTATGTTTCAGTTCTTGTGTTTGCCGTGTGATACCCAACTCTGTAGCTATGGAGCTAATTGAATAATGGGGAAATGTGATTTCAAACAGCACCCAAGTGTGAGAGTTTCATTGATTAGAGTTTATCTCACTATTACCATGGATGTGAGCTTATTTTCTATATTTGTTATTTGCAGGGAGGCAATCTCTCATGTCAGCTGGCAAGATAACTGTTTAATCATGTCTGAGGTACATTGGTTACTCCACGAGGAGATGTTTTCTGTCAGTGTAATGTACTAGCTGGTGTGACAGTGTTTGAGAGCAATTAAATCCCTGTATGGAAGAGAAACTAACATCCGATAACCTGCAGGTATGATTTCTTGATCTTGGCCAACAATTATAGTATGCTCTCCTAGGATATAGATTGAATTGACATGATAATTAATTGTCAGCGTGTTTTAACTAGAGTCTCTGCAGTAAAAAAATTCACATTTACTGGACTGCTCGTGTTCTGGGTAGTATTTTTTCTTTTGGGAAACCTACAAACCTGTGTCTTGATTCTTGAACAATCATGGTCCTTTGCTTTCAACAGTATCTGCAACAATTAGGTCTTTTGGGAATTCATGCAGGCACTGTAAAGCTTCTCAGGGAACATAACCTCTAATTTGTTTGTTTTTCTAAAACTGATGCAACAGACACAATCAAGAAGTTCTTGTTTATAGTGGATCTTACCACTTGTGATATTTGTAGCAATATTTCCAATATAATTATTATGCTTATGCAATTTCCATACCCTCTCATGATTGCACATGAGACTGTTCTATACTTTCATCTATTTAAGAAAAATATTTTCCTATACGGAGTAATAGGTCACCCTCGGAAAAGAATGAAATAGTATTTTGTATGATTATAATGTCCATGCCTTTCATGTCTTGTCATGTTTCCTGGTCTCAGATGTTCTAGGCAAGTTGGTGGTTAATGTTGTCCAGATTGGCCTGTTACCCAGCCCCGGTCCTTTATTTAAACTCTCCATAATATCATATTTAATATGATTCAAAGGCTGAACATGATCTACTCAAGCTTCTACAATACGCCATTTTTGTATAGGTGAGTTCTCACTTTTTTGCTTGCTACAATAGCTTGTGAATCAATGTGTCTTGGTACTAGGTTTGTGCTAGAAGAGCGTCTTTCGTGACAGGGAAAGAGTGGAAAAAAAGATATTCATCAGCTATGGAATCTTGATAGGTATCTGTATTGGGGACTGTTCACAAAGCATGGACCATTTTCCAATATATGTAGCTTTTTTTCCTATTTCTATAAGGATAACATAAGTTTAAATGGAGGTCAGCTGCTAGATCAAAGACAATACCTTATTTATATTCAGATATCTAATTCCATTGTCTGATGGATGAAGGACTCGGGTCAGTGGCCGGGATGGGGCGTCGTCGGTGCAGTCAAGTATTTTGCCATTTACGGTTTCTCCTGCAACAACCTCAGGAAGTTGTGCTGCCTATTCTCAGAGTTCGCACTGGTTATCCTTCTTTTTCTGATGTAAATTAGAGAGGTGACGGTATTGTAATGTGCTTTTTGGGGAAGCTGCTGAGATGGTGTACTCTAGGGACTAGATCAGATGAAGGATGAGCTGACGAGCTGAGAAGCAATCTTTATTTTGTATCTTGTTCATATTCGAGGTTCATAGCTTGGAATCCATAACACTATTCTCATCAGCGTTCTCTCTATATGAATCTTCCAGTTGTTTGGCTAGAACAATAGTATATACATCATATAATCATATATATATATATATATAGCTGTTCAGCAACACAGTATTCTTGCATTAGCCATAGTTGGTTTTGACCTTCTTTATTTTGATGCACTGATATATCTTGCATCTGCGTATATGGTTAAACCCCATTTAGAAAACTATTCGCTCAGAATGCAACCTATGTGGTTCGCCTGTCCCAGATGCTGTATTTGAAGGCTTCCTTGATTGGGACGCTAAGGGCCGGCAAGGAGGCGCCCCAAGGGGCGCCCCAACCACTAGTTCCTATAAAGCTGAGAGGTGCTCCATCTAAGAAGAGGCCTAAGCCGTTCCACGAGAGATTCAGTTCCACGAACAAAGGTAACTGTACCATAATAATAAACACCATTTACTTTACAAGTCAGTTAGATCACCACTATAGTGTAAATCGAGCATAATCTCATTAGTAACTAACCATACAGTAGAGTCAGCAATTTCTTTTGTCTAGCCAACGGCTGAGTTTCAGAGTGCAATTGAACTATTTTAAAAGTAGCATAGAGAGTATTTTGAATCAAACAAGATAAAGAGTCTAACACGCCAGACTTCTCAATCAAACAAAATAACGAACTTAAGTAAACACTTGTAGAACTAAACTCTAGTTCGAAACATTATAAACTAACTAAAGTAAACACCGGAGAAAATGATCATAGCAAATTCCGATCATGCCTCGCCATAAAGACCAGGATAGTTCTGGATGAAGAGGATATTGTTTGGTGGCTCTTGTGGAGGCTTGGCAGAACGAGAAGATTGATCACCCTGCAGACAAGTAGATGAAAAAATTACTACTTCAAAAAGAAACTCAAACCTGTATAGTAGTTGACCATATAAAATCTCCTAAAGTCTAACAAGTGATAATGTATAAATAGTAAGTAAACTAACTAGTACTTGATTTTGTTAACATATATCATAAGTGAAGGTGATGTTGCACCTTGAGAAAATAGGTTAAGTGAAGGTGATTTTGTTTACATAGATCTGTATTAACACATTCACCTAAGAACAATATTTTAATGAACTAGAGGAAGCGCCAAGTAATTCAGCCTAATCTAAGCCAATAATGATGCATGGTGCCTCTTTTTCATGTTTGTCAGACGACAGAACGGGCACCACTCTCGGCGAGGGAGCTGCCCGACGCGCCCCGTCCTCATTGGGATGTAGGGACAGCAGGGTAAGTACCAATCGCCGTGGTGAAGAGGCATCTAGACCTGCAGCCCAAGCCAAGGGTACTACTGCAGGATGAGGCATGTGTTTACATAGGTCAGGGTTAACAGATTCAGCTTCACTTCTTGCATATCAACTATGTGTGAGTTAAAAAATTAAATAAATACCTCTTAGTGGCATGCATCTCAATTCCGCACACTACTAATAGCTCCTTGATTGGCTGTTCTGTTGATTTTCTCGGCACCTTGATTGGTCATTGTTCATTTTCTTGGCACCTTGATTGGCTGTTCTGTTGATTTTTCGTTGCCAATTGTGAAAATGAGCTTAAAATGTACGGACTTGTTTTTACAAGCTAGGTTCATACATCAGCTAATTGGAACATTAGAACTTGGAAGACAAAGAACATAGAAATTTGTAGACAAACATATTAATGCAACTGGTGGAAAAGCAATGACCTGTTTCCCTCTAGAGCCTAAAGGATATCTTTCATGCCGGTCATGCCAAGTATCTATATTAGTCCACCATACTAAGACAAAGTCCATTTCCTTTTCTCTAATTAATTCGTTTGAGGCTTTTGTTGATTGCGGAGATTTACTTCTAAGCTTATTTGCGCCATGATGACTTAAGACTGGACCCAATGCAATTGCAAAAGTAACATGACATGCAAGCAGATTTCACTAGATAGTGGACAAGTTCAGTAAGAGAGAAGCTTAATCAGTTATTACATAAATTTGGCTGGAGGTTCAGCCTTAGCCTTTGTCTTTGCATTCATTCATGTCATCCAGGGACTTAATTCTTTTGATGCGGGGTGGATCCTCCCTTCAACAATCTTTGTGTTTCATCAATAGAAATTGGCTCTTTTCTAATGGTCATGTATTATATGCAATTGTAAACTTCTATGCATCAAGATAATTGTTCTTCAACCAGTAATGACACAATGGTGTAGTAAAAAGGTACCAATATTCTATACTGCAGTTTCACTACTCATTTCAGAAGGTGGTATAGCACAAACCTTAAGGAGCCTGTTGATGTCTTCTTGGCACTCGCTCAGTAACCCAGTGCTGGCCACCAGGCTGCCGCTGAGAGCCCAGGCACACCTTCCCGGCACCCTGCGTGAGCGTCAGCCACCTGGGCGTAGCGGGCATGTCGCCACTGAACCCTAGGCAAGGACAATTGCACGCCAAACCCGTCCTGTCGCACACAACTGCAGCGGCAGTGCAACGAAGTCCTGTCCAGCTCGACGTCGACCACGAACACTTGGAAGGACCTATGCCGGAGAAGCTCACGCGCCGCCGATGTCTTGGACCACCGAATAACGCGCAGGCGACGCCTTCCATTTCGCCTACCAGCATCGGTGCCCTCCAATATCGTGCGTCACCGCTGAGCTGTCACGGGCGTCGCGAGGAAATGAAAGCCAGGCACCTCTCCCGTACCACCCTGAAGACCTCGGCATTCTTCGCGAGCGAAGAGGACGGCGCCGTCGATCTTCGATCGGCGTTGAGTCAAGGGCGCCGCGGCCAGGACAGGCTGCTGTTCAGGTAGAGGGTGGCGGAGGGAATGTAGGTGGAGATCTCGGCGTAGACGTCGGTGGTAGGAAGCGAGGCGGCGATGTCGCCGGAGTTGTGGAGCGGCGGTGTCGCCGGAGTTCTGGAGCGGCGGCGGCACCCACCCAGCGAGTTCCCGGTAGAGCTAGGGTTATGTCTGTCCTCCCTTTCCCGGTTTCCCCACCAACTAACGTTTTTTCACATGGGCCTGGGCTGTCTATCGGGCCGTGTTCGTCTAGTAGGCCGTGGCCCGGCTAGGCCTTTTCTCTGTTTGCTGCAGAATTTTGCCGAGGTATGATACATACCTCCCACGTTTTAGAGAGGAGTATGAATCTTTCTAGACCTTTGGATGGACGAAAATGAAGGGCTGTTATTTATTTGGGGGTACCACAAAAGAACCCTCTTGATTAGGGTTTAATTTCTTAGGATTGTTTTCGGCTGACACTCGCTTATACCGAGTTGGAGTTGCGAAGATTACATCTAACAACAGATTATACTGAACTACTACTTCCTTAGCTCACACTCACACAATCAAATAAGATGGTACAATAAGAATAGCACACGTTGATCATTGAGCAAACCGAGATATGTCACTTACAAAAAGTTAACGGGATGACACGACTTATAACTTAATAATGTAACAAATGTTTGAGGTGGCAGCATTCATAATACCTTCGTATTTTTTTTTAAATCATCTGGATTAGAAAGGCAACATTGAGCAATCATCGACTTACAAATAAGAAATTCTCAATGAATTTATTCAAATATAATTTGGTCTTCATGGTGAGCAATACATGATGAAATGAAGATTTAATTATGCATGGTGAAAAGAAGATCTATCGCGCCAACTGCAGTTAAATGGAAGGATAATATGTGGCTTCGGAATAATAGTTTTTGAGTGGAAAATAGGTGTTTGAGGAGCAAGTGGCATTTTCCAGATCTGCGACGTCGCTTTCCCACTCTAGGCGTCACCTTGAAGATCATTGATCCTCATCATGATTTTTTGTAGCTAGACGTACTCGACATCCCCATTGGCCGTGAAGTTGGAGCTGTTGCGTCCAGCAACGACGATGGTGACGATGACCTGCAGTTGTCTTCTCCTAGGAGCTTCCTATCAAAATCCGAGCTGCCATACTCTGCGTGAAGGGTCATTTGTTTGGCATAGTACGGTGTGGGCTTCACGATGCCACTTTGGCGAGGTCTTCTAGGGTCGTTTTGGTGAAATTTGGATCACCGACAGGGACGGAGCCAGGAATGAATTATAAGGGGGGCAATCTTAGTATGAGGGGGCTGAACTAGCTAAAATCACACAAATAAGAAGCTGCCATGGCTTGTGTTCAAAGGAAAATCATGGTGCGCCCCCCCCCCCCCCTTGTTTCCGTCCTTGATCGCCGAAGAGTGATAGTAATGAAATCGAAGGACAACCTCTACAATGACCCTCATTTTTATCGGTTTTGTTTGTTGTTTTTTTTATAGCCAGGGTGGGTGTGTACCTTCACGACGGTCGTGTTCCATGATAGTCGGCGAGGTTTTTATGCATGTTTTAGGCCGGTTTCCCCCTAATCAATTGACTAACTCGTTTTTCTTTAAATTAATGAAAGTGGCAAGTCTTTGACCTTGATTAACAATTATAAAAAAACAAATATTTTGCCTAATTTCAGAGAGTTGAGTTGGGAATCCTCCTGCACTGCAGAAAGTTTGTGCTACACATCCTAGCCGTCCGCGCGGAAGCATCTATCGGCCGGGGTGACAATCCTCCTGCACTGCAGAAAGTTGAGTTGGGAAGGCCTTCTTCCCGTTCGCATCGCATCTCGGTTCAGAAATCAGAGCCCCCAAAACCACCAAAACCTGAAACTGAGCCCGCAGCAATGGCCTCAAGAACGCTATCCTTCTCCTCGCTGGCCTCCGCCTTCGCCCCCTACCCCGCGCGCTCCAGACCCACGCATCCTCCCCTCCGCCTCCTCCTCGGCGGCCTTCACCTCAGCTCCGGCCACCTCCTCCGCGCCTCCTCTCTCTCCACCGCCGCCGCCGCCGCCCCTGATGCGGACGCGGACGCCGACCCCTACGAGGGCGTCGACACCGTCGAGCACCTCCTCGCCCCGAAGCCCACCTCCCCGGCCGGCAGCGGCGGCCGGATGAGCCGCCTCATGAAGCTGCAGCGCCGCGCCGACGCCGACGGGCGGGGGCGGTGGTTCCCTTACCTGGACGCGTTCCAGGGAGCGGGGGGCGTCGAGGTGACCAGCCAGGAGGTGGTGGAGGTGCTGGAGCCCTACATCCTCGAGCCGCGCCGGGACCGGATCCGCCACGCCGTCCGGAGCAGGAGCTACTCCGTGTGCCTCGTCGTGGAGGGCCTCTCCGACTTCGGCAACGTCTCCGCGGCCTTCCGGTCCGCCGACGCCCTTGGCGTGCAGTCCGTACACGTCATCTCCTGCGAGGCCAACAAAAGGTGCTGAGGTGAAAAGGAGAACCCAATTTTTTACCAAAAATGCTAGTAGCTCGGTTTCTACTTAACGATTCATGTGCTATTGTTTTTGGATTGAAGTTAGTCTACCACTACTGAAGATCCCTCTTGACTGCTGCAGGTATAGAGACAATAGGCATGTGAGCATGGGTGCTGAGAAATGGCTCGACATTGAGCTATGGAACTCTGCCGCAGAATGTTTTCATGCTTTGAAAAAGCGTGGCTATCGCATTGCATCTACTTGTTTGGGAACTGATTCGGTAATTCTCTCACTATTGCTCATTTTATCTTCTTAATGCTCTTGCAATGTTAAAGAACAATCTTTGAACAACACATACTGCATGCTTTCCATCTCAATTAGCATATTATCATTTGTTGTTTGCAGTCAAAATGAGTTTTGCTTTGCAAAGATAAAGAGAGAAAATCCAGCTAGTTGCATAGAGGAGAACCATTTGTTCTAGATATGGTAAAAGCCTTGAAATTGTAGTATATCTGTGGTGCATGGTCTATCATTCATAGCAGCCAAATTGTTGACTGTCGATCTTGGAATGATTGTGAGTTAGTAGTTGTGAACTTGTGATGATCATCTATTTGAGGCTATTTCCATGCAGTATATAAACTGTCTTGTGATTATTTAAATTGAAATCGAGATTAGATCTTACTGTCCCACCTAAACATTCTAGAAGAAAGTAAGTGTCTGAAATTAAAATATGTGATATTACATTGTCCGTGCTCTTTTTTTGAAAGAAAACTATTAAGAGAAAACCCTACATTATAAATATGAGCCCAAATTTGCACCCGTGAGGATTAAACCCAGGCGGCAGTCGTACATCTGCCCCCCCAGCCAAGTGAGCTGGTCTCACTTTCAATAGTACATGTTCTTAGTACCTTTTCCTTATTTCTTTCTCTGATTTATCAGGATAGCAATTCTCATCTAAACATGTACTGTCACACTCTAAATAATTATCTGAGGAAATAATTATATTCTGGATGTATTTGTAGGTTTCCGTGTATGATATGGATTGGTCTCATCCGACGGCTATTGTTGTGGGCAATGAGACTATGTAGGTTCTCTTCTCGCCAGCTATGTATCTTCTGTCACAGTTATCTGTAATAAGTCAACTATTTAAATGGAGCAGCCAGTTTCCTGTTCTTGCTTTCTACTTGCTTTCTTGTATCTTTATGGCGCTTCTTTTACAAATGCAACAAATGTCGTAATCTTAGATCTGTTTACAGTTTTTTGGTGAGGGAATTGAATGTTCTCCTCTTGTAAGAGGATTTGCACATGTTCCAAAGATATTATAAAATACTCATCATATTAGACACGATATTAATAGTGGATTTACACATGTTCCAAAGATACTATAAAATACTTTATGCTACAATAAGTCAACTATTTAAATAGAGCAGTCAGTTTTCTGTTCCTGCTTTCTACTTGCTTTCTTGTATCTTTATGGCGCTTCTTTTACAAATGCAAGAAATGTTGTAATCTTAGATCTGCTTACAGCTTTGTGGGGAGGGAATTGAATGTTCTCCTCTTGCATAAAAAACTCCTCTTTTTTTTCGAGAAAACATAAAAAACTCCTCTTGCAAGAAGAGACATGTTCCTTAGCGAATAAACTAGTTCTAATACTGCGAATATTCATTGCTGTTATCATGTAGTGCTTTGAAATTTTTTACGCATGAGTTTAGCCATTATTTTCCAGTATGCTATTTGCAACACTAGAGGTACAGTAATGTTTTCATTCTTCAGTTAAGGTTTGATATGTAGTGATTCTTCTGTGACAGGGGTATTAGCGATGTCGCTCTGAAGTTGTCAGACTTGCACTGTTGTGTTCCAATGAAAGGCATGGTGGATTCTTTTAATGTATCTGTTGCAGCTGGAATCCTTATGCACCATGCTGTTTGTGATAGAGTTTCCCGCCTTGTAAGTACATTTTTTTCCCATTTGATGTCTTTTCATCTTGATAGAAAACTTAATACACCCAAGCATTAAAAGTCATGTGACCTCCTAATCTGATTTCCCACTTTTGCCATTGATGGATGCTTTGGTGACTATAGTACACAGCCATTCGCCAGTCAAGAACATGTTTTACTTATCTTAAGTTTATTTTTGTCACCACCATTAACTTAAACTAGGGCTACACAGTTATTTTCCTTTACTTGTCATAGTCTGCAGAGCAGTCTCCAGAGTTTATCAGATCCATCAGATGGTTGATGCGTCTCATCTTGTATACCAATAATCGGTTTATAGATTATAAACTGGATAAGCTAGCTTATTAGCGGACTTGTGAATCCCAAGTGTTGCTACTCAATTTTATAGCACAAAGCATAACAACCCAATTCAGTTTGTACTTATGGGCTGACCTACAAACTTGTAAGTTGTAATAACATTGTCACTCCAGGCAATTGATAGTTAATGGATCATAGTAGTTTAAAGGATGCGGCTAGTTCTCGGTTGACCTAGAAATAACTTGATTTTCGGTCACCCAATTTCAGGTGCAACTGGGGAAAAAGATGTGTAATTGCACATGGATGTGCAATTGCATACCCATGTGTAATTCCCATGTGTACGAATCACAAAGCAAATCTAACGGTCGTAGAGTCGATCTAGAACTAACTTAATTCTCGGTCGACCTAGAACTAGCAAGAGGGCACTTTAAATTGTCCCAGCATTACTTTAAGTTTCAGCTCACTAACAAAATTAAAAGATTATCTGAACTATCTTTCTGCTTTGAAATATACAGAAACTTGTATTTGTGCTTTCATGCATTTATTTTCTCTGTCCATACTGATTTACCTTTAAATGAGGGAATTGATGACTACAAAGCTGCTTGATAGGTCTTTGTAAACGTGCTTCATCTTATCTCCAGTTTTAATTGCAGGGTCAGCATAGTGATCTCTCGCCCGAAGAAAATAGAATATTGCTTGCAGAATTTTATTTGCGACATAGAGAGAGCACAACTACAGTAATTCACGAATATGCCAAAAGGAAGGCAGATAATGTGGTGGCCAAACTTTGAGATGATCACAGTGGCTGCTGAAGGAAAAATATGTACAAGCTAGTTTATTAAACAGTGATTTGTTTTGGATACTTCGCTATAGGATCAACTTTAGACTAGCTGGTAAGTTGTTTCATTTGCCTTTTCATTTGCTTTTAGTTTGAAACATATAGTCGATATCTCCACTATTACGAAATGCTAAAAGGTTGCCACACACAAATTGCTTTGTAACTGCAACGGTTTGGTTGCTGCAATACCCCTCCTGTATAGTATTTGGCCACTCACTCACCGGTCTCATACTCATAAAATGTGAATCCTTTGAGCGATTAACTTTTATTGGCATCATTTTCAAAGATGTCCATATATATTGGCACCCATTTAAGGCAGCATGTGTTCTTTAAATCT
The DNA here is from genome assembly GCF_022539505.1 of Lolium rigidum. Lineage (NCBI taxonomy): Eukaryota > Viridiplantae > Streptophyta > Magnoliopsida > Poales > Poaceae > Lolium > Lolium rigidum. The sequence continues at coordinate 271,192,809 of NC_061514.1, forward strand.
TTATACTCTTTATATCGCCTTTTTAGGTGCTCATCATGCTAATGTGTGTTTGCAGACAGTAATCCGAGATGTGATTTTAGCTGTTTATTCAATGGATGTTGTTTTCTGGAAAGGAACGATAAAACTGGTGGGCAGTCAGTCAGGGTGTTATGAGATGATTACTCCAAACAGAATCGCGGGCATGACTAGATTATCTAAGCTATTGCACAAACATAAAGCATTACGATATCTGGGTGATTTGGCTTGTCACTGCAAAACTATAATTTGTTTTGAGGCGTCATAACTGGATGCTGCACCAAATTCTTGATACACGTGTTTTTTTTTTTAATATAGTACTGATGCACTCCATGGTTAGTTAAAAGAGATTCATTGCAATATGTTTTAGCAGACACTTAGATTGTAACTGCAACCAATTGATTAGTTTTCGTGTAATGTTTTAAATATCGCTAAACTGCACCCTTTTTTAGGGAATATATTGCAGCTATTTGATACATGGATGAATGGTTATGTAAAATGTTTACGTTTTGTCACAATTTTGATAAAAGAAGTGTAGCTTTGAGATATTTACACAGTGATTGATGAATGTTGGATTGTGAATGACTAATCCTAATCCTCCCAATTGCATACGTTTGCAAACTTGGTTACACGCAATGCAACATTGTCCTCGGACCAGATATGCACCGCTTGAAGACGAATATATCTTCAGTACCATCTTCTATACCTAGCCGCCGTATGTACCTCTTCCTCATCCATAAGTTGCCCCCCCCCCCCCTCTCCCCTTGTCCGGTCTTGCTAGTGCTGGGAAGGGAACCCAATCTACGAGTTGAGTTTTTTTAAATAAAAGTAGTATTTTCAAGAGATTAGGTGGTAACACTACTAGAAAAAACATATTACCGGCGGACCCAAATACGCTATTGCCGACGCACATGCGCGCACCAGTGCTAACATGTCGGTGGTAACTCCTTATCGCTGGTGCACAAACCAGGTATGCCAGTAGTAGCGCTGGCCGTCTTTTGAGATCTGGATGGAGTTCGTGGCACGCCGAGCCCTCCTCCTCTCTGTGGCGGTGGCGTCGTCGGAGCTCGAGGCCATGGTAGAGCTTGAGGTGTCAGTGACGTTGTCGTCATCATCTGGCGAGCCATCGAGGGGGAGCTCGAGTAGGAGCTCGAGGCATCGACAAATCTCGAGGTGGCGGCGTCGTGGCCGTCATCTCCCGTGGCTTGAGGGAGCCGTCGGCACAGAGAGGAGGAGGGATCGACGACGGAGCAGAGGGACGAGGGCTCGACTGAGAAGGGGAAGAGGACGCGAAAGAGGGGAAAATGAGGAAGATGAAGAGGGTAGAGGAAGAGAGAAGAGGAAAAGGAGGAAGAGAAAGAGGGAGAGGGAACAGAAAGAGAGAAGAGCAAAAGGAGGAAGATCAAGATGGGAGGAGAAGAGGAATAGGAGATTAGTGCTTCTTGGATATACCCGATTTTTTTGCATCGAAATCTAAGACAGCCGAAAACTCCATTTTCCTTTCTGAATTTGACGATTCTAAAAAGTCGGTAAACGGTCAAAGGGCCGTTGAATTCGGATGTAACTTTTTCTGTAAATACATTTTCATATAAAAAACTTTTTCATCCGATGTCGTATACAAAATACAAAGCCATTTTATCGAAACATGGCGCTATTTTGCAAAATACTTGAAATTCATGTTTGTTATTTTTTCTTACAATTAGATTACATTACATATGGAAATCTTAAAGTATTTCTAATATGGGCATTACCTTTTGGATAATCGACATTAGTCTAACTCCTCCGGTCCAACTAGGAGCCCATGAAGATTGCCCAATAGCCAAGGTGGACCCATACGTCGGTTCCAACAAAGGAGACTTACCAGAAGATAGATTCTTAACGAACAATGCAAGAAGACACCATCAAAGGAAAGACTAGAATAGATCTCATTGTAACCTAGACGAGTTCGGACAGGACTCTCGGGACCTGGCCTGCTATATAAAGGCAGTCCAGGAGGGGGCCTGTCGAGGGACAACATCAATACATAGAACCACCGCAAGTTGGAGCTAGAAACCTAGAAATCTTGCCTCTCGGCGTGTCGACCAAAGCAGCCTATCGGCTACCCATTGTAAACCCGATATATTCGATAATCAAGATCAGACAAGCAGGAAGTAAGAGTTTTACCTCATCGAGGGCCCCGAACCTGAGTAAATCGCTCTCCCCATTTGTTTGGTATCCGATGTCTCGTGCTAGCCGATTCCGCCAACCCTAAGCCCCTTATGGTGGGCCTTGCCGAGGAGCACCCTCGTCAATTTCAAATTTTGATGTTTCTACCATTCTTTTATTATTCAAAACTGAAAAGGAGATCGGTGGTATGTGTGTGTGTGTGTGTGTGTGTGGGGGGGGGGGGGGGGGGAGGGATATCTATCTACACTTAGCACTATAATGGTGCGCCAACGGTATTGCGGTGCACATCTTTGCCTTGTCCCGGACCTGGGCGACCCTTGGTTTGATGGCGGACCACTTGTTTGGCACGCCGCTGGTAACTCGGGTCCTATAGGCCCTTGTGTAGCCATCTTATTCGTTTCTGGGTCAATTGATATGGCATTGTCTACTATAAGTTATCTCCAACCCTTTGTTTGATACCGAGATCTCCTTTCCGACGTCAATGCTGGTGTTGAAAGATTATAGTTCCGTAGGCACTGTCTTTTAAATTTTGTCTCTACTAATCTATTTTGGAATTTCTATCAAGATTGTTATGAAGAAGATAATCCTTGCAATTTTTGTCCCGGATGCTACATCTTCGACAATGGCGGTTCGTATTATCGTCTCAGTAGCGACGTGGACAAGGCAGTTCGGTTATTGTTCCCTCAAATATTGTTGTTGGTACTCGTATCGATGTTGGTTGATTATTTTAATGGTTATGTATATGCACGTAGCTTATAATATTACGGCTCAAATTAAAAGGTGAATTTAATATTTTCCCCATTTTACCTCTGGCTTCTAAGTTCTACCATTTTCCCTCTTTCACTCTGGTCTCACCTTTTTGCCATCTTTTACTTTGCCGATTGATAATTTGCTCCTTACCAAGCCAGGCCCACACCTAAAGACTAGATTGCCCATACCTGTATGACAAATCGAGTTGAGCTCGACTCCCTCAACCATGTCAACACCATATCACCGTCGCTGCTCTTCCGGTCTACTCTCCGTCCACTGCTCCACCAGTATCCTTGCGGTCCGTTCCTCCACCACTGCAACCCCTTCATCCCTTTCTTCTAGAGTGAGGCCGATGCAGTGGTAGATGGCGTAGACGACGCGGGTGAGCGTGAGAACGACCTTGACGTCGTAGGCCTAGTTCTAGAGCGAGGCTTCCCAGGGGCGGCGCATGTTGTGTTGGCACCACCGCAAGAGCTTCTCCAGAGTGCAGCGGGCCCCATCGTTGGGGAGCTTCCATGTGGACTACTTGAGTTCGGCAAGAGCGTCCAACTCCGGCGTAGTTTGTGGCCGTGGCGTCGGCCAGGCGGTTGAGCTGTCGGATGAGCACATGGAAGGAGGAGGACACGTGGGCGAAGAAGCTCAGACCCGGTAAAGCGGGGCAAAAAGAAAAATTTCCCAAATTTAAATTATGGGAGAACTTTCGTTGCTATTTACATGTCATGAAAAAAAAAGAGTTTGAAGACCATCAAAAACTTGCTAGTTTCTTATAAATATTCTTTTGTAATCGCTAGAGACACCTCATTTGTCTTTTCTACTGGATAGAGTGGATGCGACCATGTTGTTTGAGTCTATATTAGACTTGGTTGTGGGTGTGTATGCGTGTGCTACTTGTGTAGGCTTGGTAATTTGTTCTATGTTTTTTCTGATTATTTTATAAAAAATGGACATTTTTTTCTTAATTAATGGATGAAGAAAAACTTTAGCTTCTGTTTATGTTTTTTGTCAAATATCCTCTTTGTGTTGCGTCGCGTCGCTTGTATGTGTACCAACTCCGCATTGTTATGTTTATGAATACTAGGACAAATGCCCGTGCGTTGCTACGGGTGCTGAAATTTTATTTCTCAATGCAAATATATAATTTATAAAATTCAAAACAAATCAAGAATATATGATAATTTACTACAGCATGATAATACCGAATGCAATAACAAGACATCATTATTTTGAAATACTTGAAACTGAATGATACTGCAATCTGTTTGCCAACGTCCGATTCCGAAAGATCGGTCAGCTAGCTGTCTTAGCCATCTCTGGTTTCAGTCAGCTGTGCGACCTCACCCGATTAAAATCAGCAACTCTTAATTTAAAAATCAGATAGATGCAGTACTTGTCTGGACAATTACAAATGTTTACTACACTTAATAAATATTTTGAAGCTCATCCAGAGAAAATCAAGGACACAGTACAAATTTGGTGCAATAGCAGGAGAATTCCCGAAAAGTGCTTTTGACTCCCGAGCTCCAGTGCTCTCGCTATTTTAAGAAATAATTAAAAAATATTTATTAGTTATCAAAAAATCCGAAAAATAATTCTGTAGATTGTTAGTGATACAACTCACAATCATGAAAAATCTCAACCCAAAATTCTTTTTACTTTGAGCCAGACAAAAATAACAAATCTGACATGTTTTTGTAGATTTGAAAATGACTACTCAGATCTACATTTTTGTCTTTTTTGTGTAGCTTAAAATATAAAGTATTTGAAATTGATATTTTACACGTTTGTGGGATACATTATTGGCTATATGCAGATATTTTTTTCAGAATTTTTTGAAACTCAAAAATATGATTTTTAATTTATTTTAAAAACGAGATCACTGGTGCCCACGTGCACCAAATCTCTGTCCGAGAATTCCCTAGTACATCTTTACAGCACTTTGAACTACTAAATACAAACTGTAGGTCATTCTTCCAGCCCCCTAGGCTGCAAGTGTCCTTCCCGTGACCCTCTACTCCAAGTATTGTGCACTTACCACACTTGAGAGGCTTTTTGGGCAGGTGGCATCTGGACATGTAGTGCTTTTGTGCCCTGGATTCCGGCAAATGGTGTAGAACCTTGTTTGTTTGCTCATTCCCTCATACGGTGCCTTATCCCTGCTACTTGTCGGCCTACCAGTAAGCCGCTTCTTCAACTGTGCCTTCAAACCATCGAGTCCATCACCAGACAAAAGAGCAATGACGTTGTCGTTGCCTGACAGAGCTTTTTCTTTCTGCATTAGTTGAGCTTGAAAACCCAGGCCATCAGGATTTTCAGTATATGGCTGTATTATAACAATTACATCATTAAAAATATTGGTCAGCCGGTCGCAAGCTTCCACACTTATATCGCCCATACTGAAAATTCTGCATTGCCTTCATGTATAATGCCGAGTGGTGGAACGTGAAAGCTCCTTTCAACATCTGATCATGTGGTAATGAGCTAGATGATGTAGCAGAATGCCCCTTCCACCCCTCGTCTACCTTTTCATGATGTGACACAAAATGATTTCCTTCACAACCAACATTACCCGTGTTGAACAAGTAAGACATATTGGCATAGCTGATTTATGCATTCAAGCAACATGAAAATTGTCCACACTGGATCAGTTTGAAAGTGGGTTGTAATGTACAACCTATCCTTACACATAGCTATGGATTTTAGCTGAAAACCTTTTGGCCACGTGCATGGATTCAGTTTAGGATTTGGTGGCATCTGAGAGGACAATGTAGTTTTACGTTAAGAGATGGGCAACAACCAGGATATACTCAGCACATATCACCTTACACATACCTATGGAATGCCCATCGACTCTGATCTGAACTGAACCATACATCGCAGTAGTTGAATACATAGACAATTGAAGCATTCCTTATGAGCACCAAATACCAAAATAGTAGGAAAGCCTTGTACCTTGTAATTGCTCATCAAGGACTGCAAGATTCTGAAATCAAATAAAGTCCTGGTATACTTACTTTTGAAAGAAGCTCAAAATTGCAATACTCAAACATGTCACCTATATGTTGCTCACAAGGATCAGAATCTGCAACCATGCACCATCTGAAATTAAATATCAATGTTTGTAATTACAGTATGCTCGCAGCAGGTGTCACCTACCATTGGAAAACACATGCAGTGTTAGGAGCTAAATAGTGTGTCAATTGGTGTGAACCATGTAAGGAGCAAGGCCGAGTTGAAGGAGGAATATATATGTTGTGAACCATGTAACCATGATTCAGAAAAAAAGACATAAAACAAAAAAATCTAGCCATAAAAAAACAAAAGAGCTACCACAAGAATTTACCATGAACGATGTGCGTGTTCTGTATATCATACTATTGTTACATGAGATAGCCGAACTCGCCTTCCATGTTGACCTGTTTAGCTGATGTGCTTGCTTTTCTTTTAAACATAAGGACTTAGCCCAGCTTTAAATTAATAAAGCCACGAATGGCAGATACAAGATGACAATTCAGCTAACAGGCAACGCACACAAAGCAAGAAAATACATCAAGAAACACCGCCTGAGACGAAGCCTTCATCCATCTCGCGCTCATAGCCATGAAGAAGAAGTCGTGGAGTAGCCACGCCAGAGAAAGGCCCTGCTTGCTTTTCTGATCTGCAAGTTGAATGTAAGATCATTCAACATTTTTTTTGTAAATTCATGTGCCCCTTAAAATAGGCTCAGATGCAAATATTACTACAGCGTTTAGGTGTGCATTGTAATTACAAGGAAAATAAATAATACATATACATATACAGAAAGAAAATACAAAACCCACTTTACTCGAAGACCATTATTCTTACTCTTCGCATTGGGAACAGTCTGCAACGATGCTTTATAGTTTTGGACTGGCTTTTTAGACGTTCCGATGTAGTTGCAATCTGCCAAGCTGAGTATAAACTTGCAGTTTCAAGGCCTAGGCACACATAAACCAGTGATACATAGATCAAACAACTAAGAAACCGAAAGGCATGTTAAAAACTTACAAGACCCATCTGTGCTTCTTTCAATGGAATTGGTGTGCATCGCTGATGATGGACATATATATGCACGATCAGTAATTTCTTAGTAGTGAATTTATTTTTAATCAAAGAGTATGATCAAGAAAGATAATTTAACTGTGATAATACACAAACTGAATGTATCCTTTTTCGTCTTGTAACCCCTCGATGCCTACTCAACATTTTTCTTGTTTGCAAAATATTAATAACCACAACCCAGTACCGCTAGTTGGCAACTGGTAACAAGATAACATCCATTATTAGAGTAAAAGAGATCAACCTATGGCAATTCGGCTCATTAACTGACTGAGCCGAGCCCTCGGCCCATTGATGTCCTGAGCTTTGCTCATTCTCCAGCTCCTTTACTCGTCCGGTTTGCTCTGCCAGAAATAGACAAAACAAGACAAAGTTATACTCTGGTTGTACAACATTTTATATTGAAAAATATATAAATCTTTATGTGCAGTTCTCTAACAAACACTTTCTACCCAATTCGAACATGATAAATCGAGCTACATCAGCCCGGACCTCAAACTATGAATTATTGTGATGAGCACTTGCAGCAGTGGCACTCTGAATTATTTTGAGTCATCTAGAGCAGTTACATCAATGCCACTCTGCCTTTCATTCCTAACCATTATGTGGTGACATTAAATGGAACACCTCACCAGCAAGGCTGACACCGCGAAAGCCGGCCGCTGTGCCCTCGAAGAAACGCCTTTACATGAGCATGTCCTTTGCCCTATCCACGTTCACATCCATCAAGGTAACTGCAAACCAAAAACACGAAATGAAGATGGCAACCTACTGTAATATTCCAGGCGTGGCACCGGACCCTCTCCGACAGGGATCACGCACACCCCCACGCATCCCGCACCTCCCGCGCCGCCGAGGCTGGTTCCACCCCCTAGCCAATCTCCTAGCAGAAAATAAAATAATTCAAAAAATGTTTAAATACACCAACATAGCAACTGAATATTCTAATACGGAATGAATGAAACAATGATGTATGGAACTGCCAAATAATTTCGATGATGCGTGTGAAGACCCAGTAGCATTCTACACTAATGCAATAATATTAGAGGAACCCAAGGAATTTCATATTAGAAGAAGAAGCCATAGTAGTAGGAGGAAGGAAACCTTTTCATAATATTATCACTATATGAAAAGGTTTCCTTCCTCCTACTACTATGGCTTCTTCTAATATGAAATTCCTTGGGTTCAACTTTATTTGAGGTTGAGAAGGGAGGAAACATATCTGCTGTAGATTCTTTCTCTATGCATCAGTTCTGCAACTATATGGCTGATCTCGCTGAGCTGTATTCGTGCCAAGAAATACCCTACCATTGAACTGTGAAGTTGGTTCAGGTATGCATCGTTTCAAAGAAACAGTCTGCAGTTAGCGACCCAATGGATTCCAGAGCAGCAACCCAATGAAGATCAGAACTAAGAGAAGCAATATCCTCTTGTATTCTGATGGGTACCAACTAAAACCCACACATGTGAAATAAGATAATATTACCAGTGAAATTCAGCTTAGAATACAAAGTGAAGAGAACAATTCATGGCTCCATGGATACATCTTGGTGTATCAGATAATAACATGCTAGAAAGTATCAGATAATCAAGCAAAGCTTCATCAGTTTGCAGCTACATTACAGAAGTTAGGAACCACCATGTAAATGAAATAATCAACATATCTCTTAATGCTTGTATACTGCACAAAAAACAGTCACTTACTAAATGAAAACTAACAGGCTTGCTACAACGACCGGCCGACCGCTACTTCATGATGCACAAAACATTAATTCCTGTCACCATTCTAGCCCACATTTTAGTTTTAAGGTAAGAATTCAGGTACATAACTCAAGATAATATGAAGAAAATCCTTGACAAACATGATTACGAGAAAAGGCTGAGAACCCATGGACCTTGCAGATACATGGATGTAAACTTTCTTGCCGTCAGATTTGGCTAGTAGCAACTCAAGGGTGTAAATTATCCATCTGTATAAATAACTAAACATCCGGTCTGCACTCTTTCAGTTGATCTCTTTGTTCAAGGCACAAGCTATGGCAAAGGAGATACTGATACAACAATCTCCAACATAGAGGGCAAGAGTAGATGATAGTAATCAGAGAAAACATTAGAGTAAAGGGAACATACTTGAGGACCTCCTGGCAGCGCGGCGCCATAACCGGCATGAAGGTCAGGTCAGGACCACTGTCGAGCTGGCCGGACGACCTAGGGTTACCCGCCGCGGCGCAAGGGACAACGACCCATCCTTACCAAACAAACACAAGGAACCAAGACTGAGAGAGGTGAGACCGAGAGGGAGAAGGCAGAGGGCACACAGGAAGGGCACATGGAGAGGGGATGGTAGTGTGGGGCGGTAGGACAGGGGAGAGGACGGGCCGGCGCCCTGCCTGCACGGGACGTCGGAGGCTCGGGTGGTGGTCGCCCCATCCTCTGCTCGGTGGAGGTCGACCGCAGGGCTGAAGGGCCAAGGCACTGTACCTTGCCGGAGGAGAACGAGAGGGACGGGAGCATGACAAAGAGGATTACCTACACCGCTGCAAGGTCGTTGTTTGGTCTCCAACCGCACAATACAGATTCTCGTCAAGAGGATGGTCATCACCTGCATATGATAGATTTGGGGAGAGAAAATCACTCTCAGAGACACAACAGGATTTGGAAGAGAGGACGGAGGAAAAATGAAAACGAAACACTTGCGGTTGCGATTGCAAAACTGAAAAACGCCATCGTACCAAACCGACATCAGAGAAGGCAAAAGCATCTCACCAACGCGCAATTTAAGCGACTGCCAATACGCGCGAGGTCCATCCTGACCCGGAGACGGCGCGTTCAGCGACTCCTACGTCGGCAGAGGCGAGTACCAATAGGAGGTGGTGCACGGGGCCGGGCTTGAGCTAGAGGCGGCGTGGTCAACGACTCCTCCACCGGGTGAGGCGAGCACCAGCAGGAGGCGGCGATCTTGGTCGTGCCTGATCCGGAGGCGGCATGCTTAAAGACGAATTTGGCGGCGGCGGCGGCGAGGACCAGCAGCAGGCGGCGCCCATGGTGGAACCCTAGCACGGGTTGAGTTTCGAACCGAGCGGTCTCCCGTTCGGCGTGAGAAAAAAAGATAATGAACCTGTATACACAATGGCAGTTGTGCGGTAATATGTAGATTTGTGGGAGGGCAAAACGGTCATACTGAAAATATGATTGACTAAACTTTTGACCGGAGGAAACAGAACCAGTTCCTCCTTTTAATATAGTAGAGATGCCAATACGCGCGAGGTCCATCCTGACCCGGAGACGGCGCGTTCAGCGACTCCTACGTCGGCAGAGGCGAGTACCAATAGGAGGTGGTGCACGGGGCCGGGCTTGAGCTAGAGGCGGCGTGGTCAACGACTCCTCCACCGGGTGAGGCGAGCACCAGCGGGGAGGCGGCGATCTTGGTCGTGCCTGATCCGGAGGCGGCATGCTTAAAGACGAATTTGGCGGCGGCGGCGGCGAGGACCAGCAGCAGGCGGCGCCCATGGTGGAACCCTAGCACGGGTTGAGTTTCGAACCGAAGCGGTCTCCCGTTCGGCGTGAGAAAAAAAAGATAATGAACCTGTATACACAATGGCAGTTGTGCGGTAATATGTAGATTTGTGGGAGGGCAAAACGGTCATACTGAAAATATGATTGACTAAACTTTTGACCGGAGGAAACAGAACCAGTTCCTCCTTTTAATATAGTAGAGAAGTAATATATGTCTACAGGCGTACGTTGAAAAAAAAGATCCGCCAAATCTGGTCCCACGATCACATCTTCCGAATAATCGGTCGTCTTGGACTCTAGGAAAACAGGAGCTAATTCTCGAAAAGAAAAGAAAAAAGGAAGTAGTCAAATAAAAACTCTTGGAATTTAGATTCCAAACAAGATGCGGGATGTTTGAGGATAACTCTGCCCCAACAAACGTATTTTACCGAAATATCTGGCGTCTTGCTAGGGGAACTAGTATGGGTTTCCAAAATACAAAAACTCGGGAATTCTATTTATATTCCCAATCACCCTGCCCAACCGCACCTAGACGCCACAACCCATCATATCCGAAAGACCAGATCGGCGAGGACAGCATGACGTCGCGAGCGCAGCACCGCAGCCGGGGACCTGCCGATCCTCCGCCATTGGCTCGCAGCGAACCTGTCCACCCGGGGAAGCGACTGCCGGGAGCGAACCGGCGGTATGTCCGGCCGGATTCCTTCTTCCATCTATTTATCTTTGCCTCGCGGCTCACTGTGGTTGGTGATCATCTGGCAGGAGGGACTGGGCCAACCTAGCGGCCGATGTCGTCAGGGACGTCGCCGCCCGGCTGCTGATCCCAGATTCTCCACGGCCGGCCGTCGGGGAGTTCAACTGCTTGCGGGCAGTTTGCAAGACCTGGCGCGGGTACATAGACGATTGCAGCCTAGATACCCGCTTCCGGCCCCGTGGGTGGAGTCCGGTACGCGATCCACCGCCAGAGACGGGCTGCCGCTGCCGCCTCCGCCATGCCTCCTCCGGCGCCCGCGCCGACGTCGACCTCGACGCCCTCTACACCAACTACCTCTTCGGCGTGGCCGACGGCCTCCTCGTCGTGCGCGACAAGCAGTGCGCCAACATCGTCCGTCTTCTCAACCCGCTCACTGGCATGCTCACCGAGTTCCCACCGATCACCGAGGTGCGGGCATACGATGGCACTGAACCGGAATCCGGCGTCGTCGACGCCTTGAAGCTCTACTTCTCCAACACTAGGGCCCCGGTGTTCCGATATTGCGCCGGCATTGACGACTTGACCTCCCCACCTAGTGTTGTACTTTGTGTTTCTGATGATAGGACATGCTACGTCGTCTATGCTAAGCCCGGTGATCAACACTGGGTGTCCGTGCACCAGCAGATGGGAATCTCTCTGTCAGCTGATCTTCACAGGATTGCGCTTACTTTGAGACCGCTGCCTGGCACTTGTATTCCAAAAACTATTATTTACTTGTACGTTACCTATTTAGGATGAAAATGTATATAAGTTTCTTATACCTGTTTGATCAAGCTAATAGAAAGAGTAAAAAACTAGAATAATATATGTTTATATATAAATGATATGGAATATATTGCATGATGTACCTGGTGATATTTATTTGGTATTTTAAATGTGATTTTTTTTACAAACTTGCAGAAATTTTAGATTGTTCGACAATATAGGTGGAAACCCCCAAATCGACACCGATCTCACAGAGCCTTTTATTCTAACAACATCTAAAATTATATTTCAAAGTTTCAACTTTTTTTGAGTAAAATCCAAAATATTTCCAATTGATTTATATTACAAACGTGCAAAATCCCACATGAAATACTTTGCGTTTTAGGCTACACATAAGATGATAAAAGTGGATCTGAAACATTTGAAAACTATAACTTTTTTTAATGTTTCTTCATCTTTGCGTGGCATGAAATTTCGCTTTAAGATTTTGTGCCATTGTCGGATACATTATTGTCTTATTAGCAAAAAAAAAGGATACATTATTTTCTTAATCATAACTTCATTAAGATTATTTTGATACTCGTAAATGTGTATTCCAATTTTATCAATAAAAGGCACCATGGAGCTCGGACTCCATTTGTCCACAATCTTGTATAGTCCATTTTCTAAGGAAGGGTCGGTAGTATAAAAGCGGAAGTTATAAAAACACCACTAGTCCGTGCGCCCATCCATGGATAAAAGTGTGGATCAATCTAAAACATTTCAAAACTACAAAAGTTGTCACGTTTCTTCATCTTTGTTGGCTCAAAATTTCGCGATAAAATTTTGCACCCTTATATGATACATCATTGTCTAGATCTTAATCTAAGGTTGGGTGGTTAGGACGATGGTTGTATCCCCGGCCCACCAGAGTTCAAACCCCAGGTTTGACATCTGTGTGTCTCATGAAGGCGGAATATTCATTTAGTGGGAGACGATGTTCCTGTCGACAGTGAGGCGTTTGTGGTGACTTCGTCAATTTTAAGATCCAATCCGCCAGCTCAGTCTTTCGGAGGTGCTCATAGGGGTAGGGTGTGTATGCGCGCGTTCATAGGAGCGAGTGTATGTACGTGTATTTGAGCGTCTGCGTTTGTAGTGTATTTCTCAAACAAAAAAAAACTTTATTCGGATTTTTTTTATGTTACTTGTTTATCATGAGAAGAAGATATACTATACAAGTTTGTTATACCCGTTTGACAGAAAGAGTCCAAAACTGTAATAGACATTTATTTATAAAGGATATGAAATATATCGCATGATGTACCTGACTCACTATTTTAGATGTGAATACATCTTTGTACAAACTTGAAGAAACTTTACATTATTTGACAATATAGGCGGAAAAATCCTAAACGAAGATCGAGCTCGAGGGAGCCTTTTATTATAAAAAATTAGAAGTGTTAAAAAATTAAGTAAAATATAGAATGTTTTCAGTGATTTATATTACAAACATGCAAAATCTAGCATGAAATACTTTTAGGCTACACAAAAAGATGATAAAGTGTGGATGTAAAACATTTCAAAACTATAAAATTTGTCCTTTGTGCGGCTAAAAATCTCACCAAAAGAAATTTTACCCTTTTAGGATACATCATTGTCTAGATCTTGAGTTCATTCAGATTTTGTTGGGACCACCGATTTGTACTTTTATTCCAAAAACTACTCACTTCGATCTATATTATTTGATGCTAAAATGGATGTGTCTACAACTAAGATGTGTCTAGATACATCTGTATTAGCATCAAGTAATATAGAGTATTATTTACCGGTACTCTATGGGTTTAATATGAAAAGAAGGTTAATAAGTTTTTTATACTCGTTTGACCTAAGTTCGTAGAAAGAGTCAAAAACTATAGTAGACATTTATCTGTAAGTGATATGAAATACATTGCATGATGTACCTAGTGATATTGATTCAATATTTTATATGTTCATAATTGTTTCTACAAACATGATAAAATTGTACTCCCTATCCCGAATTGGTCATCGCAATTTTGTCGAGATGTGCATGCATCTAGACGCGCCTTAGTGTATAGAAATACAAGTGAATTTAAACAAACTTGGGACAACTAATTCTGATAGAGTATATTGTTTGAAAATTTAGGTGGAAACCCCCAAATGGAGACCCAGTTCTAGGAGCCTTTTATTATAAAAAGTTTAGAAATTATATTTCAAAGTTTCACTTTTAAAAAAAAATCATGGATGGTCTCAATGATTTATATTACAAACATGCAAAACCCAGGGTGAAATACCTTTTGTTCTAGGATACACAAAGATAACAAAAATGTGGATCCGGAATATTTTAAAGCTACAAAATTTGTTACATTTCTTCATTTTTGTGTGGCTCAAAATTTGAAATAGGATTTAGAAGCTTGTAGGATACATCATTGTCTAGGTCCTTTTTTTAAAAAAAAATGGTACTTGTAATTATGATTTCCAAAAACTTAATAAAAGGCACCATGGATCCCCGCCTCCATTTGTCCACAATCTTGTAGAGACCATTTTTAAGACAGGGGTTGTAATATAAAATCTAAGTTATAAAAACACCAATAGGTGTCTGTGTGCCCATCGATGAATCTGGTATTCTATATATTTCATCTGTTTTTCTACTTCGAATCATATGATATTTCAAAGTTGGATGCTAAACTGTTATACATGATAGAGTTTTAAAATGCAGGAATCGCCTATTGTCTACCAGATTTTGTTCCATTGATTGTATGGTAGGAAATCAATGAACTCTTCTTGAAAATTACCTAGCCAAACATGTTACAGAGCAACTCTCTGAAAAAAATACTTAGGACTTCTTTGATTCATGGGATTTAGAATTAGCAAAACCGTGACCATAAACTGCAGGATATGCGCAGCTTGAGGATTAAATCTGCTCCCACGATCACATCTTCCAAATTATCAGGCGTCGTGGACTCTTCTGTAAAAAAAAAAAAAAAAACAGGAACTAGTCTGTGAACTAAAAACTCTAGGAACTTGGATTCCTTTTTTTTTGGAGTCTATGAATTTAGATTCCCAAAAAGGAAAAATAAAAACTCGTCAAATTTAGGTTCTCAAATCTCAACCACCTAGACGCCACATCTTCATCTCCTAAGGACATCTCCAACGGGGTGACGCAAACGGACGCTGAGCGACCGTTTGCGTCCGCCCGGCACGAAAATGCGTCTGGTACCCCTCCAGCGGGACGACTGACCGGGCCGTCCGCGACGACGTAAACCTGGCCTAAATATGCGCCTCGGATGCGTCTCTGCGGACGCTGCACGGACGCGCAAAGTGTCCGCTCGTCTCTGGCGGACGTTTCGTCTGGCCCGCCTGGTAGTGACCTAGCGTCGATGCGTCTTCTCAGCGGCGCCAGTACTGGCGCCGAGGCGTCGCTTCGGCAGTATGCGGCCGCGTAAATGGTGATGCCTCACGTGGCGCGCGGCCGTCGCCTACCTCTACGCACGAAGTAATGACGATGTCACGCGTGCTGCGGCCGTCGCTCTACCTCCGATCTATATAAACAGGGGCGCGAGCATATCATCTCCTCCCCACAAAACTCTAGCCGCCGCACAACCTCCACCATAGCGCTGTTGCCGCTCAGCCTCCACCGGAGCCACCATGAGCAGCCCCGGCCGCAGCCAGGCTGCCGCGCCTCCACCTCCACCTCCCCCGGCCTTGAGCTCCGACGAGGAGTTCGACGACGACGATATCACCGACCTCCTCGACCCGGTCAGGGACACCGAGGCCCTGGCTGAAGCGGAGAAGGAAGCATAGGAGGAGCGGGCGGCCCATGCAGCGTTCGACGCCGAGATGGAACAGCGCAGGGCCGCGGCCGCCGCAGCCGCAGAGGACTCCGACTTCGACATATCTTGGTCTTCCGATGACCCTGATGCGCCTACACCGGAGGAGCGGGCGGCGGAGCAGAGGGCTATACTCGAGTCCTTCGAGACGCTCAAGGACGACGCCGCCAACACGAGGCTGCAGCAGTGCCTGCTAGAGGACGCGGCGGCGCATCGAGCCATAGCGGCCGCACGGGTGGCGGCGGAGAAGCAGACGAGGGAGCGACGCAACGACGGGGCCGGCCCATCAGGCAGCAAGTAGTCTAGGCTTCTAGAACTACTTTGTATAGTTTGAATGTAGTACTTTCTATGTTTTCTAAATATGTTGCAAATCTAAAAATGGATCGCCAGGTGGGAGCACATTCAGACGCAAACGGAAGCGCGGACAAAGTATGTCCGCGGGGCTACGCAAACGGACGCTCGCGATCACTTTTGGGAGTCTGATATGCGTCACCCCGCTGGAGATGCCCATCTTCTCCTTTCTGTCAAACCGGTTCGCTCCCCCGCGTCGCCTCCTCCTGGCAACCGGGGGACGAAACCCTAGGCTGCCGCCGCCAGCTCCCCCCCGCCTCGATCTCACCTCCTCGTCGCCCCCGGAGGCGTCGCCGGTCGAAGGCCGCGACGCCCGCGGGGATTCGGGCTCCCGGCTCCGCGCGCGACGATAGGAGGAGGAACGCCGCGCGAGATCTGCTGGTGCCGGTGCGGGCGCGACATCGGCGCCCCTGCTGCGTCTTGCTCCTGCCGGAGCAGCCGTGGGTCAGGGCGTGGTCGACCAGCGCTCCTCCTGGTGGGGGCTTGGGCACCGAAGGCGGCGGCCTCTGCGAGGTGAGGGCGGCGCGGTCCCTGGCGGCGGGGAGCGCTTGCTGACGCTGAGGACCGTCTCCTCGGTCGCGTGGGCGACGTGGAGGCGGTGGAGGGTGCTCGGGCCGCGGTGGTTGCCCCGTCGACCTCGTGGCAGATCTGAAGACGGAGGCCGGATTCCATGTGGTACCCACCCCAAGGCCATGACATCCGGCGTTGTCGTCGGTGCTGGGTGTGGTTGGGGTGGCAGGGCAGGGGGCTCTAGCTGGGAGAAATCCTTGGCCGGCGGTGGCGGTCACAGCGTCGGCGATGTCCTGGACGCCGTCTTCCTCCTTGTAGGCGATGCTGAGGTATATCCCCCCTCCCTCCTTCCTTTGGCGCCCGGGTGAAAACCCAAATCTTCGGATTAGGCGGCGACGGCGCTCTGGCGTCGTGTTTCTTCTTGAAGACGCCGCCTTGGGTCGGCAGAAGGTGTCCGTGCTGCGTGGGTGTCCTGGTCTGCGGTTGCGGCACTTGCCGTGTCTTTTCTGGCGATCTCCGTCCTGATGCTGAAGTCTTTTGGGTGGCCGGTGCGTTGGCCGGCGGCGAGGCCTGTGGTCTTTCGCGTGCGGTGGTCATGTCTGGTTCTTATCCTTGGTTTGATGCCTCTTGTGCTCATTCGTGCTCTAGGGAGAGCTGCTCCGCTTGCCGACGGTCCGACGCCCTACGATCCAGGGCGAGAAGGTTGGGACCTTCTTCGGAGGTGGAGGCGGATGGCATTCCGGCTGCGATGCGACAAGACTTGGCGGTGGCAGGATTCCCGGTGGCGAGCTTCATGGCGTTGTTTCTCCTCCGCTCTGGTTCTTCCTTGAGAATTGAGATGATGGTCTTGATGACAAGTTATTTTCTTTGTAATCTTTCATTTGCTTGTTCATCGATGTTTGTAAGCTGTTCTTCAGCATCCTGTAACACTTGCCGGCAACGGCCATATTAATTTAAGGCAGGGCTATCAGCTATGGCCTACTCTTTAAAAAGATGCCCATCTTCCTCCATTGGCTCGCGGACATCTGTGAAGAAAGCATGACGTCGCGAGCGCGGCACGGCCGCCGGGGACCTGCCCATCTTCCGCCATTGGCTCGCAGCGAACCTGTCCGCCTGATGAAACGAGCATCGCGAGGGGTCATCCCTTCTAGTTTCCTTTGCCTCGCGCGCGGCGCACTGTGGTAATTCTCTGGCAGGAGGGACTGGACCAACTTGGCGGCCGATGTCGTCAGGGATGTCGCCGCCCGGCTGCTGATCCCACGTTCTCCATGGCCGGTGGCGCAGTACAACTCCTTGCGGGCCGTTTGCAAGACCTGGCGCGAGCACATCGACGACCCGAGCTCCGTTTGCAGCCTAGATATACGCTTCCGCCCCCGCGGCTGGAGGCCCATACACGATCAACCGCCCATGTCGGGTTGCCGCCTCCGCCACATCTCCGGCGCCCACACCTATGTCGAGCTCGACGCGCTCTCCACCAACTATGTCTTCGGCGTGGCTAACAGCCTCCTCGTCCTGCGCGACAAGCATTGTGCCGACGTCTTCCGCCTCCTCAACAATTTCACCGGCGTGCTCACTGAGTTCCCACCGATCACTGAGGTGCGGGCGTACGATGGCTCTGAACCGAAATCCGGCCTCGTCGACACCTTGAAGCTCTACTTCTCCCGCCCCAGTGCCACGTTGTACCAACACTTCGCCGGCATTGATCGACTCGACCACCCTACCCAGTCTTGTATTTTGCGTTTATGGTAATGGTTCATACTACGTCGTCTACGCCAAGCCCGGCGATCACCACTGGGTGTCTGTTCACCACCTGACGCGAATCTCTCTGTGGTCTGATGTTGGCAGGCTTTCGCTTTCTTTGACACGGCCCCCTGGCACTTGTTTTCCAATAACTATTGTTTCCTTATACTACCTCCATCCCAAGGCTAAAAATCTATATTTTTTTCAGAAAGTTAAACTATGTTAAGTTTGACTAAGTTTTTATAAAAAATTATTAATATGTGAAATACAAAATTAATATTATTAGATAGATAATGAAATATATTTTAATATGCCATCTACAAAATATCATATTTATTGATAGATTATTCTAAAAATTTGGTTAAACTTTACTCTCTTTAACTTTCCAAAAAAAAAATAAACCTTAAGCCTTAGGATGGAGGGAATACTTAAGGGTGGACACGAGCCAGCTCGGACTGGGCTCGGTGCGAGCCGCATTTCAGCTCGCAGAAAAACGGCTCAGCTCGGGCTGGCTCGTTTCAGTCACGAGCTGAAAAAAGTGGCTCGGCTTGGGTTTGCCTCTTGCTCGGTCCAGCTCGAGCTGGCTCGCAGCTGAACGCCCAGTACAGACCCGTGTACATGAACCCCCTGTACAGACAACAGTTTTGCTTGTTTTTAAGCTTTTGAACAGCAAATTGAGCATGCAAATGCTCATAATTTTCCAGAAAAATGCAAAGTATATCAATTTACATAGGGATAAATCCATTTGATGAGAAAAATCAATAATTAGAGAAATTAGATGATACGTGGCCGGCTGCAGCGATGTGGGCAGGGAGCCGACAAGGCGGAGGGGGTGGCGCTTCAGGGAGGCGATGCTCGGATTATCCTCCGAGCTAGTATGGGCGCGGGCGCTGGCCTTCTTCTTCACAAGCGGCGTCGGGTCTCCATATAGCGAGGCCCCATATAGCGAGGCCAGGGGTTTCTGCTTCCTCGAATCCATGGCGTCATCGACGGTGCGGTGAGAGGCAAGGGACAGTGGGGCGCGAGGGGGGAGGGGGGCTAGGACGTGGCCGGGGGTGACATCACGGGCGGCGACCAGAAATTTACAAAAGGATTCCGTTATCTTCCTTATTCCAGTGCTTAATTGTCGTCACTTGCCACTTGGGGAGGCAGTCCTGTTAGGTAGTTGTCTCTCTTTTGCTGCCGTAACATGGTCGATGATCCGTACCTGCACAGATTGGACGAAGAGGTTTTGACTTAGGATAAGTGTCATCTCCTCTATCGATGCACCTACTCAGCTGCTACACGGAGTTCGGTTTCAACCGCCCAGAGTGAGATTCCGATAGGGTTCTTGGTAGTATGATCGTTGATGATCTAGTTGATTTCGACGATGGATTTGGTAGATCGAGTGTTTAGAGAGGCCCCCCATGTCTGTCTTTCCACGCCTTTCGACGAACCATACTGCGCCGCCGATTAATTAGGAAACTTAGTGATTTTAGTTGTTTTTGGTAGCTCCTATATCATTTTAAAGCACAGGTTAGTTTAGCCAATTGTTGTGATTTTGAAATTTGAACATGTCCTGTTTCAGTCCGTCTTAACACTTAAACTTGGTTCCTTTTTTTCTGAATTTTGGGCAGTACATAGCAAGTGGTTGCACCGATGAATGTTCAAATTTAGGAATTTTTATTCTTTGTGCTAGTGTTTAGTTCATGTTCAATCAGTGACCTAAATTAGCTTAGCTATTTTTTGTGATTTGGAACATGCCCTATTTTGGCATGTATTAACACTGAACTTATGTGTTTCTTCTAAATTTTGTGATGTACCAAAGTGTAGCGGTGATCAATTATGGAGCTTACGGATTTTAGTAGTTTGTGTTAGCTTATAGGTTAAGTTGAAGTAGTAATATAGGTTAGTTATGTTACTTTTGTGTGATTTAGAACAGGCCCTGTTTTGGTATGTATTAACACTGATTTTTTTACTTGTCCATTTAATTAATGTGTGCATATTTGTTGTGTTGTAGGTGATGATCTAGACAACTTCATGATAGGTCTTAAACATTAGGGGTGGCACTAGATCGTGAGAAGCAGTGGCCTAGAACACCTAATGATCATAAACAGAGAGAGTAGATGTGTTGCATTACTGGGCACTGACGATCCCATCGACGCCTGCGTGAGGCAGGCTTAGTGCAGCGATGTTGATGACGATCCGGTGGTCGCTGATGATCTGGGGATCCTCCTGATCCCCTCAGGTCTCCAGCGGCACTGCCCTGGCACCGCCGGGGTGTAGGCTAGTCTTCCCGTCGTTGTGCGCTTCCCTTGTTCGGTAGGGCTTATGGGGTTGTGGGGAGAGCAGAGAGCTGATCGTGAACTCGTTAATCCGATCCCAGCCAGGCTCCCCCCCTTTTATATGGCGCAGGCGACAGGGGACCAAATCATCGAGTTGGTTTTGGTGCCCCCGATCAGGGCGCATTAGTTCCGCACGAGGTGGCCACGAACGTTGGTTCGTGGGCCTCCTCCTTAACGTTATTTTGTTTCTATTCCTTTAAACCTGACAGGTCAACCAACATTCTCCCCCTTGATCGTTAGGTTTAACATCATTTTCCCATTCTCCATAGGAATAATAAACCAAAGTGAGGTGTTACAACAACCAATGAAATGCTATTGAACCTCAACACTTATGGCATACCAGCCTATCTTGAAATGGATAACATTTTACTTATTGGGAGTGGTTTTTATAGTGGTCCCTTTATTCCAGAATCATAAGGCTTCTAGTAATCCCATGCCGGCAACATGCTCACGAAAAATACTGGGTGGTAAGCCTTTCGTTAGCGGATCCACAAGCATACGAGTCGTACTTATATGCTTAACATTAGTTGTTTGAACCTGGATCCTATGCATCACAACATGATACTTAATGTCAATGTGTTTGGTCACTTGACTTGTTGTTATTCGCATAGAAAATTGCGGGTTCATTGTCGCAGTACAATAGAAGTGGTTTTGAAATGTTGTCGACCACTTTAAGTCCGGGAATGAAATTCTTTAGCCATACAGCCTGCCCAGTGGCCTCATAACATGCTACAAACTCTGCTTGCATCGTAGATGAAGCAACTATCGTTTGTTTGAAGCTTTTCCACGATATAGCTCCTCCGGCAAGTGTGAATATATAACCTGACGTGGATTTATTACTATTCACACAACCGGCATGATCAGAATCTGAATAACCAACAACTTGTAGGTCATCAGACCTTCTGTATGTAAGCATGTACCCTTTTGTTTCTTGCATATAACGCAAAAACTTTCTTTGCGGCCTTCCAGTGGTCTAGTCCTGAATTTGATTGGAATCTGCCAAGCATCCCGATTACAAAAGCCAAGTCAGGGCGTGTACAAACTTGTGCATACATGATGCTTCCGACAACTGAAGCATAAGGAACCGAGTTCATTTGATCAGTTTCGATTTGGTTCCTTGGACATTGAAATATCCCAAACTTATCGCCCTTGACTATTGGAGCAGGTGAGCCAAAGCACTTATGCATATTGAATTTCTTTAGTACTCGCTCAAAGTATGCCTTTTGTGATAGTCCCAACACACCTTTAGACCTATCTCGATGAATCTCAATGCCGAGGACATATGAAGCTTCACCGAGATCTTTCATATCAAAATTGGAAGATAGAAAATTCTTGGTCTCGTGCAGCATATCCTTATCACTGCATGCCAATAATATGTCATCCACATACATGACTAATATTGAGAACCTACTGCCCTTAAACTTAACATAAATGTAGTTGTACTTAACATTTTCAGTAAAACTAAAAGTTCTAATAATCTTATCGAACTTGAGGTACCACTGTCTTGAAGCTTGCTTCAAGCCATAGATTGATTTCTTCAGACGACATGCTAAATGTTCCTTTCCTTCCACAACAAAACCTTCCGGCTGAGTCATGTACACATCTTCATTAAGGTCGCCATTTAGAAATGCCGTCTTAACGTCCATTTGATGCAATTCTAGGTCGAAATGAGCTACCAGAGCCATGACGATCCTAAAAGAATCTTTAGATGACACAGGAGAGAAAGTCTCATTGTAATCGATTCCTTCTCTCTGTGTGAAACCTTTTGCCACAAGTCTAGCTTTGAACCTTTCGATGTTCCCTTTGGGGTCGTACTTAGTTTTGTAGATCCATTTTCAACCTACTCTTTTGGCATAATTAGGAACTTCTACTAAGTCCCAAATATCATTTGAGCTCATAGATTTCAACTCGTCTTCTATGGCAATTTGCCACTTAGACGAATTCAAACTCTTAATGGCCTCCTTGTATGAGGTTGGATCCTCCACCTTTCCTACATCATCTACATCCTCACTCATGTAGGTGATATAATCATCTGAGATGGCTTTTCTTCTTTCTCGATGTGATCTTCTCACAGGCGATGGTGGTGGAGGGGCATTATTATTATGAGGATCTTCTTCATTATCCGACTGGTGATTTTCTTCACCTTCTGTATTTCCGTTATCATTAGTTTCAGGGTCACCATTAGGTTGAGGACCAGAACTGTGAGGTTCAGTCTCAACATGAGAAGTGATTCTCCTCTGCATTGGTAGAACGACATCTTGGATAATCGGGGATGGAGCACACACCCGCTTTTCCTCAAGATCGAGCTTCCTTATTTCATTAACTTCATTATCCTCAAAAAATACCGCTTGCCAGGTCTCCACGTACTTTGTGGTATGACCGGGGCAATAGAAACGATATCCCTTTCCCCTATGCGGGTATCCGACGAAGAAACAACTAACCATTTTTGGATCTAACTTCTTAAGTTGTGGATTAAAAATTCTAGCTTCAGCAGGACAACCCCACACACGTAAATAGTTCAAACTCGGTTTCTTTCCCGTCCACATCTCGTGAGGTGTATTCGGTGCTGACTTAGTGGGAGCAAGATTTAAAATATATGCAACCATCTTCAATGCCTCCATCCATAGGCTTACCGGCAAACTTGCATGACTGAGCATGCTACGCACCATATCCAAAAGTGTGCGATTGCGGCGCTCAGCCACACCATTTTGTTGAGGTTCACCAGGCATTCAATAATGGGCAACAATTCCATTCTCAGATAGAAACTTAGCAAAAGGTCCTGGAATTTGTCCATAAGGAGCATGCCTACCGTAATATCCCCCCCCCCCCCCGCGATCAGAACGTACAACTTTAATTTTTGCATTCAGTTGGTTCTCAACTTCGGCTTTGAATACTTCGAATTTGTCCAGAGCTTCCAATCGATCACGTATAGGGTAAATGTACCCATAACGGAAAATTCGTCTGTGAAGGTGATGAACGAATCAAAACCATCTATAGACTTAACATTAAGAGGTCCGCATATGTCAGTATCTATGAGTTCGAGGACACTCGTGGCTCTTACCGCTCCTTTCTTAATTGTTTTTGCATATCTACCTTTGATGCAATCAACACATTTGTCCGCATCAGAGAAGTCTAATGGGAGGAGTACATCATTTTTAATAAGTCTTTCCATTCTCCCCCTCGAAATGTGGCCTAGACGACAGTGCCACAATTTCGAAGAAGTGCTAGTACCCTTCCATTTCTTCTCAACATTCGAAATATTAATCACATGCAAAACATAATCATTCATAGATAACATATATAGTTTGCCTTGTCTGACACTGAGGCCAACACCGTTATTACAATAGTTTAAAACAAATTGTTTGTTACCAAACTTGCACTCAAACATGTTATCATCGAGACAAGAAACTGAAATTAAATTCCTACTTAAAGTAGGTACATAAAGAACATTATTTAAATGAAGGTGAAAGCCGGTGTGGAGCTCCAAGGTGAGTGACCCAACAGCTTCAACATCAACTTCAACTCCATTTTCAACTCTAAGTCGTCTTGCCCCGCTTGCTATGGTTTGGATCATATTTAATCCCTGCATAGAATTAGCAACGTGAGAAGTTGCACCTGAATCAATCGACCATGATGTACAAGAGAAATCAGTAAATAACATTTCATCAACAAAAGTGATTTCATCCGTACCTTTCTTCATCATCCACTTGAGGTATTCATGACGGTCCTTCCTGTAATGGCCTTCCTTCTTACAGTGGAAACACACATTATCAGTAGGCGCTGAAGACTGTCCATTATCCTTTTCCTTTGCTTTAAACTTTGGCATTTTCTTCTTGATGGTTTTCTTTGGCGACTTTGAAGGGTCGGACCCGTCATGCTTTCTCTTTGAGGAGCCAACATGAAAATCCTGATCCTTGTTCTGCCTCATCATTCTTTATTCTTCCTGGACAATCCGAGGGGATATCTCAGCAAGTGTGCACTTCTCCTTCATGGAATTGTAGTTGATCTTGAACTGATCGAACTCTTCAGGGAGGGACTCCAAGATCATGATGATAAGGAGATTGTCACCGAGATCACACTTTAGGTGCTTCAATTTATTTGAAGCATTTATCATTCTCAGTATGTGTCCCCTAACATCACCATCATTTTTGTACTTGCCAAGTAGCTTGTGAAAAAGCTCATGTGCATAAACCTTTTCAGAGCCTTTGAATTGCTCCTCCAAGGCTTCCATAAATTCCTTGGCAGTATCTTTCTTGTGGAGAGCCCCAATAATCTCAGGTGAAATGGAAGAATTCATCACGAGCATTGCAACGTGATTGGATTTGTCCCACTTCTCCTTCTTGGAGTCATAAGTTTTCTTTAGTTCATCATACCCCATAGCACCAGCAATTGGCACCACGGGCTTATCCTCCCTTAAGGCATAATCAAACTCGTTGAAAGCCAAACAAAGCTCAATGGAATTCTTCCAACGAGAAAAGTTACTGCCGGTCAACTGCTTGACAGCATCATAACGCATCGCAGCGGAAGCTGAAATTTGACATGGACATTCATAAGTAAAGTTGCATGAATATAAAATATAAGCATGCCATAAAAAATTCTTATTCTATGTCAAACACTGTTGGGCAGAAATGACACGAATTAGAATAACATTAGGGAGTTGACTTGCAGAAATAATACAACGTTGATCAGAATTATTTTTGTAGTCATGACATTCTCAAAATAAACATCAACTTTTAAATCATTTAAGGAACAACATATGTGATGTTTAATTTGATAATTCAACATTAAAACATACTAAATACTCTCAACAAAAAATCTCATTGGTTCATTTCTGTCCAGAACAAATAGCATGTTTCCTGATCATATTATTTTAGGCAATTTAATTTCTGTCCAAAACAGTGCAAAAACATTAAAAATATCAACTTAATAATCATTTATATGCCTTTGAAAAACAGAAACAGTGACAGAAAAATGTTCAGCAGCCCAAAACTTCATGGGCTATCGACAACCTGGGCCGAAAACCCAACTCAAGAATCAGCCCAGAACGACCCCCGACCTGTCAACCTTCCCCGCGTGAATCCGGACCGTCCGGACGATCAGACGGCCGAGATGGACCGCGGCCAGAACAAAACGCCCGAGGGAGATGGAAAACCCTAACCCTAAAAACAGTCCCCCGATTTTTCCGCGTCTGAGAGAGGCGGAGAGGCAACGACCCGGCGGCGCGGGCGCGCGAGGCGGCCACGGCCACGGCGGGCGCGAGTGCGCGAGGCAGCCACGGCCCCGGCGAGCGCGCGAGGTGGACACGGCCCCGGCGGCCCGAGCGCGCGAGGCGCCCACGGCCACGGCCACGGCCCCGGTGGTGCGCGATTTCATTCCTGCATCATACCGGCGCGGTGGCGGCGCTCGCCTGAGCAGCGTGCTATGGACCATGTCCGGCACGCTGCTTCGTCGAGCGTGGCTACTGGCGCCGTTTTACTTTCGGGTCGGCTAGGGCGACGACGGAGGGCCGGCGGCGCGACGGCCACCGGCGGGTCCGGACATTCCGCGCGTTACTGCGCGTCAACCCACGCGCTCCTCCGTCGGGAGAGAGTGGCGGCGCGGGATCTCGGTCCTCGCCGGAGCAGCTGCTGCTCCGATGGTCCCCGGAGGGTAAAGGCAGACACTTGGTGGCATTAGGTATGTCTCCGGCTTGCAGATGGTTGTAATTTTGAACAAAAGAATAACCAATCTGAGTGCTAAACATGCAGAACAGGGGATAATCGAAAGCTAAAACATCAACATTATTGCCTAATAACATGATCTACAACTTGATCGCATTAGGGTTCTAGTGCTAACTATAACCAGCGTCTGATACCATTGTTAGGTCTTAAACATTAGGGGTGACACTAGATCGTGAGAAGCAGCGGCCTAGAACACCTAATGACATAAACAGAGAGAGTAGATGTGTTGCATTACTGGGCACTGACGATCCCATCGACGCCTGCGTGAGGCAGGCTTGGTGCAGCGATGTTGATGACGATCCGGTGGTCGCTGATGATGCAGGGATCCTCTGATCCCCTCGGGTCTCCGGCGGCCTTGCGCCTGGCACCGCCGGGCGCGAGGCTGATCTTCCGTCGTTCTGCGCTTCCCTAGATCGGTAGGGCTTATGGGGTTGTGGGGAGAGCAGAGAGCTGATCGTGAACTCGTTAATCCGATCCCAGCCAGGCTCCCCCCCTTTTATATGGCGCAGGCGACAGGGGACCAAACCATCGAGTTGGTTTTGGTGCCCCCGATCAGGGCGCATTAGTTTCGTACGAGGTGGCCACGAACGTTGGTTCGTGGGCCTCAACCTTAACGTTATTTTGACTGAAACGTTTTTTTTTGTTTCTATTCCTTTAAACCTGACAGGTCAACCAACACTTCACACTGCAAATAGAGCATAATGGATTCTACCATGGATTGCATGGTAATCTTCATTGTGCCTGTGGAACCTGTGACTTCTTTGACAAATGCAACATTGAAACTTACTCACCGATTTGGATTCATTATTTTATTCAACATGCATCTTGGTCATCCCATTGATGAGAGAATGAATATGTATTGGTGCCTTCCTGAAAAAGATATTAATCATGGCTTGTATTTCTTTGAGAGTGATTTCACATATTAGCAATGTGTGCAGGTGCGAAGGTGCATAAAACTTTTACCATTTTAGTCGACCATATAAATGTCCTGAAGGAGCAGAGAGAGGAAGTAACTCTAAATAAAGGGCCACCTACTTTGACAAAGTGCCAAAGAATGTTATAAATTATGCAATCCTAATAAAAGTGAGCCAATAATAAGTACATTTCGTATGTTATAAATTATGCAATCCCAATATAAGTGTGCCAATAATAAATATTTTGCCTTTTTTATAAATAATGCATTATCTTAGATACAAAGAGATCTATAATATCTAAATAGGAGCAACCCACTAAGTTGATTTCTCTCAACATGCAAGCCATCCACCTCATCAAGTTTCTCAACTAATCTTAGCCTGCCACATCACCCATTAAATCCCTCAAGTATGCCACATCAGCAAATAAAACACGGCATTCTTTGCTCACTACAAGAGAACCCCTCCTACAACAACACATACTTAACAACGAAATTAATATGGGTTGCTAAATTTTATGGTAGATACACATGCATGCGTTGCAGGCTAGATCCGTTGTCCAATAAACATACTCCATATCAAACAACAAATATTAATTATGGGCCGAGCCCACTAAGCACCACTCTCCTTTATATATATTTACTATATATAAAAGTTAACCCCATTTGCTGGAACCTCATCAGTTTGGGTACTGTTCATGGTACATTTGCATCCAATTAAAATTTGACACGATAGGATTTTTACTGTAGATTGATGGCGTGTGGGTTTCTCTTCTCTTTTTTCTTCCTGTGCAAAATTCCTGGTGATCACGTCACGTGGGTCTTCGTTCAGATGGTCAAAGCGGTGGTGGGACCCATCACGGAACAGATAGGAGTATGGAATCGAGGATCGTGTCCATCGGTGGTACTCTCTCGACGCTTCCCCAGATCATCTCTCGCTCTCCCATTGATTTCCTCCCTACCCTACCTAATCTTCACCTCCACCTCCACCTCCCTCCCCTGTAAGTTTCTCCCGCCCTACCCAATCTTGGCGGCAGGGATGACATAGGGTTTCGCTAGCCCGTCCGCCGCCACGACCATGGGCTGATGCTCCATGAAGGTGTACCTGGAGGAGCGGCGTCGGGGGCCTCAGCAGGCGTCGGTGGGAGCCAGGCCGAGGGGAGCGGCGTTGGCTGGAGGAGCCCGTCAAATGCCTGGCTGTGTCGCTGGGAGTCCCCGCCACTGAGAGCCCGCGTCTGCTGACCGCTCCTTCCTTCCATCTGTTTTCTCTCTCCGGTCTCCTCTCTCTCACCCAAAAACAGGTGCAGCGGCGGCGGAGACGGCCTCGACAACAGCGAGGGTGGAGACGCTGCGACACCATGTGAGCTCGAACTCTGATGTTGGAATCTTCCCATATGCTTTTACTTTTCTGTTCATGTTTTTCCTGTGAATTTTGGGGATTTTTGTTTGGTGAAATGGGCATATTGGATGTGCCGGCTAGATAGATGAGGCCAGGTATTGCTTTCTTTCTCTCACTTCAATTCCATTGTATTGGTAGCTTATTTCTCCCAACTACGTTGGTTAAAACATTAGGAAAATCTGGACTTGAACCCTTCTTTTAGCCACTTACAGCAGCAAATTAATCATGTCTTTTACTCGATCTGGGCAGAGGATCAAGTGGCTATAGAGAAGATGGAGGAGGAGCAGATGGATGCCGCATATTCTCAGCATGAAAGCATACAACTTCCGGATAGATCTGTATCATTTCGTTTGAGTACCGTTGTTGGGGCTAAAGGAGCTGTGGTGGATCCGTGCTCTTTGTAGCTAGCATGCCTCTGGTGATTTTATATACTCACATGGTGTTCCTCAGACCATATGTGATTACTGATACATTTCCACCGCGGCTGTATAAGTAAAGAAAATTTCGATCAGCATGATGAATTAATTGAATTGTCACCGAATGGAGTCTTGTGGTTCTTCAAAATCAACCAGGTCTATTCTCGCAGTCAACAAAATAGTTCCTCTTAGATTGTTGTCTGTCATTGTAGGTTGTTTGTAAGTTTCATGCATTGCCACCTCCTTTGGTTGCCTGCCTTTTCTTTTAAAATAAATCTGTGTGATCATTAAGTTTATAATTATAATTACTGCTGAAATTATATAATTTCAGTATATCTACCTGGTATAGTTAGCTAATGTCTTCCTTCAAAGTAAGTTAAACACATCCTGTTCTGAGTTCTGCTAATTGGTACTGATAGTGGGATATATGGATGGTTATGGATATGCAAAAAAATTGTCACTATCTCCTCCCTGTATGCAGATATATAACAAGATAGGCAGCAATGGGACGTGAGAAAACAAGAGAGACAGCGATGGGGCGTGCATGGGATGTGAATTACAAGAGGTTTATTGTGACTTCGATGCCTCTTACTGAATTTGGTAGGGTCATTCACAGACTTAAAATCTGATTGGCATTGTTCCTGCCTTCCTGGGGTATGATTAGGCTGTTTTGCTGATAACACATCCGGATGATAAGACTGTTTCGCTAACCATATACAATCCTTTAACTGGGGTAATGTTTGAAGAGGTATTTACAAGCTCTTTTCTATTTTTCCAATTGAAAATATCAGTGCAATTTAATTTAGTGGATTAAGCCGTTTGGTATTGTAAATATGACTGTAGCATCGCATTTCGTTTGAGTACCGTTGTTGGGGCTAAAGGAGCTGTGGTGGATCCGTGCTCTTTGTAGCTAGCATGCCTCTGGTGATTTTATATACTCACATGGTGTTCCTCAGACCATATGTGATTACTGATACATTTCCACCGCGGCTGTATAAGTAAAGAAAATTTCGATCAGCATGATGAATTAATTGAATTGTCACCGAATGGAGTCTTGTGGTTCTTCAAAATCAACCAGGTCTATTCTCGCAGTCAACCAAATAGTTCCTCTTAGATTGTTGTCTGTCATTGTAGGTTGTTTGTAAGTTTCATGCATTGCCACCTCCTTTGGTTGCCTGCCTTTTCTTTTAAAATAAATCTGTGTGATCATTAAGTTTATAATTATAATTACTGCTGAAATTATATAATTTCAGTATATCTACCTGGTATAGTTAGCTAATGTCTTCCTTCAAAGTAAGTTAAACACATCCTGTTCTGAGTTCTGCTAATTGGTACTGATAGTGGGATATATGGATGGTTATGGATATGCAAAAAAATTGTCACTATCTCCTCCCTGTATGCAGATATGATAACAAGATAGGCAGCAATGGGACGTGAGAAAACAAGAGAGGCAGCGATGGGGCGTGCATGGGATGTGAATTACAAGAGGTTTATTGTGACTTCGATGCCTCTTACTGAATTTGGTAGGGTCATTCACAGACTTAAAATCTGATTGGCATTGTTCCTGCCTTCCTGGGGTATGATTAGGCTGTTTTGCTGATAACACATCCGGATGATAAGACTGTTTCGCTAACCATATACAATCCTTTAACTGGGGTAATGTTTGAAGAGGTATTTACAAGCTCGTTTCTATTTTTCCAATTGAAAATATCAGTGCAATTTAATTTAGTGGATTAAGCCGTTTGGTATTGTAAATATGACTGTAGCATCGTTTTCTCCAACAGTGTGAGTGTCATGCCCATGGTACATTTCATCAAATTTGAAGAACATCGGGTAATATTTGAAGAAATATGCTAAAAAGCTCTGTATTTTTACAACTTGCTTATTCACCTCAGATCCTAACTTATTCAACATTGAAGAAGATAGGAGCTAAGCCATCCATCTATTGAGATTTATTTGGATGTGCAGAAAACCTTCTGTTATAATGTTTGTGTGAACAAAGATAAGCCTTTGGTTATGTCAAGCTTGGAATTTTTTCTCTCAGGTTCTGTTTTAGCCAATTTTAGCAAGTCATTTTATTGGCCCAAATTTTTGATCTAAGCTAATCTTTCAATCAACTTTAACAAGTACATCAAAGCAGCATGCCATCGGTGAGTTAGAACATGACAGACTCGACCGGCTAGATCCAGTTAAATGTAATATGAGCCCAACCGCTTTTTTACTCTAATTCAATCCAAAAGTCCCCTTTCTGGAAAGAATATATGTGGGCTGATGGGGCCTCTCTTTTGTACAAATAGTCTCTAGGTAATGGGGAAAATATAAATTCGTAGAGTGGGGACTACGGGACTATATACTCCCTCTGAACTCAATTTTGGAATTTGTTTTCAGGATGGCACACTTTGGTGGCTCCCAGATTTCCTTCAAAGCATTAAGTTGATGAAACCAGTTCTGTTTCGTGAGCAGCCTCTCTCTCCCTCTCTCTCCCTCTCTCTCTGGGTCGGTTGTTTGACCAGTGCTGTCTTCTTATGATTCTCCCTGAACACATGTTTGTTGTGTTACGAGTTCGAGTGTGTGAATCGTCTATTTTCTGAAGGTGATATTTCTAAGACTGTGGTCTATTTTTTCTGACACTTTAGAGTGTTACCTGAGAAACTATCCAAGATATTATATTTGCTCTAAACAGGGATGAACTGAAATGCACAATTATCAATATATGTGCTTCTGCAGTTCTGTGGTCTATTTGGAAGCTGCCTAACAATCTCCGTTTTCAGGGAAAACAATGAAGAAGTTTGACCTGCATTTGGGATGCAGCGATCTGTTAGGCAACTATGGTCAGCTACTCACGACTACAGGATTATGGGCACTGCTATATGGCTGACTTGGAGCATGTTTGTGAGTTTACCCCTTCTAATGTACGTGCTCAATTTTGGATGTATCGGTACAAGGAGACATAGCTCCAGCTCCTGAACATTTTACTCTAAAAGACTTAAGCTTTCATCGCTGCTATACATGGTAGCAGTGAACTGTACATAGTATGGCAGTGTCTATTGCCACTAGAACCGATGTTGTATACCAGTTTAATCTTTTCTCTCTGTTCAACCTGCATCCTGTTTCTGTCAGTTGTAGTATCACTCGCTGTATATATGTTAAATGATAAAGTTTGGCTAGCACCACATTTAGTATATGATTCCTCTTATATGCTTCGAAGCGGTTTAGTCTACGCACCTAATTGTTTCTTGTGCTTATCGTGCTCAGTCTAAATTATACAACTTATATTCCTTTGTGCATGGATATTTTCAGACTGTAGACTGTAGCTTATAAATGCAGACTGTAGCTTACAAAGAGCTGAACTAACTGAAAGTTAAACTCAGGTTGTCACAAATTCGTTCCCACCATTTCCGCCTTGCCCAGGAGAGGAACTACCCTAATTTGCAAGGTCTGTAAGGGCGATGGTCACAAGCCACTTCATAAGCACATATTACATACTGCTCCATCTGCCGCCCCTCCCGCCATTGCCACCACAGCTGGAGCGCTGTCTGCCACGCACCTGCCGCAGCCGCTCTGACATTGGCAAAAGAATCCGCTGCTGTGCCATATGCTAAGGCTACCATACCTCTCGCCCCAGCAACTATTAGCTTATCCCCAATCGAAATACCATGCGCTTCCATTTCTACCCGCTCCCACACTAATTGGGAAAAAGCTCCGTTCGCTATTTCTAAGGAAACAGAGTACCACACGATCAACGCCACCACGGGCGCGGCGTGCGCCGCGCCTCACTTCCTAGTTTCCTTTAACCCCAACGCCCTAAACGACGCGCCCACGAACGCAACACGCAAGTCGCCTCCCCCAATAGGCAGTTTGCGAGCAGGGCGTCTCGCGTCCCTCCCTGGCGAAGCACCTCGCGGTGATAGATGAGCGAGGACGTCTCCCGGCGTATCCAAGGTCTGATTGTATGATTGCTTTGCGTAGGTGTGTACCACGACATCCCACTGCAGCCAAGATGGAATTTGTACACCTCCGATCTGAAACTTCCTTTATCCTTTCTTTCTATCCAACCTCATAATTCATAACCCGTGTTTTCCATTGTTTGGCATTGGCAGGAAGCACGATGGTTTCTCCACGCAACAACTTGGGCGAGGCGCTTGCAGTTATGAAAGCCACAACCCACCTATGAGCCTCCGATTTCCCTCGATCCTATGGATAATTTTTTTTTTCTTCCGTATTTTTCCTACTACTACTATTTGATGATTAGCCCCAATTAGCCTGGCCTAATTATTTTTTCTTACTAATTTTTTGAGTGTAACTATAATCTACTTTGTTTCATTCATTTTCTCCCGAACTTGTGTGTACTGATTTGGTGTTTAGCACTGGTTAAATTTACAGAGTGTATGTTGGTTCGTGACAGACAGGGGGCTTGGCGACATGGCAGAGGTTCGAATTATGCAATTTCTCTTTTTCCCCTGACATGCCTCCTCTGATCCACAAGATTATTACAGGCAAAATGCAATATTCTTAATCTTATTGTATTTTGTTCTGTAGCAGCGTTTCATTCACAGGCGAGAGAGATGCATATGCGCAGGAGGAGGATGAGGTGGGAAATTGACTGAGAGAATGGACAAGAATCATTAGCACGTAAAGTACTAACCAAGTTCTAAAATACTGAACCATCAGTCATTAGCACGTAGCACACTAGGCTATTGTTCCTGTTGCCCATGAATCATTAGAATATATAGGCTATTGTTACTATCTCTTAGAAATCTCTGTATTTGAGTAGATAAATGAAGTTAGTAAAAGCGAGAATTGGTACGTATGCTGATCTCTTTATCAAGTAGATTAGATTCCTTTTACTATATTGCAGACTACCGCTAAACCTATACAACCCTTAGCCGCGGAGGGGCTGGTCCGATCCAAGCCATCAGGGATCAGCGGCGGCGGCGCGCCACCGGCTCGCCTGGCGGCGGCGTTTGTCTTCGGGGTCCAGTTTGGACTGGGTTGTAATTTTAATTTCTTTGTGGTCCTTTCTGTAAGATCTCAGCTTTAATATCAGTTCTCTTTCCCGCAAAAAAAAAATTCAGCTCTGTAATCAACATTATATTTATTACTTAATTCAGAAGTTTGAT
This sequence comes from Lolium rigidum, assembly GCF_022539505.1. Lineage (NCBI taxonomy): Eukaryota > Viridiplantae > Streptophyta > Magnoliopsida > Poales > Poaceae > Lolium > Lolium rigidum. The sequence goes on from NC_061514.1 coordinate 271,227,109, forward strand.
CTGTTGTTAGATGGAAGATCTCGTTAAATAAAGTAGTCTAATATTCTGGTTGATGGATTCGTTTAAGTCAATCTTGTTCTGGCTATTTCTTTATAAAGATTTCTGTCTGCTTATCAGTATGTGGTAACCACAATGATTTGTAGGTATGACGAGATATTTTCGATGCCCAAGATAGCAAAGAGGTCTTGCGTGCTGACTTAGTTTTGGCATGCCAGCAAGATGAGTATACCCCATTTAGGTATTGCTGAGCAACTACTCTCCGTGCATAGTAAAATTCACTACACCATTTTGTTTAAAAAAAATTCACTTCCATTTGCCACTGTGATACTGAAATGGATTTTTGTTTTTGCAGGTCCCATAGATGCTTTTTATATTCGGACATCAGATCAGAACATGCTGGGGAAATATTAGAAATAATATATATAGGACTTGGCAGTATATTATATGTTTCCGCAAGATTGTAAAATTGTTTACTCTTCAGACAACTTTTATGTACCGGATGGTGGTTGCAATAAAAATATTAAATTATTTGGCATTCAATACATTCATATTATACGAGTTTCGTGTGCTTTGTATGTCTCACATAAATGTTCCCTAGCTGAAAATGCAATCTACCGAGCGATCAAACCATTCAGGCCAAATAATAATAATTATTATTAAATAGAAATTTCACTTATTGTGGGATTTCACTACCAACGCATGCACATGTTGCTCGAAATATGTAGCTAATCTGCAACGCTTGTCCCACTAGTTACCAACGGAGCTATATGCGTTGCATTGTACCCTTGCAACGCCTGAAAACGCAACGCATTTTAATCCGTTGGTAAAAGCGCTAGCAACGCCAATATGAACATTTAGATACAGATATATGCGTTGTTGTAGGTGGGGTCCTCTTGTAGTGGCTCCATCCTCTCCTCCACTGAACCCTTCCTCTCCTACATCATTACCATAATTAATTTTCAACTTCAGGAATTTCACTCACGTACGGAAAAGAGACAACTCCTCATATCTCTTCATCTTCTCCATGCAAATGTAACGGGTGGAAGTAGAGCTAGCTATAAATGCTCTCAAGTTGGAAGTTTAAGAAGTGAAGCTGCTTTGTTCTGATTATCACCAAAATTTTCATGTCGCGCGCTTCCCAGAACCTCTTGACCTGCTAGAGGCATATGAGCAAAGCCACTTGCCTTCTTATCCGTTCTCTTCTGATTGGCTTATTATATTTGTCACATGTTAGATGCACTCTGTGGCTTTGTGCCAAAGGTGATTGCCAATGGCAAATGGATGAAGCCGTTCTTGCTTATAGCTAGCTCGCCATGTTCTTGGCGCAGACATGGAGCGATGCCCCACCAGCAAACTCTGAATCAAGACGGTATGAACAGATTAACTTCTCCAATAGCTTTTTGTCATTAATCCCGCGAGTCAAGAGCTGATTGATGGCTAGGTCGTCAAATGGACCATGGCTAGCTAGGCGATAAGTTGCAGTCTAATAAGTCAAGTCAATGTACTGTAGATATGTTCTAATTTGGTGTGTTTCATTTTTCCAATAAAATATGTATTGAGGATTTCAGTTGAAATATGGTGATTCTGGATGTCATGGATGAGCTATCGCCAGGACTCACTCACTGGCACACCCAGTAGATCTGAAAGATTGTGTCCACAAACTTCATCCATGCAGGTTATTCTTGCCTCTTGCCTGCAGATCAGTGACCATAATATTTGCCCCATCTTCCTTGAATAAATATACTGATATCGTAATATTCAAACCTAGGTTCGATCTCCAGGTCAGTGATCTCTATATATGACCGTTGCATATTCTAATCGAACTCTATATTAGATCATTTTCAACCAAATAATTAACTTTGAACATATCTTCACTTACATACAATAATTAAGGCTGGCTATCCGTAATGCAATTTTATGTCTAAATTTATCCACGTGTTCCCGCAGCAACGTCGCGGGGGAATCATCTAGTTTTTTGGGATGTGCCACATAATTACCGGGAAGAGAAGGATGCAACCGCATCTTATCTAAGACTTTGTCTCTACATTTCGGTAGTTTTATTTAAACATCTAACATGTACTAAAAGATATCACTAAGATATGATGCATTAAATTGGGCCTAAAGAAAATATTTAGAAGTGAATTAATGCAATTAATCCGTACAAATTTTAGCACTGCTTATCTAGTCCACTAATAAATATGATTCCAATGTTAGAGTACTAATGAGCATTGATATTAGATGCACTATATAAGGTTGGTCTCATCCACTATACACAAGCAAGACAACCAACAACCATAAACAATTTTTCATATTGATCAATGTCACATCCAAGAAAGATGGCGAGGACATCCATGGTTCTGATACTACTTTCGATCCTCGCACTCGCCATGGTTTCATCTGGTACCTAGCTATCTGTTCTCCGTGTGCAGACACTGTTCCTTTTCAAAATCTATAGTGGGGTTGTAGTGCGTAAATATTTAATTATAAACTACTTTGCATGGTGCACTGTCTTACTTTTGCAGACGCGGAAACTATGTGTGATAATAGGATCCTTCCGCCAACACATAATTGTAAGTCCGGAGATTGTCAGGCAGCTTGCGTGGACTGGCTGAAAAATATGGAATGCCCAAGTTGCTCCGTTGGTCCTCGCACCAAGTGCTCTCAAGATGCTTGCAACTGTGAGATATGTTCGCATAGTTGATTGATCTCTCTTCTTGGTGGAGGGACATCCATGGAGGAGGAGAATAATTGAAATTTTGTGCTTGTTTGTAGTATCCCAAAATATTCTCGATTCTGGATTGTTAAATTAATAAATTAAGTTGGTTGACTTGGTTGACTTTGTTGAAAATTATGAATGAAAAGAAACTATTGAGGACTTGATTCAAAAGAGAAAAGATAATTCATATTCTATATCTTATTTAGATTTTAGAATAAACTAAAACTTTTAGAATTGTTTTCTTAACCTTGTGAAGTGGGATTCAAACTTTTTCAATTTTGGTTTTATCTTTAACCGGAGCGAGCACACGAAGGCGCCGGAGCATCACCGGAACCAAGGACGACCAGCCGCCTTTCGTCGGCGCGTGAGGTTGAAGAAGGCGTCGCTGAGACCACCTCTGTTACCTTCGTAGTATTCCGCTTCTCGTCGTCTACCTCGCCGCCGCCAAGGAAGCCCATAGCCGCAGCTAACATCACCGCCAGAGCCGCCCGCATTGCGTCCTCATAGTGTGATTGTCAAGCAAAAAAAAAACATGTTGATAGCAACATAGTTTTACAGTTTACAAAAGTTGGATGCTTTTCTCTGTAGCATGAAAAGTAGGTGAGAAATATAGTCTTACAAATATGTCTGCTGTCATGCTAGTAATGTTTTTTAGATCAAAACATGCTAATTCTCATGCTGGTAATGTTGTGGTCATGTCCAGTATACGTGCTAATTCACAGGAAAATGAAATTGTTTCTCTTTTGTACAAAAGGCGAATGTGCATATTTTCAGTTGCAGTTAGTAGGCTCATGCTACACATAAGAGCATATCTAACAGGCCCCGCATTTTTTCAACCCCTCAAAACATGGTTTTTTTTTGACAAATTGGATATTAGAACCAACACAACATTCACATAAAATAAATGTTTTACATCACACAATAATCATCATAATTATTACAATAATGTTTTTCGGAAATGTCAACAAATGTTCTAATGGAAGAATTAAACAAATAACAAATGTTTCACACATACAACAATAGGAAATGAATGTTTCACACATACAACAATAGAAAATGAATGTAATAACTCATTGACCATGCAACTGCCAGTGGTGATCAATCAGATCTTGGGTGAGCTGGTGGGAGGATAGGTCGGTACCTCGGCAAAATAATCTTGCATCAGCTGTTCGTGGCCGAGTGCACGGTTCCGCGGAATGCAAATACGCCCCATCACGGATCATTTCCGCTGATCCAGCAGCTTGGCGCGGTCCTCCATGTGCTTCATGCTGAACATGAGCAGCATCATCTCCGTCTCGTCGTCGTTGAGCACCTCGTCGAGGTCCGAATCGTCGGAATCCGACGAGGACCAATCGGTCGACGAATCGTCCAAATCCACCATGTGCACATCCTTCGAAGCCATCTACCACGGTGAAGCATACATCAGCTCCAAACACGTCCATTTTACCGGCGAGAACGAAGAAGAACGCGGCGGAACACTCACCGGCAAAAACGGCGGAGAAGACCGCGGCGGGGGTGCGGCGGCGCGCGCGGAGGAACGCGGATCTTCGGCAGGGGTGCGGCGGAGGTGCGGCGGGCGTCGACGCAGCTCGGCGCGGCTCGGCGGGCGGCGAAGGGGCGCGGATCTGACGGATTCCGGCGGCGGCGCGCGGGGGAAACGGGTGGGGGAACTGAAATGTTCGCGTGCGGTTTCGGAAATGCGATACTGGTTTGGCCCTCTATCCCCGCTCCCACCCCGCACAAGTAGGGGACGAAGACCTGCCCCGTAATCGAAAACAGCAAAAACGGAGCGGGGGCTATTTTTACGGGGCCTGCTAGACGGTCGGGTAGAACCGAAACCCGTATTCCTTTAAGGGATCTGTTAGATATGCTCTAACATTCAACATGACGACACAGTATTATACGCACAGATAATTGAAAAACATGCGGACGGACAAAGTCCGGTCAGGCCGGACCTGGAATTTGTTGAAAACTGAGCACGTCGCAACCGAAATTTTTCTCAAACACGTTAAAGAATATAAGAATCATCTAGTAAAAGAAATAATATAAGAATCACAAGAGAAAATGTAACTTCTACAAAAGTCGTTTTTTTTTTTTAGAGAACAGGCATCAAGGCCCGACTTTAAATTAATAAGGCCACACGGTAACAAGGTTTAGATACAGACTACTGGGCATTACAGCTTAGCCAGCACGAAGTTCACAAAGCAGCAAAACATAAAGCAACATATAGATCTCGGCAGCAGTGGCGGTGAAGTCCGCGTCCCTGACCCTCCCGAGGGGCAGCCTACTTCTTCACACCGCCGGTGGAGGCTTCAACTGCACGTACAGCTCCCTTAGCTCGCGCGCCATCCAGCTTAGCCCCTCCTTTTCTCTTGCCTTGGCTTTTAGGCTCCACAGCTGCAAGAAAATAATGGTTTTGTAAATAATGTCAGCTGGGTTAGAAATAGTTTTCTTCTCAATCGCAAGCTTGTTGCGCACATGCCAAAGGGCCCAAGACTGGGCTAAAAATAGCACCCAAAGTAGCCTCCTAGGGTAACCGGAAAAACCAGAGATGATGGCATGGAACTGAGCAAAATTGGTAGGACACCGGTTGCACCCGAGCAGGCTGGCGTAAGACGGACCAGGAAAACGTCGCCAAGGAGCAGGTGAAGAAGATATGGCTAGCGTCCTCCGGAGCACCACACAAGGCACGAGAGGCCATTGGAGGGACCATGTACGGTGAGAATCTGTTGTCCGACGGCAACTTGTCAATGGCCAATTGCCGAGGAGAAGATCTTAATTTTTAGCGGGAGCTCGGCTTCCCACATGTCCTTGGAGTGGGCAACTGTCGCACCCTTCGAAAGCTGAGCATACATCGATTTAACTGTGAACGAGCCATGTTGATCCAGGTGCCAGGAAACCTTGTCTTGACCCGTGTCAAGATGCACAGAAGTTAACAGTGCCTGCAGCTCCCCCCATTGGCGAGCTCCATCCGGATCCAGGGATCGGCGAAAGCGGACCTGCAGGGAGTGATGCTGCAGGGCCTCAGCCACCGAGATGTCTTGATTGTCGCAGATGGCGAAGAGCGTGGGGAAGGAATCCATGATGGGCCCCCGCCCAATCCACCAATCTTTCCAAAAATTGGTGCGGAAACCATTCCGGACCTCATGCTTTGCGCCCACTTTGAATAGATGTTTGATTTTGTGTAAGCTTTTCCAGAATGGTGACCCACCGTGGCCCGAGCCCGAGAAGAGGTCAGATGCGTCAACATACTTGGCGCGGATGATACGGGCCCAAATCGTGTCCTCGTCCTGATAGAGCCTCCAAATCCATTTGAGGAGGAGAGCCAGGTTCATGTTCTTGGTATTAAGCAGGCCTAGGCCCCCCACCTCTTTGGGTCTGCAAACCGTTGGCCAATTTACAAGGTGATATTTCCTCTTGGGACCGGCCCCTTCCCAAAGAACTTGGATCGATGAGAGTCGAACCTCGCGTGAATCCCATCGTGGAGGAGGAACAGACCCATCGCAAAAATGGGGAGATTGTCGAGGCAGGAGTTAGACAAGATTAGTCTCCCCCCGGAGGACAAAAGTCTACCCACCCAGGGTTCTATCTTGGCAGCCAGCTTTCGGACAAGGAACAACCATTGCTCAAGCGTTAACTTCCGGTCCGAAATAGGCAGCCCTAAGTAGATGAACGGGAAGTTGCCTAGTTTGCAGTTCAGCTTGTTGGCAATGACGTTTCTTTCGCTGATACGCTGCCCCAGCACAAACACTTCACTTTTATGATAATTGATCTTGAGCCCGGACATATCTTCGAAGCACATCAGAAGGAACTTGAGGTTGGCGATATCCTCATCCGATCCCTGGATGAGGATAAGCGTGTCGTCGGCGTACTGAAGGTGCGTAATGCCCCCTGGCAGGAGATGTGGGACTAAACCATTGATGTGGCCGGCGGAAGCAGCGGCTGAAAGGATCACAGACAGCGCCTCCCCGATGAAATTGAAGAGCAGAGGGGAGAGGGGATCCCCCTGTCGGACCCCTCTCTTATTCCTAAAAAACGGCCCCACCTCGCCGTTAATGGAGATAGCAGTTTGTCCCCCGGAGACAAGTTGCGATATCCTGTGAATATACCCAGCATCAAAGCCTTTGCAGCGAAGTACTTCCCCCAGGAAGTCCCAGTTAACCCGATCATACGCCTTTTCGAAGTCCAATTTGAGTAGCACCCCACTGTGCTTCCTCTTCCTGATATCGTGGATGATCTCCATCAGGGCCAGGGGACCATCCAGGATGTTTCTGCCCTTAATGAAGGCCGTTTGATTCGGGGAGATAATTCTGTGAGCAATAGGATCAAGTCTGGAGGCGTAAGCCTTGGAGATGATCTTGAAGATTACATTGATCAGGGCAATCGGACGATATTGTGAGATAAATTCCGCCCCAGGAACTTTCGGAATGAGTGACAAGATACCAAAGTTAAGTCTTGCAATGTCAATGCGCCCCAGCACAAAGTCATTGAGGATATGCAAAATACCAAGTTTGACCTGAGGCCAAAAACGCTTGAAGAAAACAACCGGGAAACCGTCCGGCCCTGGAGCGGTGTCGGTCTTCATCTCCTTGATAATGGACTCAAGCTCAGCTTCAGTGAAGGTGCAGGCCAGGCTCCCATTTTCGTCATCAGAAACGCGGGCTTCCTCACCCCAAGAGGAAGGCGCCAGCCCACACACTCTTGGAGCCGAGGAGCCGAGCAGGTGCCTGTAGAACTCATAGACGTGCTCTTGGATCATTTTAGGGTCCGAGATATCTCCATTGTCCGTCTTAAGCTTAGAGATATGGCACTTTCTTCTTCTCCCGTTAGCAACGGCATGAAAGTAAGCCGTGTTCGCGTCGCCCTGCAGAGCCCACCTAACTCTGCCTGAAGGAAGTATATGTGAGGTTTCTCCACAAAAGTCGTTTTCTCCACATGAGACGCATGATGATCCGGCTGAAGGAAGTATATGTGGGGTTTTTTCGGGCGTTTTAGTCGAGCGTATGCCAGCGCGGGCGATCGGCAAGAAGAGAATTTTAGCCTAGGGCGCGGGGCGCCGCCAATCCAGGCCACCAAAACTAGACCTAATCTGACGTTCTTCTGTTCATCTTCCTCGAGGGTCTCTCGCGAATTAGATTCGAGGGGATGATGACGAGGGGCCAACCTGACCACCCGAGGCAACGCCCCAGCTCCGGCGAACGGTACGTCCGACCGGCGCTCTCTTCTTCCTCTGCTCTGCATCTCAACCCGGCGACCTCCTCTCTTTCTCTGCCCTGCATCTCACTAGCCACTACGTAATCTTCTGCCAGGAGCAACTGGGCCAACCTCACGACCGAGCTCGCCGAGGACATAGCCGGCCGGCTACTCTCTATCGACGTGTCAGAGTACATCCGCTTCCGGGCCGTGTGCAAGCCCTGGCGCGAGCTCACCGACGACCCGCGCGCCTGCGGCGGCATGGACATCCGCTTCCGTCCACGCAATTGGTACCCCCTATGCAGGGAAGCGTCGACAGATCTGAGATGCCGTCTTCGTAACAGAGCCACATACGTCCGCCTCGAGTTCCACCTCCAGGTGTTTTCCACCAGCCACCTCCTCAGCGTTGCCGACGGCCTCCTCGTCCTCTCCGACAAGGCCACGCACGCCGTCCGCCTCCTACACCCGCTCACCGGCGTGGTCACCGAGTTTCCCAACATCACTAACGTGCGCCTGCACGAGAGTGCGGGACCGAAAACCCGCCTAGGCGTGGACAAGTTCAAGGACAGCTTTGCTCGCTTCGGCCCTGAACCAAATGCCTACGTCGCCACGTACGCATATAAGATCGGCTATCCTGCCTTAGACACCATACATACCTCTGCCTGCGTCCACGACTCCACCTCCCCGCCGACTATCCAGCTATACGTGAGAGATGGGTCCCTGTCGTGGCTCATCCTCCTTGCCAAGCCCGGCGATGAGCACTGGGTAGCCCTGAGCACTGAGGAACTTTATCTTTGTGCTCTGCAGGAGTACCAGGACTCGATTAAATTGCTGAAAGCATAGCAAAATCATGGTTCTCTCTAGCTGGTCCCGATCCTAGGTGTGCATCTAGTATTCTAGCGGTGCTTTCGTGCCAAATATATTTCTTGACTTTTATATTTCTTATTAATAACCGATTTACTTAGCTTGTTTCATTATGTGTATTAATTTCCCCCCTTGAAAAGTTGGTTTGTTGTGTTGTTTAGGATTCCACTTTGCTATAAAATGTTTTGAATTTTTTTTAACTTTGTGTGTGGTGTGTACGGGAACAAACATGATTTTGTGTTGGGATGGTTGCTCATTATTTACATCACACCACTGTTGGGTTCATCTTAATTTTTAATTATGCAGTTGTTATCACCAGAATTTGACCAAGTCAGAGGTGGGCCGCGATCAAGATGGACGTGAAGAATATATATATAGAAGTAATACGTGGATCGGCCTTTTATACCAAGTTGGGCTTAATTGCCCGTGTATCACGTAACATATTAGATCGCATCTTAGTTTAGAGATAGAATCTTACTCGTGCACGGTTTAGTGCACGCCCACATTAGAAAGTCCGCTGGACTATAAATATGTACCTAGGGTTTATGGAATAAAACAACAACCAACGTTCAACCACAAACAAATCTCGGCGCATCGCCAACCCCTTCGTCTCGAGGGTTTCTACCGGTAAGCGTCATGCTGCCTAGATCGCATCTCGCGATCTAGGCAGCACAAGCCTGCCTACGTTGTTCATGCGTTGCTCGTACTCGAAGCCTTTTGATGGCGAGCAACGTAGTTATCTTAGACATGTTAGGGTTAGCATTGTTCTTCATGTTACATGCTTTCGTAGTGCAACCCTTGCATGTCTAGCCGCCCTTACGCCTATCTTAGGCGTAGGGGCGGCACCCCGCTTGATCATAGTTTAGTAGATCTGATCCGTTACGATTGCTCCTTGTTCTACAAGGATTAGTTTAATATCTGCAATAGTTAGGCCTTACGAAGGGGGAGGATCCGGCGGCACGTAGGGTGTCGTTCGTTGGCCCTAAGCGGGATGTTCCGAGGATCAACCTCGTGTTGGTTTTTAGGCCTTGCTTAGGATCGGCTTACGATCACCGTGCGTGGCCGCGAGGCCCAACCTGGAGTAGGACGATCCGATTATGCGGTGAAAACCCCACATCGTCGTAGATCTCATTAGCTTTACCTTGATCAAGCGGGACCACCATATATTCGGACACCCCGTCCGGAATCATGGGTGGATCGGCTCTTTGAGCCGATTCACGGGATAACCCGAGAGCCGATCGAAGCTCGTATTTAACGTTTATGTGTGTGCCCTGCAGGAAACTAAGCGAGGCATCATCCACACCTTCCCGACCAGGTATAGGTCGGGTGGCACGCCCTTGTGATAAACATCGGTGCGTGCGACCAGGAGGCTTTGCGGGCCGTCGCTCGGAGGGACTAGGGCCAGCCGCAGCCCTAGTTGTTCCCGGCTCTACGGTGTTGCCCGTCTCTGCCCGCCAGTGGGTTTCTGACGTCAACACATTCTGGCACGCCCGGTGGGACCGTCGACGACACCCACGACATCGCCATCTACATCCGAGATGGCGGAAGACACTCCGGTCACATACGCGGATTTGCCTGATGAGCTCAAGAAGAAGCATGACGAGATCAAGGCAACCCTCGAAGCCGAACTCATCGGCTCCTTCCACCGAACCCGCTCCCATGGCGTCAGGTGGAAGGGTTTCACACCTGAAGGCGCACTCGATGGAGTGGACTTGTCCGCCCCGTTAGAAGAACGCACCAGGTCGCTGCGGCAGGAGATCAACTACATGGTGGCTCATTCGCTGCACCGCCACTCTGAGAGCCTAGTGAACACCTTGGAGCGTGTCGCTCTGCGCGTCGTCCAGGAAATCATGAGTCACCGGTACTCCCCGTCGGGACCGGCTCTGGGTACTTTCAAAGGAGAGATGCCGCTCCAGCCCCAACCGTTCGCATGGGTAGCACCGGAACTGCCGAACTCATCGGCATACGTCGTCTACAAGATTGGTGGTGATCCTAGTGACTACCAATTCCTGCACTGAGCCACCTAAGGAGGTCCCGCACGGATACGCGTGCGCATACGTGCCGGACGGCAACGCCTGGGCACTTTCGAACCAGGCTGCAATAACAGCGGCCTCTGGAACGGCGGGGAGGAACGTCGGGAGCCGATCTCGAGAAGCGGTCGTGGGCTGGCTAAGTACGCCGCCCCGACAAACCTCCAAAGCCCAGCTCCTGCAGTTGGCTTAGAACCAGAAAAACAAGCATGGCTGGTTAAGTATGCTACCCCAACGAATCTTCAGGGTTCGACACCTTCAGCCATCACAGCGGATCAGATTTGTACAATTCTGAAAGATCAGTTCGGTATGATGCCGAAAAGGAAAGCGTTCGGCTACACCAAGCCGTACCCCAACAGCTACGAACTGATCCCGCTGCCACCTAAATATCGGCTCCCGGACTTCACAAAGTTCAGTGGATCGGACGGGTCCAGCTCCATCGAGCATGTGAGCCGATATTTGGCACAGCTGGGCACGATCTCGGCGTCGGATGAGTTGCGCGTGAGGTTCTTCTCGCAGTCCCTCACGGGATCGGCTTTCGGGTGGTACACATCGCTACCACCGAACTCCATCCGGACACTGAAGCAGTTGGAAGAGCAGTTCCATGAGCGAGTACCATTCGAAGCTTCCGAGTCTAGCATTGCCGATCTAGCACAACTACGTCGGAAGCGCGGAGAAACTGTGACAGAATACGTCCAGCGCTTCAGGAATCTTAGGAACCGATGCTTTCGGTTCGTATAAATGAGAAGGAAGCAGTCGAGTTGGCAGTAGCAGGCCTTTCAACACAGCTCAAGGACACGGCCTCCCAAGCAGAATATCCCTCGCTGGCGCACATGGTTCAGAAACTTTCAGCATATGAACAGGCGCCACCCGGACCTGTACCAAGACAAGTTCAAGCGTGCGGTAGCCCCGGTCGATGCAGAGGAAGACGAAGTCCTGCGGGAGACCAAGAAGTAGCAGTGGCTGAGTGGACTCGGGGAGGAACCCCCGTGTCCTGCAAGTGGGTAAAGCCACCAGGCCCGCCCAGGGGATTTGATTTTGACGTGACCAAGACTGAGCAAATCTTCGACCTCCTACTCAAGGAAAAGCAGTTGAAGATACCTGAAGGTCTCAAATTCCCCACGGCGCAAGAGCTGAATGGAAAGCCATACTGCAAATGGCATAACTCGCTCTCCCATGCCACCAACGACTGCAGGGTGTGGCGTCAACATATCCAAGCGGCGATAGAAAACGGGCGTCTAATTTTCAACCAGTACGCCATGAAGGTCGACACACACCCCTTCCCCGCCGTAAACATGGTGGAGTATGCTTGCCATGCAGGGTGCCAGCCGGGTTTCCTGTGCCATATCAACATGGTAGATCTTGGACACCACGCTGGCAAGGATGGAGATGAGGGTAGCTGCTCTCATAACAAAGATACAGAGGGAGCCGCTCCACGCGATCAGCTCCGCCAAGACGGCAAGCGCTATGTAACAGAGGGAGAAGTGAAGAACATAAGATATCAACGACCTCTCTCTGATCACCTCCTCAACAAGTATGTGAGTCGATACGACCAACGCCGACGGTCCGGCGATGATGATGAAAGCGATCGCCTGGCTAGAAGACGTCGTCGGCATAATCGCGATGAGGAGGAGCACGAGCGTTGCGCCAAGGGAAAGGCAAGGGAGAAAGACGACGAGGACAGGCACTGGGATTGTCCCTTCTTCAAGCACTGCTGGGATTCAGGAATGAGCCGATTGCCAACAATCGGCAATTGCCCAGAATGCAACCGGAAGAAGAAGGAGGCAGCCAACGTGTCCGTGTTCAAGCGCTTAGGACCTCTCCCACCACAGAGCAAACGAGCTGAGTCCCCTCGGTTGGAAGATCTCGAAAATTCAGAAGACGAGGGAGAAGAAGAAGAAGACAGGTACCACCGGCCAAGGTGGTGCCCTGACGGACTCAGCCGTTCCCAGAAACGCAGGGTTCAACGATTGCGCGGCCTGGAAGAAGCCGAGAGGTTATACTTGCATACATTGAGGAAGGCAAGGCCTGATGCGGCTGCAAAGGTTCGGCGAACCCTGGATGAAGAGGGTCGTCCACGGAAGATGGAGTGGCGCCCCAAGCAAAGGAAAGCCGATGATGAAACATCGGCTGGCACAAACATGGTGCTCGTTCTTCCGACGAAGCTCAGTGCTCCACGGTTACATGATACATCCAAGGTGGACGACAGCAAGCGCACCAACATGATAAAATCAGAGATTGGGCTGGTTCGGTCTACCGGCCTGAGCGAGTAGCAAGAGCACATCAATGAGCAAACGTGGCGAGGCTGATCCTTGTGATCGGCCCCAAAAATTTATGAAGGGAACTTACAGGACCTTCACCGAGCAAGCAACGTGGAGGCCGGTTCCAGCAATCGGCCAAAATTATCCTCACCCACCATTCTCTTGACATGTTATCCCACAGAGCCGATACCATCAATTCTCTTGACAGAATCGGCTCGGGGGGCACCCAGGTGGATAAAATACGAGGATATGCAACTAGAAGCGTCTCATCCTTTGGTGATGGGTATTGGAATATGGGGGCCGATGCACCACTCGGCCGTAAAAAAATAAAAATCTGAAAATTCGAAAATTTTCGAGCACAGCCGATGCAGCAGGCATCGACTTAAGGATATGGAAGCCGGTGCATGGCCATCGACTCAAGATGAATAAGAGCTCGGATCTTCTCTTCAAAGGACAAAGCCAAGAGCAGCCTGGACGTGCAGATCAGGTCAAATCCGCCAAAAGAGAAGAGCCGATCTAGCCGGCAAGTTGCAGGAAGAACTGAAGAAGCTCGGGGGGCAGCTCGCCTTGAAGGCTCTCTGCTTTGAAAAGCCGATTTATGTTCAAATCGGTTGGCTCTGCATAGGGAACTTCCCCACACACGATCAAGCCCAGGTCCATACAGCTAATTCGCGTATCCTCGTCTCTGTTTTGGCTGAGACTCGGGGGGCAACAGGCCTATGGATGCCTTGTTCTTAAGAGCCGATTGGAGTTACCTCGGTTGATTTTGCATCATGATCGTCTCAGGGAGAAACTAGGAAGGAAAAGCCGTCGTCTGGTACGAGGTTTGGACCGTGCTGGTGCTGCAAGAAAAGAGGAGATTGGTTCCTCAAATTAGCCGATGAATAGTCATCGGCTGCGGGGCTGCAAAACGCCACGATTGAGAAAATCAATGATAACCCGATTCGTCACTATCGGTCTTGGTGTGGCAAGCGGAAGGATGGAGATTGGATTAATGAAAGGAGAAATTGGAAGAACAGTTCTCATTAATTCAAAGGAGCAGCTTTACAAGAAGAGCCGATGGCTCTCAAAAGAGGGATCTAGTGCCTAGTGCACTGCTACTGCTAGTCCTATTCTACTAGTCGTCGCTGTCCTCATCGTCGCCGTCGTCGAGGTCGTCGGCGCTGCTCCCAGGAAGCTCCTCGCCGTTGCTGCCCCAGCTGTCCGCTGGGGCCTCCTCCTTCTCCTCGTCATCATCATCGTCCTCGCTATCCGCCCAGCCGCGGAAGCGCTTCGTTGGAGGATACCCGATGGAGGCGGAGGAATCATCTTCCTCCTCCTCATCTTCTTCCTCGTCGTCATCGTCGTCCTCGCTGTCCGCCCACATGCGGGAGCGTTTCTTCGGCGGGAGCCTGGCGGAGAGGGAGGCCTTGGTCTTCTCTGCTTCCCCTCCCTTCTTCTCCTTGTCCGAGGAGATGGGGTGCTCCCCGGAGCGGAAATCGTCCTCTTCTTTGTTCTTCGGCAACGGTTGGAGAGAGGTGCCTGAAGCGGAGGAGGAAGAGGAAGACATGGCTGCAGGAGAGAAGGGTTTTTTAGTTTGGTGAACAGAGCAGAGCAAGGCGATGGAGTGGTGAACCGTTTGGCACAGATAAATAAAGAGAGTGTAGTGGAGATTTAATGCCATACGGTTCTCGAGGGCGTGAGGCCGAAATTGACGATTCATACGAGAGAAGCCCGGGAGGCGAGGCGTAATGATGGAAGATTCTGCGGCAGCTACGCTCTTGCCACGACATGACCCGACGAAAGAAAGCGTAATGATTTTGGAAATGTCATTTCCAAAACCAGGGGGGCATGTGTTATCACCAGAATTTGACCAAGTCAGAGGTGGGCCGCGATCAAGATGGACGTGAAGAATATATATATAGAAGTAATACGTGGATCGGCCTTTTATACCAAGTTGGGCTTAATTGCCCGTGTATACGTAACATATTAGATCGCATCTTAGTTTAGAGATAGAATCTTACTCGTGCACGGTTTAGTGCACGCCCACATTAGAAAGTCCGCTGGACTATAAATATGTACCTAGGGTTTATGGAATAAAACAACAACCAACGTTCAACCACAAACAAATCTCGGCGCATCGCCAACCCCTTCGTCTCGAGGGTTTCTACCGGTAAGCGTCATGCTGCCTAGATCGCATCTCGCGATCTAGGCAGCACAAGCCTGCCTACGTTGTTCATGCGTTGCTCGTACTGAAGCCTTTTTGATGGCGAGCAACATAGTTATCTTAGACATGTTAGGGTTAGCATTGTTCTTCATGTTACATGCTTTCGTAGTGCAACCCTTGCATGTCTAGCCGCCCTACGCCTATCTTAGGCGTAGGGGCGGCACCCCGCTTGATCATAGTTTAGTAGATCTGATCCGTTACGATTGCTCCTTGTTCTACAAGGATTAGTTTAATATCTGCAATAGTTAGGCCTTACGAAGGGGGGAGGATCCAGCGGCACGTAGGGTGTCGTTCGTTGGCCCTAAGCGAGGATGTTCCGAGGATCAACCTCGTGTTGGTTTTTAGGCCTTGCTTAGGATCGGCTTACGATCACCGTGCGTGGCCGCGAGGCCCAACCTGGAGTAGGACGATCCGATTATGCGGTGAAAACCCCACATCGTCGTAGATCTCATTAGCTTTACCTTGATCAAGCGGGACCACCATATATTCGGACACCCCGTCCGAATCATGGGTGGATCGGCTCTTTGAGCCGATTCACGGAGATAACTCGAGAGCCGATCGAGGCTCGTATTTAACGTTTATGTGTGTGCCCTGCAGGAAACTAAGCGAGGCATCGTCCACACCTTCCCGACCGGGTATAGGTCGGGTGGCACGCCCTTGTGATAAACATCGGTGCGTGCGACCAGGAGGCTTTGCGGGCCGTCGCTCAGAGGGACTAGAGCCAGCCGCAGCCCTAGTTGTTCCCGGCTCTACGGTGTTGCCCGTCTCTGCCCGCCAGTGGGTTTCTGACGTCAACAGCAGCAGAACTCTAGTGCACAGATTTATTAATCAAAGCACACCTACATCATGTCATCATCCACTGACGTAGGGATAATAAAACTACGTGGTTCATATTATAGTGGTGTTTTGTGCCAAAATATGTTTCTTGACTTTTATCTTTCTTTTTAATATAGCCTATTTATTTTGCTTTTTTATTATGTGTGTTTATTCCCCCCCTCCCCCCCCCTTGAAAAGTTAGTGGTTTGTTGGGTTATTTAGGATTACACTTTGCTAAGAACAACCATGTGGTTGGATGGCTAGGCAGACAGTGGCACCCCAAGCCCACCAAAACTCAAATCCTAGGTTTTACACTTTGGTGTCTTATAAATGCGGAATATTCTTTCAGTGAGAGGCGACGTTTCCATCGATAGAAAGACCCATGTGGCGACTTCGTCAATCTCAAGACCCACGAATCAGTTACTTGGACTCAATCTCTCAAAGATTCTATTAGGGGTAGGGTGTGTGTGTGCGCGTGCGTTCGTATGGGTGAGTGTATGTATGTGTGACTATTTACGATTGTATTGTGTTTCGAAAAAAAGAATTACAGTTTGCTATGAAAAGTTTTAGCTTTTATTGTGGTGTGCATGGAGAAACACGATTTTGTTGGGATGGTTGCTCATCATTTACATCATACCCTTATTGGGCTCGCTTTTGGTTTATGAAAGATGTATATACCTGGACATGAGTTTTTTGAAAGTTTCTTAAGGAAAACACTACTACCTCAATCTAGTAATTAAGAAGAACTAGCACAAACGCCCATGCGTTGCAACGGTAGAGGAAAAAATAGGTTTTGAAGGACGTGGACATGACCCAAATTTTGCCCGAAAGTCCATTAACCCGCGTAACTCTAGCCTTAGTTCACATTTTCTTTGTAATCTTTAATTTTTATTATCTTCTATTTGTTCTACTTTTTAAAAAATTATTTTTATTTTTATTTTAAATTTAAATATATTTATATTTGAAATAACCATAGGTACTACGAAATCGAGATCTATTCTCACTCTTTTTCTTTCCAAATACTCTGTACCCAACATAGATTGCATACCCTTCTTGCATGTCAAGATTATAGGCGTGGCTCTCAATCCCATTAAGGTATGCTTGTATTGGTGCTTGTTCAGTCCTGAGGCGGCTTATATTCTAGGCAACTTTGGGACTATATGAACAGGTGGGATGCAGTGTAAAGCAGCGATGTGGGACTATTCAATTCAGATCCTTTTATTTTATACGTGAGTTTCAACTAACAACAGCCAACCTCTTGGAGATTATAAGGCCACTACGTGTCTTCAGGCCCATAAGAGAAGGCAGCAGCGCAACGAGGGCCCAGTAACTGTTTTTCTATCTTTGGCGGTGGCAGCGGCCGTTATTTTCACTGAAAATTTGGGGCAAATCGAAAACGGACGAAAAAAGAGAGGAGAAACCTTACTTCTTTTATTAGTAGGTATAGATTTGACAAAGAAAATATAGAACATGCATTACAATTATTTAAGAGCATCTCCACCGGCCAAAATAGCGCCCCGATAGGATGAAGATTGGAGGGGGGGCGCTGCTTGAATTGCCTCTGGCTGCCTCTCTTCCTTCACCATTGCCTCCACATCGCTCTCCACCATGAGAGGGGAGTATTCCTCCCCCTGGTCTTGGGGTTCGTGGTAGTAACTTGATTCAATTTTCTCTATGTATGATCATTGTTCTAGCCTGTATGAACTTCCCTAGTGCTATCTATGCAATTCATATGGTGGATATTGTGGTATGAGATGATACATGTTATGCATTTACCATTGTGTTGAGGCTTTATAGAGTGTGATACTTTAGAAGCATGTTTATGATATATATACATTGGTTTGTTATTATATGTGACAAAAGCATCTGGGTAATGCTCGTGGTAATGCCTTGTCTACCCACGTCATGAGGTGTTTGACAACATTAAGTGTATGAAGAAGCGAGAAATGCGGTATGCGCACAACAAACATTTGCCATGGTATTGTAGTGTGTTTTTTATATAAAGGAGTATGATGTATGTCGATGAGGGGTGTAACCAAGCGACAACAATGGCACAGCCGAGTGATAGAAACGATACCACCAACTTCCTTTGTCTAGGGGTAAAAAAGAGAAGTATGATGTGGAAAAGTGACAATAATCTCATGCTTTGTGACACAACACACATATGGGTACTTCTGGTCAACTATGTGTTTTAGGACATTTAGTGGCTAAAAATATTAACTATTAAATCATGTCAGTTCTGTGTATTTTATCATCATGTAACATATAATAGCCACCATTGTGTGTGTGAGAGAGAGAGGTCAAGCGAAACCATGAACTCAAGTCCATTTTTCACATAAAAGTTAAACGTTTGTATTGTCCTCTTGCATATTAGAGCTTTGGGACACTTCTACATTTTTGTTTTGTTTTTTTACTTTCAAGAATCAAGTTAAACCCCCTTTTTGTTACTTCATATTGTTTAGTGCATAGACAACTAGAATTATGACACTAGTTGGAGAGAGTAAATAGCGTCTCCTTCTTGCTCATGCGGTTTGATACACATACTTTCACATTGGGAGGTGCTACAGTGATCCCTGCTCTTGGGGTTTATCAACTATTTATAGGACGAACAAGGAGTTGTTCATGCGTATTATGTTCGGCGTCAGGGAGTACGATGACTTTCTTGTGCAAGAAAGACTACACCAGATTGTGTGGTTTCTCATCTAATTGGAAATGCCCGGTTTTCCTAAGGTGTATTGTGTATGGAGGTCCTCCAGATACATAAGACGACTATATTCGCATGTCTGAGACCACATGCTTTGATAGCATCTAAAGGTTTTGTTGGTCAGTCATGGCAATGTTTGGCCAGCCTATTTGAGAGCAGCAAATGGAGAAGATATGACTCAAATCCTAGCACAAAATGCAGCGAGGCGATTTCCAGTGATGCTTGGGAGAATCGATACATGCATTGGGCTTGGAAAAAATTTCCCATTTGCTTGAAGGGTTATACAAAGGTCATACCGAAGAGTACCGATACTTGAAACTGTGGCAAATAATGACCTTTAAATTTGGCACACTTTTTTTGGCATGGTGAGAACTCACAATGACATCAACATGATGCAACGCTCTCTGTTGTTTGCAAGGCTAGCTGATGGACATGCTCCTGAAGGGATACGGGTATGCTACACTAGCGCAAATTAAAAGTTGTACTGCGCAAACCAGGATAGTTGTAGCCATAGATCGCGGGATTATCACTTGACGTGCAGTTACGGAACTCGATGAAACGCGTTAGGGAGTGTAGTGATACTACATCATCTTCATCGTCCCACGAGAAGCTCCTCTTGTGCGGCTCTTCCAAGTCCTACAAATGCATCACCTCTAAGGTATCCACATGTACAGAGTGGAAGGGTCTCACACTGGATTGTTAGGTCCACTCGTGCAATTTAGGCAAGAGAGGTGTGTGGCAGCTAGGTGGAATGATTCAACCCTAATCAACTTATCCCACCCTATCTTGTATAGGTGTCCCTAGTGGACTTCTACATTATAGGCTCATTACTACCCTAAGTCTGGTCTAATTCGGATCCAATATGAATTAGACTTCTAGCCCCTTGAATGTGTGACCCTATAGGTTCACAGGTGTATACACATACTCGGTCAATTGTTGGGAGCTACCTCTAGCAAGACGTGTGTAATATCCCAGGTTTAGAGACGATCGAGGGGTAGATTTTAGAAAGGGATGTGCATTGCATCGTAAATTCTGGGGAAATTTCGCGCTTTTAAACAAAAACTGCATCGAAGGGGGACAAGTTTCTCTCTCGACACCTTACAGGGTTAGGGTTTCGAGAGTGCGACAAACCTGTTCCTTATTCAACTAAACCAGGGTTTTGAGAAGAGAGAAGGGATATTGCATCACAAACTTAAGTTGCATGATTGAATTCAAACTTAAGTTGTATGATTGAATTCAAATTTAATTTGCATGATTGAATTCAATCCTAAGTTGAATTTGTATTTCAAATTCAAACATTAAATAAATATCTCATAATTCACTTGTGAGGAAATTCAATAAGTAAATTATAAACAATAAACAATGTTGTACAAGAATTATATTATATAAAGCTCATAAGGAAAATTGGAGCTTTATTGATATTCGCACAAAATACAATGTCAATTACAATATCCAGAATTGAGATATAAATTTACAACACATTACAAGAGTTGGAGAAATAGAAAATTAAAAGAAAAAGAAAAGAAAATTACAAAGTAGATGATCTATCCTAAATTCTATAAGATGAGTTGATCTTCATCTTGATCATTCCAAAGTTCCCTGCACACAAACACAACAAATAGAGATTATGCCAAGTGGTAAAACCACTTGGCAGGTTAGTAGAAAAATGGAATTGAGCAGATATGGATCAGCTCTGCCGAGCTGATCATCTCACAGCCAAGGACCAAGCCAGATACCAAGTACTGGTACACACACACAGCCTAGCAGCTCACCAGGCCTTGTGCATGCAGCACACGCACACAGCACAGAGAGGAGTCATCAACACATGCCAGGCCAAGCTGTCGACCAGGGAGAGCAAGGGAGCACCAAATATAAACTTTTCAGAGCCAAACCCTAGCTGTTCATCGACAACAGCTTCACAGGGTAAGTCACCAAGAACACAAGAACACAAGAACACATGAACAGCTACTGCTGTTCAATCTATTCCACAGTCACCAGAAACAATCCAAGCATCAAGCTTACAAGGAGGAGCAGGGCAAGCTCATAAATCCAACCGAAGAAATCCTCTACAACAACACTTTAATCTAGGAGCTGGAGTGAGGTATACATATCATCATGAACAAACCAGAGGGTTTTGTTCATAAATTGCACAACCATGATCTCAAACACACCAGAAGGGTAGGAAACCCTGTTTGTGTCATCATATGGCTACTAGCCAAATTGGTGCAAGTAAACAAGAGGAAAACCAATAGGAAGGCACCCTGGGAACATTGGCTATGTCAAACCAGTGACATAATCAAAGACAACCAACAAGGGATGATCCTATCTAGCTAGCCAGATTCACTTAGCACCTATGGCCACTACACCATCAGACAGATAGACTATCCAGTGTCTATTCATGTTTGTCAACATCAAAAGCATCTGGCAACCAAATATGGTCAGGCCAGAGAGCAGTTGTCCATACAACTCAAGCCAACAAGTGTGGGAGCTTCCTGAACAGCCAGGAATGGCTGTTGAGGCAACCTCTACCACTTAAGCAATCAAACCACCAAGCCAACACTAATATCATCACCCAATAGGGTTCACTATGAGCTAGGGTACCCAACCAGTGGTTGGCATCCCTCTAGTCTCATCAATTCATCCATGAGATCATTACTGCTAAGCAGTTCACATCATTTATCCATCTAATAAAGCAAGGGAATACAGATAAATGAAACAGACAAGTAATCAAAGCACCAGCATCTTGCCAGAGATCCAAGGGGTCACTGCAAGCATCAACAGATGCTTGGGCAAGTAAAATAATACACCAGCACAAGCCAATAGGTCACACATACACTAGGAAAAGCCTCAGTGAGGTTGGAACAGCAGTCCAGTATCAAGCAACCGATGATCAGTTGATCATCAGGGCTTGACAGAGCATGAAAATACATGCTAAAGCCAAGCCTAGCACCAACCATAGATAATATGAATTAATCAGCCACAGGACATGAACAAATATATCACAGATAATTAAATCAGTCATATACAGGAGCAAACCATCCAAGGATTGTGATATCTTGTAGCAAGCATGCTCAACAGGGCATTAATATGAATAACAACACAAGGGTTAGCCCATCAGAAACACTGGCACTTGCAAACTTGCAAGAATTGCATACTGCAATCAAGCCAGGGAAGCAAACATGAATACACTTGAATTATGGCAAGCCATGAGCATCACAGCTAGCTCATGAGCAAGTATAGAGGCAGCACAGAAGAAGAACTAGCATGAACATGAGCATAGGATTAGCAGCACAAGCATAAGCTAAAGAGAGGAGAGCATCAGTACAAGCACAAGACTAGAGCGAGGCCATGGCAAGCAGAGCGCAGCAGCAGCACACCCAAGGGCAAGCGTAGTAACTAGGACGCAGTACATAGCCACAGCAGCATAGCACACCATGGCATCTCCATGAAGTGAGACAGCCGTAGCTCAGCTAGGAGGAGGAGTAGAGAAAGAAGAAGGAGGGGAGCACTTACAGGCGTAGCGGAGACAAGCACAGCCATGGCGGCACGGCGGCACATGCCGGGCAAACGGCGGCGCCAGGCCAAGCCGAGCCAGGCCACCACCTCGCCGCAACGCCAGCATCACCACGGCGGCGCCACGGCGCCGGGGACGCCGGTGAACGGCGGATCTTCACGGATCCATGCGGCCGAGGTGCAGCAAGGTTGGGGGCGAGCAGGAACGGCGGCGAAAGCCAGATCGACGCGGACCAGACGGTGCGCCATCGAACGGCGGTTCGATTGGCACCCATCTCGCCGGCGGGGATGGCCGGTGGAGGCCGGAGTAATTCGGCGACGGCGCAGGCGACCACGGCGTCGCGAGAGAGAGAAGAGAGGTAGGGTTTCGCGAGGAAGAGGAGAAAGGGGTCGGTGCGACCGACCGAGCCCAAGTGTGGCTCGGGTTAGGGTTAATCGCTGGGCCACCCTGACAGGTGGGCCCAGGGGCAATTTTGGAATTTCACAATTCCAATTAAACCAGAAACTTTAAAAATTCATAGAAAATTATTAATAGCTCTAAAAAAATAATTAAAAATATGAAAACCACTCAGCATAAAATTCTCTATCTGAATAAAATATCAAAGGGAATTTTTGAAGATAAACAAGAATAAGTTCAAATTTGAAGATTAAAATAATCAGTTAAAACCACATATTTTATTTTTCAATAATGAAAATAAGTCCATAAATTCTTCTGGACTTTAAAAACACCTTGACAACATTTCAAGGTTGTATTTGCCCTAAATAGAGTATCTCCAAATTATTCTTAGTATTAACCTCTCACATGAAATAATAACGACATCGGAAGGGGGGAACAAACCCTAAAACTGGAATCATGCATAATTGCTTCTTTAACCATTGCCCTTATCGGACATTGATGCTATTTTTCAGCAACAGAGGACAAGGGTCAGTCCACACCATCCAACTGCAACACTTTGCGGTATTCGAGCAAGTTCATCACTTGCTCATGTCAATTGAGTATTTTTACCAAATTACTTGCAAAGTACTATGTTTATCACTATCGCATGAAAAGCAAAACCACTATTTTCATAACTATGAATATGACTATGTGGTGGGCAATGGAACCATGGATTGTGTTGATATGGTGGAGGTTCCATTGCACGGGTTTATATCCATCTAGGATTAAACAACAAATGTCGTCCAGTGATTCTTGTGCCGGAATACTCGTGTTAACCATAAGATCCGGAGTGGGACAGAGTAGTCAAAAGTGTTTCCACCTCTCGTTCATCAACGGATGCTCATTGCGGGTGCACATGATCTTGCGAGACATGATGCAGGGGTGGGAACCCGTAGAAGTCCCAACGGTAATGAGGTCTATG
>NC_061514.1:271250869-271354837 GCF_022539505.1 Lolium rigidum
TCCATAGGGATTGTTATCAATTACCAAAACCACACATGGGGGCTCCATGCACTTTCAAACTCACCACAGCACCGGTGTTAGCAGTTCCGGAGGATGGCAAGGACTACACCTTGTACTGCGACGCATCCAAACATGGATTGGGTTGCATACTCATGCAGGATCGGAAAGTAATATCATATGGATCAAGGCAACTCAGACCTCATGAAGTGAATTATCCAACACATGATTTAGAGCTAGCAGGAGTTGTATTTGCACTTAAAACATGGAGACATTTTCTCTATGGAGCCAAGTGTGAGCTCTATACGGATCATAAGAGTCTCAAGTACTTCTTCACTCAGAAGGAACTCAATATGAGACAGAAAAGATGGCTAGAACTAATCAAGTATTATGATTTGACCATCAATTATACTCCAGGGAAGGCTAATATTGTAGCAGATGCCTTGAGTAGGAAGAGCACTGGAGGAGTGGAACAAGAGTTATCACCGGAATTGAGGAAGAAAATAAGTCAAGCCCAAATACAACTTTGGGAAAAAGAAGCTCATGAAGGACTACCGGCTTTACAAGTAGCCGATGAGCTAATTGTTAACTTAAAGAACGAGATAATGATGGGTCAATTGGATGATCCATTCCTCATAGAGGAGATGAGAAGGATAGATGGGGGTAGACCATCAGAATTCCACCGAGGGAAATCAGGATCACTATGGTTTCAGAAGAGGATTTGCGTTCCGAATATTGCTGAGATTAAGGAAGTAATACTCCGGGAATCTCACCAAACACCATATTCCATACATCCGGGAAGTACCAAGATGTACATGGATCTTAAGGAGCTATTCTGGTGGAACAACATGAAGAGAGAGATAGCACAATACGTGGCGGAATGCCATACCTGCCAAAGAGTGAAGGCTGAACATCAGAGTCCGGCAGGAAAGTTACAACCTTTACCAATCCCAGAATGGAAATGGGAGGAAATAGGAATGGATTTCATCACCGGACTACCCATGACAAATAAAAAGAAGGACATGATATGGGTAATCGTGGACCGGTTGACGAAAAGCGCACATTTCTTAGCAGTAAACCAGCAAGATAAAGGGGAGAAACTCATCGATCTTTACATCAAAGAGATCGTGAGTAAACATGGAGTGCCCAAGAAGATCGTGTCAGATCGAGGATCCGTGTTCACATCAGCATTTTGGAAGCAACTACATGAAGCTTTAGGATCCAAGTTAGATTATAGTACTGCCTATCATCCACAGACAGGTGGACAAACAGAGAGAACTAACCAAATCCTAGAGGATATGCTTAGGGCTTGTGCCCTAGACTTCGGAGGATCATGGGAGGAGCACTTGCCACTAGCAGAGTTTTCATACAACAATAGCTATCAAAGCAGCATCAAGATGGCACCGTTCGAAGCTCTATATGGAAGGAAGTGTAGATCACCCATATGCTGGTATGAAGCTGGAGCAAGCAAAGAGTTCAATCCTGATTATGTCAAGGAAAAGCAACAAATCATTGACATTATAAGAGATAGGCTGAAAATAGCCCAAAGTCGACAGAAGAGTTATGCCGATCAGAAGAGAAGGACATGGGAGCCACAAGTTGGAGACATGGTATATCTCAAGGTGAGCCCGATGAAAGGTCTTCAGAGATTTGGAGTAAAGGGAAAGTTAAGCCCTAGATACATCGGACCTTTCAAGATCATGAGTCAAAACCGAGGGTTAGCCTTTGAATTGGAACTACCGGGGAGGTTATCCCAAGTTCACAACATATTCCATGTGTCACAACTCAGAAAGTGTTTAAAGACCCCAGATGAGCCAGTATCACATGATGAGCTCGAGCTACAACCAGATTTGACATACATCGAGAAGCCAGCAAAGATTCTCGAGGAGAACTGGAAACAACTCAGGAATCGAGCAATAAAGTGCGCAAGATACAATGGAAGCATCACCCCGAGAGAGAAGCCACACTGGGAAAAGGAGGAAGACCTGAGGAAAACATACCCGAACTCTTCGGGTATTACAACCACAACTTCGGGACGAAGTTTTCTTTAAGGGGAAAGGCTGTAATATCCTAGGTTTAGAGACGATCGAGGGGTAGATTTTAGAAAGGGGTGTGCATTGCATCGTAAATTCTGGGGAAATTTCGCGCTTTTAAACAAAACTGCATCGAAGGGGGACAAGTTTCTCTCTCGACACCTTACAGGGTTAGGGTTTCGAGAGTGCGACAAACCTGTTCCTTATTCAACTAAACCAGGGTTTTGAGAAGAGAGAAGGGATATTGCATCACAAATTTAAGTTGCATGATTGAATTCAAACTTAAGTTGTATGATTGAATTCAAATTTAAGTTGCATGATTGAATTCAAACCTAAGTTGAATTTGTATTTCAAATTCAAACATTAAATAAATATCTCATAATTCACTTGTGAGGAAATTCAATAAGTAAATTATAAACAATAAACAATGTTGTACAAGACTTATATTATATAAAGCTCATAAGGAAAATTGGAGCTTTATTGATATTCACACAAAATACAATGTCAATTACAATATCCAGAATTGAGATATAAATTTACAACACATTACAAGAGTTGGAGAAATAGAAAATTAAAAGAAAAAGAAAAGAAAATTACAAAGTAGATGATCTATCCTAAATTCTATAAGATGAGTTGATCTTCATCTTGATCATTCCAAAGTTCACTGCACACAAACACAACAAATAGAGATTATGCCAAGTGGTAAAACCACTTGGCGAGGTTAGTAGAAAAATGGAATTGAGCGAGATATGGATCAGCTCTGCCGAGCTGATCATCTCACAGCCAAGGACTAAGCCAGATACCAAGTACTGGTACACACACACAGCCTAGCAGCTCACCAGGCCTTGTGCATGCAGCACACGCACACAGCACAGAGAGGAGTCATCAACACATGCCAGGCCAAGCTGTCGACCAGGGAGAGCAAGGGAGCACCAAATATAAACTTTTCGAGCCAAACCCTAGTCTGTTCATCGACGAGCGGCTTCACGAGGTAAGTCACCAAGAACACAAGAACACAAGAACACATGAACAGCTACTGTTGTTCAATCTATTCCACAGTCACCAGAAACAATCCAAGCATCAAGCTTACAAGGAGGAGCAGGGCAAGCTCATAAATCCAACCAGAAGAAATCCTCTACAACAACACTTTAATCTAGGAGCTGGAGTGAGGTATACATATCATCATGAACAAACCAGAGGGTTTTGTTCATAAATTGCACAACCATGATCTCAAACACACCAGAAGGGTAGGAAACCCTGTTTGTGTCATCATATGGCTACTAGCCAAATTGGTGCAAGTAAACAAGAGGAAAACTAATAGGAAGGCACCCTGGGAACATTGGCTATGTCAAACCAGTGACATAATCAAAGACATCCAACAAGGGATGATCCTATCTAGCTAGCCAGATTCACTTAGCACCTATGGCCACTACACCATCAGACAGATAGACTATCAAGTGTCTATTCATGTTTGTCAACATCAAAAGCATCTGGCAACCAAATATGGTCAGGCCAGAGAGCAGTTGTCCATACAACTCAAGCCAACAAGTGTGGGAGCTTCCTGAACAGCCAGGAATGGCTGTTGAGGCAACCTCTACCACTTAAGCAATCAAACCACCAAGCCAGCACTAATATCATCACCCAACAGGGTTCAGTATGAGCTAGGGTACCCAACCAGTGGTTGGCATCCCTCTAGTCTCATCAATTCATCCATGAGATCATTACTGCTAAGCAGTTCACATCATTTATCCATCTAATAAAGCAAGGAAATACAGATAAATGAAACAGAAAAGTAATCAAAGCACCAGCATCTTGCCAGGGATCCAAGGGATCACTGCAAGCATCAACAGATGCTTGGGCAAGTAAAATAATACACCAACACAAGCCAATAGGTCACACAGACACTAGGAAAAGCCTCAGTGAGGTTGGAACAGCAGTCCAGTATCAAGCAACTGATGATCAGTTGATCATCAGGGCTTGACAGAGCATGAAAATACATGCTAAAGCCAAGCCTAGCACCAACCATAGATAATATGAATTAATCAGCCACATGACATGAACAAATATATCACAGATAATTAAATCAGTCATATACAGGAGCAAACCATCCAAGGATGGTGATATCTTGTAGCAAGCATGCTCAACAGGGCATTAATATGAATAACAACACAAGGGTTAGCCCATCAGAAACACTGGCACTTGCAAACTTGCAAGAATTGCATACTTGCAATCAAGCCAGGGAAGCAAACATGAATACACTTGAATTATGGCAAGCCATGAGCATCACAGCTAGCTCATGAGCAAGTATAGAGGCAGCACAGAAGAAGAACTAGCATGAACATTAGCATAGGATTAGCAGCACAAGCATAAGCTAAAGAGAGGAGAGCATCAGTACAAGCACAAGACTAGAGCGAGGCCATGGCAAGCAGAGCGCAGCAGCAGCACACCCAAGGGCAAGCGCAGTAACTAGGACGTAGTACATAGCCACAGCAGGATAGCACACCATGGCATCTCCATGAAGTGAGACAGCCGTAGCTCAGCTAGGAGGAGGAGTAGAGAAAGAAGAAGGAGGGGAGCACTTACAGGCGTAGCGGAGAGAAGCACAGCCATGGCGGCACGGCGGCACACGCCGGGCAAACGGCGGCGCCAGGCCAAGCCGAGCCAGGCCACCACCTCGCCGCAACGCCAGCATCACCACGGCGGCGCCACGGCCCCAGGGACGCCGGTGAACGGCGGATCTTCACGGATCCATGCGGCCGAGGTGCAGCAAGGTTGGGGGCGAGCAGGAACGACGGCGAAAGCCAGATCGACGCGGACCAGACGGTGCGCCGTCGAACGGCGGTTCGATTGGCACCCATCTCGCCGGCGGGGATGGCCGGTGGAGGCCGGAGTAATTCGGCGACGGCGCAGGCGACCACGGCGTCGCTAGAGAGAGAGAAGAGAGGTAGGGTTTCGCGAGGAAGAGGAGAAAGGGGTCGGTGCGACCGACCGAGCCCAAGTGTGGCTCGGGTTAGGGTTAACCGCTGGGCCACCCTGACAGGTGGGTGATACGTCCCCGACGTATCCATAATTTCTGTCGTTCCATGCTTGTTTTATGACAATACTTACATGTTTTGCTTGCACTTTATGATGATTTCATGCATTTTCCGGAACTAACCTATTAACAAGATGCCACGGTGCCGGTTCTCGTTTTCTGCTGTTTTTGGTTCCGGAAAGGCTGTTCGGGCAATATTCTCGGAATTCGACGAAACGAAGACCAAACCTCCTATTTTTCCCGGAAGCGTCCGAACACCGAAGAAGAGTCGGAGAGGGGCCGGAGGGCCACCACACCATAGGGCGGCGCGGCCTGGCCTGGGCCCGCGCCGGCTCGTGGTGTGGCGCCCCCGAGTGCCCCCTGCGCCGCCTCTTCGCCTATAAAATCCCTTTCGACCTAAAAACACCGTAACTCCTGACGAAACTCCGAGAAAGACTCCAGGGGCGCCGCCACCATCGCGAAACTCCAATTCGGGGGACAGAAGTCTCTGTCCCGGCACCCTGTCGGGACGGGGAAGTGCCCCCGGAAGCCATCTCCATCAACGCCATCGCCTCCATCATGCTCCGTGAGTAGTTCCCCCATGGACTACGGGTTCTAGCTGTAGCTAGTTGGTATTCTCTCCCCCATGTACTTCAATACAATGATCTCATGAGCTGCCTTACATGATTGAGATTCATCTGATATAATCGGTGTTGTGTTTGTCGGGATCCGATGGATTGTTACGTTATGATTGTCTATCTACGAAGTTTATGAAGTTATTGTTGCTGCAATCTTGTTATGCTTAATGCTTGTTACTAGGGCCCGAGTGGCATCTTATATTTACTAATTGGAGACTCCCTAACAGCATCCACGTTAATCCTAGCGATTATTAAATTTTGTCCATCGGATCATAATCATCATGCATCAATAACCGTCGGATGAAGTGTCATACCGGCCGTCCGCTGAGCGACATCCCAACAGCCGAGACTCCTTCCTTTCCTCTGATCGCTAGCCCGGACTCTTCTTCTCTAATCACCGCCTCCGGCCAGATCTGCTAGCAACAAGCAAGGTTGCACCTCCCGAGCACCTCAAAGGCTCCGACGGTCCCCATGTGCTGGCCGTGCCATGCAGGTGACCGCATCTCAGCGGAGGTATAGCATCATAATTTGCCGTGTCATGCACTCACGCACATAGCACCTCAGCGCAGCCAGGATGGAGAATTTGCACGATCAGGGACGCAGAGTTCGCCAAGGACGCAGCGTTGGCACGTGGCCCTCTACTCAAGTCTTTGCAGCTCCACTACAATTTTAGGCTGATCTCAGGTATGTGATACGTTGTTGTTTTTCCAATCAGACCAACACCGATTGATCAAATCACCTGCTACGTTCACCCATTAGCCAATGTCAGAGGACAAGACTGCAATATAGGTTTCTTGGTACTCCTCTCATCCAGTGATTGATTTTGCATATTACTTATAAGCCTTGGTTTTGTCCTAGCCTCGTGGCTTAACTGATAGATGTTCAGCCGGTGGCTTTGATTATACGGACATGATACATATGAAAAATCATTGCGTTTAGATTATTATCCTCACATCATGAAACCACAGTATTCTCATTGAGTCTAACATAAGTTATTTCCTATGCAAATATACCTGTATTTATCTTATTTTGACATCTATGACATAAATAATCTTATTTAAATATTTTTATATGATTTAGCCCGCTTAATAAATATGGATCTATTATTCCTTCTAATGGCATGCGATAAACGGTATATGCATGTTGCTGCTGAATCAAAGGGTAGGAGTTTGCTGCTGAAACAAATAAGGAGGTACCCAAAATAAGTTTCTCATAAATCTGTTTTTCTGTATTAAATCATATTTTTTAGCTAATTTCCTCCTGTAGAAAGTTTAAATCAATTCAGCATTTCTTTGTCGATGGACTGAACGGTAAACTTTAGTTAATCTTCCAATATCTTAATGCATAGACTATGTTAATATTGCATCATAACTCCTATGGCATGAACCTTTGTATGCGTGAACTGCAACCAGCTAGCCTGACAATGAAGTGGATTCATGTAGCTGGCGGTCATGACTGTGGTCATGTCGATACCAGAGGTAGCGCGCGGTAGCATTCAACATATTGCCCTCGAAGAAATAATAAACATTATCTTTATCTTCTCTTCAGAGGCAAGCTTCTTAGTTTATGAGTACCTACAGTTTGACTTTTTCTTTATATTATCAACCTATTTTTTAAAAAGTTTCAAGCACAGGGGGCTGCCGATGACAAGGCAATAAGAATTTTTATTATGGGTAATACCTAGATTATATTGGAACCAATAGACATGTTAGCTTCGTATCTGAATTTCTGATTTTTTTAAAATTTATTTATATAACATGCACTTACGGTGGATATGTTTCGTCTAAAAGTTTCAAGCACAGGGGGCTGCCGATGACAAGGCAATAAGAATTTTGATTAGGGGTAAATACCTAGATTGGAACCAATAGACAGCTTAGTTTCGTATCTGAATTTCTGATTTTTTTAAAATTTATTTATATAACATGGATATGTTTCGTCTGAATTACTCAACTATGGAGATCAATGGACGCTTCAGTTTGAGCTTCATGTTGAGTTTTATCAGTTCCTTGGGCCATTGCACGCTTATCCAGCCAATTGGGAAGTGCTCGATTCTATTCATGTAAGAAATAGTTAGAGGAAGTTAGTTCAATTCAATTTAGCTTTCAGGTGTATATGCTTCTTCTACCCAAAATATCATATTTTAAAGTGTAACATTTTTTGAAAAAAATTCTACACATACATCTCCATAATATGTGTGTTCGTTAAGATTCGCGAAAAACAATATTTTTTGTGATCTATGTAAAAAGGATTATTTTTTTGTGAGAAGCCTTATTTTTAGCATCAAATTTTGTATTTTTTACACACACCACATGACAAGTTGATTTTTCATGAAACAAGTTTGTAAACACGTAGCACGAAAGATGTACTTCTGAATTTTTTGTTGTGTAAAATATATTTTAGAATAAACGGAGCATGTAGTCCCATAAACCAAAACACCAATCCTACAGACTAGGAAGTACCACCATTTTTTTTACAATATCCACTTTTTTTGTTGTTGCAGAACACAACGCATTGAGGATTCAGTTCACATGTGTTATCCTTAAAAGTGTCTTATCACTTGCTGATTGCAGAACTCAACTTCCTCTTTATTATTCATGCATAGACGAGCTTCTCAATTTTATCAGTTCCTTCCTTTGAATTTTAGCTTTGTATTATCATGTAGACATATGCATACAATTCAGAATTGTTCCATTTACTATTATATCCCTAACGTTTTATCAGTTATCTCTTTTTATATTAATCTTACACTATAATTTGCATGGATAACAATGATTATTCTTCATCCACGCATTAGTTTTTATGCGCCCACATTTATTGCCATCTGCACACGCCTTATTGGCGACCATAATTTCCTTGAGAAAGAACAATTGGACTACTGTAATGTTTTTAGTTTCCTGATGAGAAGGTGATTAGTTACTAGCTTCAATATGTAATAATAATATTAATGTCCATTTTCTAAACTATGTCAAGGACCTGTATATGGTATTTGTTACCCATTAGAAGTTTGGACGACTTCAAAAAGTTAGTAATTGAGATTGCTTGCTTCATTTTCCTTTTGGCGCTCGAGCGCGCATTTATTATGAAAGGAGTTCATGGCCTCTACATGTTTTTTCATTCGGAATAAGAAAACTATAGTAGATAATAATTAGATAATTGAAGGAATTTTTTTCGTTCTCCTTTCTAACAAGCTAAGAAATCTTGGACATGTTTGTTCAATCAAATGCCTTCTAAGTTTTTTTGGGAAACAATTCATGACTACAATTACAAATCTCAAACATATATTATTACCTATTATTATAATATACAATTTGATTATTTCCGTTGCTAGCCTCGTGCGGTTCGCACGGGTTGATGACTAGTGATCTTAGATTTGAGCTTTATATTATTGCTTAGATTGTATCTACAAGTTGTATGCACATGTCACTGTCCGGAACCAAAGGCCCCGAAGTGACAGAAATCGGGACAACCGGAGGGGATGGCGGTGATGTGAGGATCACATGTTTTCACCAAGTGTTAATGCTTTGCTCCGGTGCTCTATTAAAAGGAGTACCTTAATATCCAGTAGTTTCCCTAGAGGCCCGGCTGCCACCGGGTGGTAGGACAAAAGATATTGTGCAAGTTTCTCATTGCGAGCACGTACGACTATTATTGGAAAACATGCCTACATGATTAATGATCTTGATATTCTGTCTTAATGCTATTTCAATCCTATCAATTGCCCGACTGTAATTTGTTCACCCAACGCTTGTTATTGGAGAGTTACCACTAGTGTAGATAGCTGGGAACCCCGGTCCATCTTTCATCATCATATACTCGTTCTACATGTCAACTGTTTTCTGGTGCCATTACTCTCATATTACTATTACTGCTGCTGTGTTACTGTTACTATTGCTCTCATATCACTGCTACTTTCACATCACCCCTGTTACTAGTGCTTTTCCAGGTGCAGCTGAATTGACAACTCAGTTGTTAAGGCTTATAAGTATTCTTTACCTCTGTTGACGTCAGAAACCCACCGTCGGGCAGCGACGGGCAACACAGTAGAGCCGGGAACAACTAGGGCTGCGGCTGGCCCCAGTCCCTCAGAGCGACGGCCCGCAAAGCCTCCTGGTCACACGTCCGATGCTATCGCAAGGGCGTGCCACCTGACCTATACCTGGTCAGGAAGGTGTTGGATGATGCCTCGCTTAGTTTCCTGCAGGGCACACACGTAAACATTAAATACGAGCCTCGATCGGCTCTCAGGTTATCCTGTGAATCGGCTCAAAAGAGCCGATCCACCCATGATTCGGACAAGGTGTCCGAATATATGGTGGTCCTGCTTGATCAAGATAAAGCTAATGAGATCTACGACGATTTAGGGTTTTCACCGTATAATCGGATCATCCTACTCACGATTGGGCCTCGCGCTCGCGTACGGTGATCATAAGCCGATCCTAGACAGGGCCTAAAAACCAACACGAGGTTGATCCTCGGAACATCCTTTCTAGGGCTAGCGAACTTCACCCTACACGCCGCTGGATCCTCCAACCCTTTGTAGGGCCTAACTATTGCAGATATTAAACTAATCCTTGAAGAATCAAGGAGCAACCGTAACGGATCGAATCTACTAAACCATGATCAAGCGGAGTGCCGCCCCTACACCTAAGATAGGTGTAAGGGCGGCAAGACATGCAAGGGTCGCACTACGATAGCATATTATACGAAGAACAATGCTAACCCTAACATATCTAAGATAACTACGTTGCTCGCCATCAAAAAAGCTTCAGCACGAGCAACGCATGAACAACGGGGATAGGCATTATTACGCTGCCTAGATCGCAAGATGCGATCTAGGCAGCATGGTGCTTACCGGTAGAAACCCTCGAGACGAAGGAGTTGGCGATGCGCCGAGATTTGTTTGTGTTGAACGTTGGTTGTTGTTTATTCCATAAACCCTACATACATATTTATAGTCCAGAGGACTTTCTAATGTGGGCGTGCACTAAACCGTGCACGGGTAAGATTCTGACTTCTAGACTAAGATGCGATCTAATATGTTACAGATACACGGGCAATTAAGCCCAACTTGGTATAAAAGGCCGATTCACGTATTTCTTCCATGTATAATCTTTAAGCCCATCTTGATCACGGCCCACCTCTGACTCGGTCAAATTCTGGTGATAACAACCTCCCCTTGTGTCGAATCAATAAATTTGGGTTTTACTTCCCTCGAAGACAGTTGCGATCCCCTATACTTGTGGGTCATCAAGACTATTTTCTGGCGCCGTTGCCGGGGAGGCATAGCTCTACTCATAAGTTCACCTGGGGAGTACACTCTACATCTCTCTCTATTTTATTTTATTTTGTTTTTCTTAGTTTACTTTTGTCTAGTTTACTTGTGCTTAGTTTATTTCTGTCTACTATTAGTTTGCTTAGTTTACTTTTGCTTAGTTTATTTTTGTCTTGTTTTATTTGTCTCATATACCCAAAAATCCATAAAAATTTGAAAAACCAAAAAATTAAAAACTGCTATTATGGGAGAACCTACAACCTACTTGGAGCTTATAGAATGTTATAATTGTTATAGAGAATCAAGAACTGGTAAAATAATGAGTGCTATGATAGAACAATTGAATACAATTGCTAAAATCTTGCTTAAATGCCATGATATAAACTGTTGCTCTCAACAGGATACTAAACATCTTAAATTTCAATGTGGCTTTAGTGAGAATTTTTTTATTAAGAACTATAATCGGAATTTCTATATTCATTATGGGTTCGAAGAGGTAGAACAATTTGTCTTATTTATGGGAGCCTCCGAGATAGAATCCTTCATGGTTGAGAATTATGAAACTTGTGTTGTTTGTAAGGGCCTTAAAGATTATGTCTCTACTATCCTTAATTCTTGCATAGAATGCTACAGTAGGAATCCTTATATCCTTGATTATAAAGAGAGACACATTAATGCACAAGAATGCACTCACAATTTGCAGGAAGCTGTGGAAGAAGGAATTGATGAACCTGAAAGCTCATTGGATGAAATTGATGAACCTGAAAGCTCATTGGATGAAAAAGAAGAGGAGAGCGACGAACAAAAGGAGGAAGAATGGATTAGCTACCCATGCCAACCTTCTAATGAGAGTAACTCTTTATCTCTTACACTATTTGATTGTTGTCGTCGTGGTGAACGAGCAGATGCCATAGGATGGC
Source organism: Lolium rigidum (assembly GCF_022539505.1). NCBI lineage: Eukaryota > Viridiplantae > Streptophyta > Magnoliopsida > Poales > Poaceae > Lolium > Lolium rigidum. Next base: position 271,262,743 of record NC_061514.1, read on the forward strand.
TTAAGTTGGGGCCGAATGGACGTATGAGGATTCGGGGGAGGGTTTGCGATTAGATGGGAAGAACTTCCGGATGCTTTCCTCAAGAACACAACCAAAGGCCGGTACGCAAGAAGAGAGACAAGAGGAAGAACTCTTTACTAGATCGCTAACTTCACCGATCTCAACATGGTTACAAGTTTCTCGGTACACCGATCTCTCTATGGTCTCGCGCCTGTAGGAGGCAGTGCCCCCTCTCCTTATATAGGGGAGAGGGTGGCTTACACTGGAAGAAACCCTAATGGCATCTTTGAATAGACAAACTACTTTACAAAGCTACTTTAATCATAGATGACACCGGAGTCCTCTTTAATCAGGGGCGCTGACGTCCTCCGGCTTCTTTGACCGTCATCCTTCTCTTTATCGTCAGCCCTTCGTCTAAAGTTACTTTGCTTAGCTCATCCTTGTCTTCTAGCTCTGGAGAGAATCTTTGACCAGTCCTGCCGACAGGCTCTCCTTTCCGGTATCTTCTTTACCGGGTTCCGGCATACCCCCTTGGGGATACCGGCCCAGCTTTGCCTTCCCAAATTCCTACCAGGCTTCCGGTAAGAACATTAAACCGGTATCTCGATGGCTCAAACCATCCGGTTTGGCATGCCTTTGGCATACCGGGGGTTATCCCCCCAACATTAGTCCCCGAAGCTGGTATAGCCTGGAGGATTCTATCCTACAGACCATGCCAGGTTCTCATTTCCTTAGGATACCGGTTTAATTACTCATGTCTTGAGCTTAGTTCCGGCACCTTTACCCTTGTTCTTTTTCTTCTCTTTGCAAGGCTCGTTCCGGCATCTCTATTTTCCGGTATCATGTGTCTTTACTGCTTCCTCGGCGACGTCGAGAATATCTCGGGCCCCGCGCCTGTCAGAGACATGCGCACTGTGACTGACGCGCCAGTGTCAGGGGTCACTTCCCTTCGACTCCCGCGCGCTCATTTAATGCATCGCAGCTGATCCCACTACCTCTTCGGGATCCCGTGTGCGCCTCCGTGTGGCTCCGTATTTCTTCGCGTGTACTCCCTCGCCACGTGGCGGCCCAAGGCGCGAACCGTCGTGGGCCGCGAGGCGAACCGCCGCGGCCCGGCGGGTTCCCCGCCCACCTTCTCTCTCCTTTATAAACTCAACCGCCCCTTCTTCTTCATCTTCTTCGCATTCTCCTCCTTCGCGCACAGAGCTCCACGCCTCTGCACCTCCGCCGTTCTCCGTCCGCCGTCGCTCGTCCAAGCTCCGGCGCCCGGCGAACCCACGCCGTGCCTCCACCGGACCTCGCTGCGCGGAAATCTTCGGCAGCAACTTCCTTGCTCCCGCCGCATTTGCGCTTCTTCGCAAGCTTCTCCGCCTCGCCGTCGACGGTGCTCTCCGGCGGCCGCAGGTCCGCTCCGCCGCCAGCAAACGCCTCCCTCAGCGACTCCGCCGCTTAAGGTTGGTACCAATCTCGCTTCACTTGTCCTCTGGTTGCTTTCCAGATCTTGGGTGTTTAGTGTTCTTATTTCCTCTTTTTCTTTGGTTTTCTTCTCACTCGTAGATCTTCACGCGGGGTCCAAGTCTGGGATTCTTGTTTTTTCGCCTCTCCTTGCAATGTCTGACGAGGAATCCTCCTCTGCATCTTCTTCTTCCCTTTCTCTCAAACGCCGTAGACCATCTCCCGGTGAATCCACGGCTTCAGATCCGATGGAAACCGATTCCGGCAACCAGCAGGGATCCGGTAGCCATCAAGAGTCCGGTGGCCACCTAGAATCCGGTAGCTTTAGCCAAGCTTCCGGCGGCGCAACCTCTAGCAGCTCCAGCCAATCTTCCGGCGAGGAGCCTTCCCCAATCACCCGCGGAGCCTGGATGGGTTCCAGTGTTTCCGAATTTGAGATCGACTGGTTATACCGGTCCCGACGAATTCCGGAAGGAGTTTCTTGCCGGATTCCGGACGGCGAAATCGAACCGGATCCTGAAGATGACGAATATGTTGTCTTTCTTGCTCACTTTGAGCGCGGCTTCGGCCTTCCTGCCTCCCCTTTTTTCCGGGAGTTTCTAGATTTTTACAAACTCCAACCTCACCACCTTCCTGGCAACGCCATTTTCTACCTCTCTTGCTACGCCACCTTCATGGAGGCCTATATCGGCATTCGTCCCACTCGTGAGACGTTTGCCCGCTTCTTTGCTCTTCGGATTAATTCCGTTCGGGGCAAGGATATTCCTAAACCCAAGCCCCCGTTCGGTGCGGGTCTTGCATTATCGGCTCCCGTCAAGGGAGCCCCTTTTTAAGTTTTCCGGCCTCGAATCTTGCCGGTTGTGGCAAGGGACTTTCTTCTACGTGAAGAACACCGGCCGCGCCGATCTCATCGATCTTCCTCCCTTCGAAGCGGGGCCCCCCAGCAGGACCAACTGGAGCTACAACCCGAAGTCGGATCACGCTGAAACCAGCCGGGTGGTACGCTTCTTGGCCTCTTTGAAGAAGGAGACAAAGATCTGCTCGGATGACATCATCCGCACTTTTATTTCGCGCCGGGTGCTTCCTCTAAAGCGCCGCGCACATAGGATGAGCGAGATGTATGGCCCAGGAGATCCTACCAAGATCACAGGCCGTCCTCTTAGCAAAAGGGATGTCGTTCGCAAGGCTAAGCAGATTTGCCAAACTGCTATGCCATCTGATTGGGAATGGGGCCTCCTTCCCCTCAGCACTGATAATCCTCCGACCCAAGAAGTAAGGGATTATGTGACTGAGGTTGTTTTTGGCCGGTAGCTTTCTGCTCTTGCTAATCTTACTTTTTTCTTGTTTCAGGCCAAGGACCGCTTCCCCCTCATCGAAGCAGAGCGGCGTGGACCTTGCCAGCCTCGCGCCCTCGACTCCTTTGATCCGGATCCTTACATTTTCTGGAAGGATTTGAAGATGGGCAAGACTCCGGCAGCGCACCTTGGCCGGTCTCCTCCGAAGCCAACCGGGTCCGCTGACGACTTGACCACGCTCGAGGTATTTTCTTTTCCGGTTTCCTTTACCTTCCATTATCGTTCTCCTGTGAATTGCTTCTTAGCCAAACTTAACTCATAGATCCACGAGCGCGTGCCGCCCCTGCGCGCCGAGGCCGGCTCCGAGTTCGTGGACAAGCTCATGGCCCAGGGCCAAAAGAACAAGCAGCCGGCATCTGATGCCGGTGCCATCCAGGCCCGTGCCTCCAAGCGCTTCCGGACTGAGCCCGTGGGGGAGAAGCAGGTGGGCATGCGTCGCTACGGGCGCAAGGCGATGCCAACCTCTTCCGGGTAAGTTACTCATTTTCCGGCTTGCCTCCTTTTTTCCCCAAGTTCTTTTTCCGGTTGCTTTTTCCCAACTGTGTTTCTTTCCTTTTTCTCAGCCCTGCGCTCAAGCTTGGCCCAAGGCCATCGGGCTCTGAAGATTCCGCAAGGACTTCAACCCCTCCTCCTCGCTCAAGCCCGGCACCGCCTGGTGCCGGCAACATCTCTGCCTCCCTCTCGGGGGGCACAACAAATTCGGGGCGTGCGGCCCCTTCATCATCAGATCACCGCACGGAGGAGGATCCTTCCTTCCCTCCAGAGACCCAGGATACCGGCGCCAGCAACATCGGCGCCGGCGAAGAAGAAGCTGCCGGGCGGGCGGAGCCTCCAGCTCCTCCCGTCCTTGAAAAGTCAATAACTTCCGCGCCGGTATCTTCCGCGCCGGAAGGCTCCAAACCGGGTGATGCACCCAGCGCTCCTCCGTCTCCACGCTCCCTCCTGATGCCGCCGCCAGGTGCTCCTCGCGCCAAGCCCCTCGGGGCCGCTTCTACCGCGGCGCCGCCCAAGACCTCCAAGCTCATCAAGGGGAAGGCGACGGCCTCCAGCGCCCCTTCGGGCGGCCAGCAGCCCTTGGTGCTGCACGTCGGCAAGGCCGCCAAAGATGCCGCTACGAAGGCCACCGGCCTTCTTGGCCGCATCACGGAGTTCAAGCGCCAAGGCCGCGACCTGGGGCACCTTCTGCCCTATGCCCAAAAGTGGAACGCCGCGGATATGACTCCGGCGACCCGCGGCCTGGGCAAGGACAGGCTGCCGGCACCTGACCCTGTCGGGGACCGGTCTTCCGAGGAGCACTTTATGCGGCTTCGCAGCGCCGTTAAAGAGCTTGATAGCGCGTGGTACGACTCCACGAACAATCTGATGGTATGTTTTGCTAACTTGTCTCAATCCTTACCGGTTTCTTTGTTTCCGGCTTTGTTTTATCCTTTCTTCAGTTTCATGCCGGTTTATCTCTTGTCTATCTTCCCAGTCCCCGAGTTTTGTGGTGAGAGCGCAGCTCTTAGTGCAAAACTTAACTTAAGAACTTAGCGTGAAACCGGCACTGCCAGTCCCCGAGTTTCGGGTTAAATACCTTCTTCTTAGCACACAATTTACCTTTAGAAGCGCGTAAAACCGGCACTGCCAGTCCCCGAGTTTCGGGTTAAGAACTTTGTTCTTAGCGCAAAACTCACCTTAAAACGCGCAAAACCGGCACTGCCAGTCCCCGAGTTTCGGGTTAAGAACCTTGTTCTTAGCGCAAAACTTAGCTTAAAACGCGCAAAACCGGCACTGCCAGTCCCCGAGTTTCGGGTTAAGAACCTTGTTCTTAGCGCAAAACTTTACTAACCTCGTTTTCTTGAACAGCTCACGGCTGACGCTCGGAAGGCTCTCTTCGAGGAGCTTCTATGGGAGCATCGGGAGCTCGGCCGAGGCACACGACAAGTGCCAAGGTAAATTTTTGTTTTGCCGGCATCTTCCTTACCGGAAACCTTTCCCTCCTAACATTCGCAATTTCTGCTTAGCAGTGGTCCCGGAAGCTTCCATCGATGCTCTCAAGGAGCAGCTGGCCACCGCCCAACGTACGATTCTCTCCTTTTTCCTTTAAACTTGGTTTCTTTTCCATTTTTACTAGTATAATCTTGTTAACGCTTTCTTTTCCGGTTACAGGGGAGAAGGACCAGCTCATCCGGCAGCATAAGGAGGAGCTGGACGCCCTCCAGACCAGCCACCGGGAGCTCAAGACCCAGCTCATCCAACTGGGGCTTGACCATGCCAAGGCCTTCGAAGCCGCTGCAGCTGATGCAGCGGCCAAGATGGAGGAGGCTCTGGAGGACGCCAGCAACGCCAACGTGGTGCTGCTGGCTGAGCTGGAGGAGGCGGCCAAGGCCCGGAAGGCTGCCGAGGAGAAGGCCGCGCGGCTGGAGGAGGAGCATAAGGAATGCGATCAGCTGATCTTGCAGACCGACACCCTCGCCCACCGTAAGTTCTTTATTTTACACTTTAACTACTGCATATGAGCCTTTTTTCCTCCGACCCCATTTTCCTCCCGTTGTCTTTCCTTCCGGTCTCTTTTTCTTCCGGTCTCTTTTCTTTCCGGTCTCTTTTCTTTCCGGTCTCTTTTCCTTGACCTTTTTCTTTCTTTACACAGGCCTCTTTCCGGACTCCCAGGGATACGCTGTCAAGAAGGTCGATGCGCGCCGCAAGGACCAAGGCCGAGCGGATCTTAACGTGCCATGGACGCCCAACGACCATCCGAGTCGCGCTTAACGCGCGGGTGTCCCATATGCGCGCCATAGACCGCAATTTATCGGACATCCCCGATGTAGCTACCCAGCTCTTCGGGACCTTATGGCTCGGCGAAGAGGTGCCGGACACCTTCTCCCTCATCGGCGATCGTCTTAAGGGTGGCGGCGGGAGGATCCGCGAGTGGCGGTGCTCTTCGCCCGCGCCGGCGCGGACTCCGCCCTCCGCGTTGCACTGCTCCCGGTACCGGAGCTTGATCCGGGACGCCCTCACCGGCGTGCGTGAAGACGCGAAACCGATCTGGACCCGATCCTCTCCGCTAAGCGGCAGGATCGCGCGTACCGCATTGCGGAGTATGCCGACATGCGCACCTTCATCCCTCCCCTCCCGGCGTCAAGGACTATCTCGACGAGGAGGAGGATGAAGCCGAAGAAGAGCTCCTGGACGACGCTGATGCCGGCGATGCTCCTCCGGAAGCCCCCGCTGCGTGATGATTCTCTATGATATGTGTTCCTGCTGTGCCTGTTGGTCCTGTCTACTTTGAAACAATGTCTGTTAAATTCTGCCCCGGAATGCCGGGGTCTATGATGTAAAACTTTAAACCTGCTTTTGGTTGTGGTACAACATTTTCTGCCGGTAAGTTATACCGGTTGACATAGGCATCCCAAATGGGCCTGCCTAATATAGTACCCGGGGTTTATTGAAGGCCCACTACCCGAAGAATAAGAAGACTCGAGAGCCCAAGATGTATTTAAGGAAAAGATAGAGTTGTAATAGGAAGTGTTATTTGTAATCTGGCGGGATGAGTTAGAAACCATCCCGGACTACTGTAATCCTTGTATAGCACGAATCCCTCGGCTCCACCTATATAAAGGGGGGTCGAGGGACGAGAAGATCATCGAATCATTGTACGCAAACCCTAGTTTTCATATTCGTCGAGCACTTTTCGAGCTGAAACCTTCGAGATCTACTTGCCCTCTACTTCTAACTAAACCCTAGCCTACAATCCATAGGCATTGACAAGTTAATCCCTTGTCAATTGGCGCCGTCCGTGGGGATTAGAGGCGTAAGGATACTGATCTCGATGGCACGTTCAAGATCTTCGACATCGTCAACCGGAAGCAACACTATGGATCGAGGTAAACGGATCGCTACTGGTCACGTTGATTTTGTTCCTCACCCACCCTCCCGTTTGGATGCATATGCGTATACGGCGGAGCCCTTGGAGATGACGTTCGGAAGGTTCCACTTTCGCGTCGAGAAGGAAGGATCGTATCGTGTCGAAATTCCGATTTCGTCGGGATCGTCGGCGGTCGATTCCGAATTTTCAAGCTATGCATCATCAGCTGAGTCGAAGAAGAAACTTCGGCAACACGCTACGTCAACATCGAGCAAGAGAGAAACTCGCCAAGATCTTCGGCAACGCATCGTTTGAGTCATCGCGGACTCATATATAAGCGATGGCTCAAGCGATGTCGACGATTACGACTTCATCGACAAATCTCTCACGGTGGGCAAGGTCTTCATCAATCCCAACAACGATGTCACCAAACCCAACATAGATCCGAGTACAAAATATCATCGATTTATGCTATCGAAGATCAAGAGGAAACATCGGAGGCTTTCGACCAATTGGGAAATCCTTTTGTCGATCCCTCGGATCTAAGGAGAGGTATGGGCACTAAATATGTCGGGCCCACACCACGCGTCGAGTCCAACTTCCACGAGCAGCCTGGGATAGAGCGGCAAAAGCCATAGATGGTTCGGAACCAATGACGACAACAGCTACAGCTCAAGAGCGCAAGCTTATCAATATATGCTCGCACGAAGCGCCGAGAAATAGAAAAACGGACGAGCTGAGTTGAACGGGAGAAAGGCGGCGGCTTACGCATCCGAGCGGGAGAAGGGCGAGATCTAAGTGGACGAGTCTAGAATTTCGGGTGATAGCCACGGGGAGGCTCGGAACAGAGGAAGATCAAGGCTACAACACATACCAGAAGCAGACAGAGAGTACTTGGTTCAAAACCTCGACATGTCCTTTATGTCGATAGATACAAGAGGAAATATTATCCCTAGGACACCAGAAGCTGGGTATATGGCGACACAAGCTTACATCCTCGCATCCAAGCCACCCCCAGGAGATCCAAGGGAAACATTATACAACATGGCATTGGCAGGAGTTGGAGCTATGGGGACAGCGTTCGTAGCAACGCCTCCCAGAAGGAGCGAGCAAGGCAAAATAGTCCACGACCTGCAGCGATAGCGGCGGCAGCTCCGGAAGGACCAAGTGGAGCAAGAGACACGGGAGTGCAAGCAAGGGTCGACAGAGCAAGGCAAAGCGAAGAGATCATCGGCGGTCCCGGAGCTTAATGACGAGGATATGTGCGGTCTACCATGCTTCACGAGAAGAGTCCGAAAAACTCGAGTCCCCTCAGGATTCAAGTTACCCGATCACTTCAAAAAGTTCGACGGCCTGCAAGACCCGGAGGACTGGTTAATTGATTACCTCGAGACGGTGAAGCTAACTGGAGGAACTAGAGCAACAGCGATGCAAAGTATTCAGGTGCACTTAAGTGGAGCCGCACGATCTTGGATCAAAAAACTTCCGCCCGGATCCATCGACAGTTGGGAAAGTTTCGAGGACGTTTTCGTCAAGAACTTCGGATCCACATGCAAGAAGCCTGCATCGTTGGAAGAGCTGAGGGCGTGTCGACAAAAGCCGGATGAGTCAATGAGAAAATACATCCAAAGGTGGAACATCATAAAAAACTCGGCGAGAAAATATATCGACGAGAGAGCAATAGATGCGTTTGTCGCAGGAATCGAGCGCGGAGATTTTGTCGAGGACTTGGGAAGGACCAATCCAAAAACAGTATCCGTGTTGATGGAGATAGCAAATAGATGGGCGAGACGGAGAAGACGCTGTCCACAATAAACGACACGAGTCGCCGAGAGGAGGACCGTGGTCGAAATTATCGGACGAGGCGACGATTTCCTCGGCGAGTATCCGAATTACGACGCCCCGGGGCAAATTTCGGCAGGATTTCGGTCAAATACGGGAGGAAGCAACGAGAGATGATTATCGGAGAAGCAATGAGCAGCGAGGCGATAATGGGGACGACTCCCGTAACGAGGCAAAATAGTGGGCCAAGGTTTCCACGACCTTTTATGTCTCCCGAAGAAATGCTGAACGGACCGTGCCGGATGCACTTCTTCCTCGACGGCAATGGGAAAAGACGGTCGGGACACTGCGGAAAGATTGTCGAAATTTTCAAGCAATGTTCGGATGTGCGAGAAACGCTCACGCACGAGCAGCACGAGAGAAACCCTCGGGAGCCTAGGAGCGAAGTTCATCTACCGCCACCTCCCGCGATTACAGAAGGCAATCAACACCAGCTCAGAATAGCGGCAGCACCTGCACCACCACCCTATGTTGATCCTAACTCCAACGGAGCAGTTTCGATGATTCAGAAGGGAAGGCCATCTAATAGAGCTCAAAAAGTAATCTCACGACAGGTGTTTATGGCAGAGAAAATGCCTCCACCAACAGTTGAGTACCTTAATTGGTCGAGGACAAGATATCGGTTTCACAATAGCGGATCATCCGCGGCAAGTTCCTCGACCGGGGCAGTCAGCACTTATGCCGCCGGCGGTTATCGCGGGATTTGACGTTTCTCGAGTATTCATAGATGGTGGCGGCGGCTTAAACCTTATGTATGCAGATACATTGAGAAAGATGAACATATCTTTAGCAAACTTGAAGCCAACGGACACAAGGTTTCACGGCATCACACCAGAGAAACCAAGTTACCCATTGGGAAAGATCAACCTCGACGTTCAGTTTGGAACCCGAGAAAATTATAGAATCGAGAAGCTGGAGTTTGAAGTCGTGGATTTTCCATCGCAATACCACGCTTTGTTGGGACGACCAGCATACGCTAGATTTATGGCAGTACCACACTATACATACCTGTTATGGAGATTGCACGGACCCAAGGGACCAATCACGGTCAAAGGGAGTTTTGCCTTAGGCTGATAAGTGCGACAAGGATTTCCATCGGTTATCGAAACCTTCGGGATGCAAGCGGAATACTTGGCGTCGAAGAGCATGACCGATTACGACGTATTGCCGGACGTCGGAAGGCCAAATAAAGAATCAACTTTCAACACGAGAGAAAAATTCTAAGGAGGTGCAGATTCACCCGACGGATCCAAAAAAGACGACATCCATTGCAAACAACATGGATATCGCATAGGAAAGCGCGCTCGTCGAGTTCCTCCGTGAGAACTGGAAAATCTTCGCATGGTGTCCAGGTGACATGCCAGGAGTACCCAGGGAACTTGCCGAGCACCACCTAAATTTGGATCCAACGAGTGAAACCAATCAAACAACCTTTGCGGCGTTTTTCGGAACCAAACCGCAAAGCCATGCTATCAGAAATAAATCGACTAGAGGAAGCTGGTTTTATCAGAGAGATATCTACGGAAGCCACATGGGTAGCTAACCCGGTGATGGTGCCGAAGAAAAACACGACAGGTCCTTCGCATGTGCGTCGACTTTACGTGTCTCAACAAACATTGCCCTAAGGATCACTTTCCCCTCCCAAGGATCGATCAAATTATCGACTCCACGGCAGGTTGTGAACGTCTTTCCTTTTTGGATGCATACTCCGGTTATAACCGGATCAGATTAAAAGAAGATGATGAAGCCAAAACAGCATTTATTACACCTTACGGCGTGTTTTGCTACAAGACAATGCCCTTCGGTCTAAAAAATGCGGGAGCAACATATCGAGAGGATGATGCGAAGTGTTTAGCAACACGGATTGGGAAAAACGTGCAAGTATACATCGATGATGTCGTCATAACATCAAAAAAGGGAACAACGCTGATCGAGGATCTCAAAGAAACTTTTGACAACCTCGACAAATTCTGCCTCAAAGCTGAACCCGACGAAGTGTTCTTTTGGCGTCCCAGCGGAGAGAACTTACGGGGTTTCTAGTTTCGAGCAAGAGGGATTGAAGCAAATCCCGACAAAATACAAGCCATAGTAACAATGAGGAAGCCAACAAAGTTGAAGGAAATACGAGCAGCTAACCGGGCGAGTCGCAGCTTTGAGCGGATTCGTCGCCGAGGTTAGGAGAAAAAGCGTTACCATTTTATGCGCTGATAAAACAAGGAGATAAATTCCGAGTGGAACGAAGAAGCCGATAGAGCTTTCGAGGATCTGAAGCGAAAAATCTCGACACCACCAATCCTGGTTGCTCCAAAGGAAAAGGAACCTCTCTGCTGTATATTGCAGCTACACCCCAAGTGGTTAGCACGGTGTTAGTTGTCGAAAGAGAAGAAGAAGGAAAAATCCATGGAGTGCGGCGACCGGTATACTTCGTGAGCGAAGTCTTGTCGCCCTCAAAACAAAGGTACCCTCGGTACCAAAAGCTAGCATATGGAGTGTTCACGACAGCACGAAAATTGCGTCACTATTTTTCGGCACACCCGATCATAGTGGTTAATGAAGCTCCTTTGTCAAACATACTGAACAACCCAGAAGCCACGGGTCGTGTCTCCCTTTGGGGAATAGAACTTTCCCCTCGGGACATCACATACGAAAAAAGAAAAGCAATAAAGTCGCAAATACTACCAGACTTCATCGCAGAGTGGATGGAGTTGCAAAATACAAGACCCCCAGATTTATCGAGAACCTGGACTATGAACTTCGATGGGTCCAAGAGGCTAGAAGGGGCTGGCGCAGGAGTAGTACTCATATCACTCGAAGGCGACAAGTTGAAGTACATCCTTCGGATGACGTTCCCTAACGCATCTAACAATGAAGCGGAATATGAGGCTCTCATACACGGGATGAAGATGGCGAAAGCACTGCGGAGCAAGTCGACTAAAAATCTTTGGCGACTCACGAGTTGGTAGCTCAGCAAGTTATGAACCAATGTGACGCGATCAATGATAGCATGATGGCATACAAGGAGGTGTACAATGAGCTCGAGAAATTGTTCGATGGATGCAAAGTAAATCATATTAGCATATTGAGCAACGACGAAGCCGACGTTCTTGCAAACATCGGGTCGCGAGTGCCTTGCGGTCCCACCAGGTGTATTTTGGGAAGAGATAACGAGAGAGATCCACCGAGACGACAAAATCAAAAAAGAAGGAGAAGAAACCCTCGGGGGCTATCAAGGAGAAGCAAGAGGAAGAAGAAGAAGAGCAAGACCTGGTCCTAGTAATACGAGATACCATGGATGCAGCCATACATATCATATATCCTCGGAAAGAAATACCCGATGATCCGAGTTGAGGCAAGGCGAGTAATTCGACGCTCCAAAGCTTTCACGGTGGTTAAGGGAGAATTATATAAGCGAAGTATTTCAGGCGTCTTGCAAAGGTGCGTTACACCCGAAGAAGGAAGAATAATTCTAAAGGACGTACATGAAGGAATATGTGGCCACCACGCAAGTAGTCGAGCTATCGCAGCCAAGGTTTTTCGGGCAGGATTCTACTGGTTGACGAGCAATAGAGGACGCTAAGGACATAGTACGAACTTGCGACGCGTGTCAAAGGTTTGCCGCAAAACCTCATTCTCCAGCGACAGAGCTAGCACCAATACCTTTGTCATGGCCCTTTGCACAATGGGGACTCGACATGGTAGGCAAGTTACACAAATCGTCGCCGGGAGGAAAGGAATACATGCTAGTAGTCTGTCGACAAATTCACAAAGTGGATAGAAGCGAAGCCGATAAATTCACCGGACGGAGCATACTGCAGTAAAATTCATAAAAGACCTCGTCTTCAGATTTGGGGTGCCCCACGAGCATCGTCACGGACAACGGCGAGCAACTTCACGTCCAATGAATTCAAAGACTATTGCGAAGAGGTGGGTATCAAGCTGAACTTTGCATCGGTTGCACATCCTCAAACCAATGGGCAAGTCGAGAAAGCCAATGGCATCATCCGCAATGGCATCAAGAAGCGCTTGTTAGGACCACTAGAAAAAGCTCGACATACCTGGCACTGAAGAACTACCAAGTGTGTTATGGAGCATCCGAACAACTCCAAATACGAGCGACACGAGAAACTCCATTTTTTACGGTACATGGAGCGAAGCGTATTGCCAATCGAGATAGAGCACAACTCTCCACGTGTCGCGGAGTATGACGAAGAAACGTCGAGAAAAGCGCTAGAAGATGATGTGGACGCACTTGATGAAGCTCGAGATGAAGTATTGTCTCGAGTAACCAAATATCAACAGGACTTGAAGAATTACCACGGTCGACGTTTGCGGCCAAGATCTTTTCGAGTGGGTGACCTAGTTCTTCGGCTCACGCAAAAAAGTCATGAAAAATTCGAGTCACCATGGCTCGGCCCTTACATCGTCACGGAAGTAATCGGAGGAGGAGCATACGGGATAAAGGACAAGAAGACAGGGGTGGAGGAGCCAAACCCCCGGAACGTGGCGCAACTCGGGCGGTTCTACGCCTAGAGTCGAAATATAGTCCTTGTAAAACTTCAATGTACTTGAAACGCCCGCGAGTTTTCGAGACGCACTCTTTTCCTTTTTCGGGGCACCGAGTGGGGCCGGAGAAGGTTTTTAATGAGGCGGGCTCGCGGTGTTGCAATATAATAAAGATAGTGGCTATATCACCTTTTTCTTTATCAACGTGACCAAAGTCATCGTTCCGACGGATTTCAATATAGTTCATCGACAAAGAAGAAATAAAAACCTTGCCTTGGTATTCAAATACCTCGTGAGTCAATAAAAATACAAAATAGTACTCAGTAAAAGCTCGGGGGCTCATATTTGCCTTCAATATATAAATGCCTTGGTCCACAACCTCGCAAATATACAAATATAGTAAAAAGTCACCGAAACACTCGGGGGCTAGACAAACATAGAAATATAATGGTTGCTTTACAATATAGTCATGGACTACAAAGAAGAAATTTCTACAAGAAGAAAATAATTAGTCTTGATTCAGTATGTCATCAAGAGTAACTGCGTTCTCTTCGGGAGCAGCACCAAGAAAATCGGCATAATGGCCATCGGCAAAAAGTCGGCATCCATCCGAAGAAGGTCCTCAATCATTTCTTCGGCTATAGGTGTAACCTTCGTGTTAATCCTATCAACACCAACTCTCCGACGTTTTACCTTTTGATGAACCCTCTCGACAACTTGGGCAAGGTCAAGCTTCGAGTGGCAGATCTGGAGCATGATAAGAGCAAATCTGGCACCAGCTACCAGTTGTGCTTTGACAAAATCGTGGATACTGCGAGCATCCTTGAACCTTTCCATCAATTCAGGAAGAGTTTTTGGTTGGACATTCCGAGGAAACATGGAGTTGTAAACCATGGATAAGGTTTTGGTACAGAAGTGAAGGAAATCACGGGTTTGAGAGGTACGATCCTGAAATCTGGTAATTTGGCGGGTCCTCTCCGGAGTGGCCCAAAACAAAGAACCATGGTCCAAGGAAAGATTGACAAGGAGGTTTGTCCTAGTGTTTACCCTCTCTTCCTCGGCGGCGACATCAATAAAGGCACCTATCAACACAACGAAGGGACAACCTTTAGGAGACAATAGCATGAAAATGAAAGATATCACAAGACGAGACAAACATACCCGACATATCCGCACTGGCTTCATTCATTAACTCGAGCATGAAATTTTCTCGAGTGACCGCTTTTCAGCTTCGAAACAGACAATCTCCTTAGCAGCCACGGCCTCGCGGGCTTGCCGAAGGGCAACTTTTTCGGCTTCGGATGATTTACGAGATCTGCTCCATCATCACAAGTGTTTGCTTTTTCGCATATCGAAGTTGTTGTCGAAGATCATTCAATTCTTGCGACAAAGTATCTTCGACGAGTGCGATATCGGTAACAGTTCTCTCCGCGCGGAAGAAGGCGAAGCATTGGAAGGAGTAGGAATTGGAGTATAGTTATCAAATATCAACTGAAATTTAAACAGAACAACATCAAAAAACAGGCAAAGATAGAGTTCTCCATTAATCTCTTGGGAATAATTACAAGGGCACTACAGTGGAGCTAAGGAAATACGCGTCGCCAAAAGACTACTTTGGCGACAAGAGCAAAAGAAGCAAAAGAAAAACAGAGGCATGCAACTAGACCTCCGGCCTTGACGAACTAGGAGTCGACGTTGGCTTGATCCCGAGATACGCCAAGATTTTCTTCGTATTGGGCTTGGCCGCCTTCATCAGTGACTTCCACCTCGACTGCTCTATCTGATCGGTGTCGCCAACCTTCGTCCAGTCGAGAGTCTGCTGACTGTCAGCAACCAGAGCAACAGTATTTTCAACAGCCACCTTCATATTCTCATGGCGCATCTTCAGCCCAAGATCTTCTGATGTATTGAAAAGCTTGGCAAGGTCAAGGAAAGTCGAAGGTTCCTCTTTCTTCGGGAAGAAGTAGGGGAACAACGCCGACAAAGCCCCACTAGCATTGGCCACGCCTTCACGAATTTCGCGTCCATGGAGCTCCAAAAGAGAAAGTGCGTCAAGGAGAGGGTCATTGACGGGATTCTCCGAGATCATAATCTTGGCCTGTTTGGGCTGACACACGAGACAACATATTAGTCGAAAATCAAGACACGGAAATGCAACAAAATAGAAGAAATTGAGGATATTACTCAGCGTACGTCGACACTGCGACTTCAAACGCTTGATAACTCCTTGCTCACGTGCAGCTCTGTGCGGTTTTACGCTCGTGTAAGGCGGATTCAGCATCTTTGAGCCTTTGCTGCAATTCTTCGACACTAGCGGCCTTTGCTTTAGCATCATCGGCTTCAGCTCTAGCTTCGCTAGCGGCAAGCTCAGCCTTCTTACGAGCCGTCTCACTTTGCTCGAGTTTTCGAGCAAGTGTCTCGGCACGTTGGTTAGCCTCCGCAAGTTTTTCTGTTGAGAAAGGAAAAGGAAGAGATGAAAGATCAAAAATAGCGACAAGCAGCAGGAGTAAAAAACCAAGGAAAAACAGCAAGTATAAAAGTCGTTACCTTCGGCTCTGCTGGCATACTCGCGGTACCCAATAAATTGGGACCCGATGCGGATAAGATCCTTGATCATAGGCTGTCAAAGAAGAAGGAAAGAAGGGGAAAAACTTCGGCATTACACAAAGTAGGGGTCCACAAAAGCAAAATAGAGGAAATATAGATCTCGATAAACTTACATCATCCAAGAGCTGCGAGGAAGAGCTGCCTAATTGAGGAGGAGGCTCAACGATCATTTCAACCCTTGCCCTTTTTGGCGAAGGGACAAGGGGGCTTGACGGTGGAGTAGTGGTGACGACGTTTTGTTGAGGAGGCGATGTTTCATCTCCTTCAACTAGCGTGTCTGAAACAAGTACAGTACGTGACGTGCTTGTCCGAGGAGCCACGTCAGTGACTGGTATTTCTTTTTCCTCATCACTAGTGAACAAAAAGTCGACAGTATAAAAAGCAAGACAGTATAAATATTTCGAGTACAAAAAAAAAGGAGGGAGAGATAAAATCGACTTACGAGCTGATGAGGGATTCAACATAAGGATCGTAAGCTGACCTCGGATGAGAAGGAACAACTTCTTCAGCCTTAGAAATGCCAGAATCCTCGGCATCAGTCCTTTTCCTTTTGTTCTTGGGAGAGACAGCAGGAGGAAGGGACTCAGTCGATTCACTGGCTTCAGACTCAGCCTCTTTCTCATGAGAAGCCGCAGATTTGTGAGAACCCGCGACTTCACTTTCAGGAACAGAAGAGCCCTGAGTATCGTCGGCAACGATGGTCATTTCTTCGACCTCTCCACCCTCAGGAAGAGGAGGAAGGGAAGTTATACTAGGATGGTCCTGAAAAAATAGAAACCAAAGAAAAAGTAAAGAGATGACAATACAATGAGATGCAAAAAAAAAGGCGCAACAAGATAAAAATGCGGAAAGACAAAATACCTTGGGGAGTGGATTGGTGGAGCTGTATGGTTCCACGCGACAAGAAGAAGGAACTGGATCTTTGCCCAGGCGAGAAAGTCTTCGAACCAACTTCTCCAAGTCCTTGGTGGAAAGGTCACCGGAGATTCCGTTGGCGTCATTTTTACCGGAGTACGTCCAAAGGGGATTTTGCGAGCCTGAAGAGGCTGCACTCTAATCCTAAGGAAGTAGGCGGTGATTTGAACACCGAGATAGCTCCTTGCCTCGAGTATTTTGAAGGCGACGAATGCGAGACATGAGCGCCTCTGTCGCCTTTTCTCTTCTTCGAAGCTTCGGCATCCCGGGAGCGACGGCGCTGAATTTTGGCATTCCCGTCGAAGGGAATTATGTTGTGCTCAACGGAGTTGGCGCTTTCTTCGTGAATGTAAAGCCACCTCTTGCGCCATCCTTGGACAGAATCGGGAAACTTGACGTCGAAATAATCGACATCGGTACGAACACGAGATAACAACGCCACCTATGTTATAAGTGACGTTGTGGGAGCCATTACGGCGGATGCGGAAGATGCGTTTCCAAAGAGCCCAATTAGGAGCGACTCCAAGAAAGCATTCGCAAAGGGTGATAAAAATAGAAATGTGAAGGATGGAATTGGGGGTCAGATGATGCAATTGAATCCCATAAACGAAAAGAAGGCCGCGGAGGAAATCATGAATTGGAGGCGAAAGGCCGCGGATAAGATGATCAACAAAACTAACCCGATACTCCATTGGAGGCTTGGGATAGCTTTCTTCACCGGGAAAGCGGATGGCGTCTTCCTTCTTCATCGGGCCAAGCCTTTTCATCGAGGTTGGCGTCTTGGTTGGAGATTTTGGATCTCTCCCACTCAAGATCTTCGGCGGCCATCGCGGACTGCGGAGTGCTGTGGCGAGTCAAACGCGCACGCGGTGGCATCCACGGCAGCGGATTGAGCAATGTATGCGAGAGCGGGAAATCGGCGAAGATTGGGCGCGAGGGGAAGATTTGCGAAGAGGAACAGGTGAGCGGCGCAAGCGAGGGGATGAACGGAGGTTGAAGACAGGTTTATATAAGAATTGGGTGAAGCAGTGTGCCGTTGGATGAGGAGATCGTGTGGTGAGAATGGATTTTCTAGATTCAAGGGCAAAAAAGTATTTTTACTGGGATAGGCGTTACCGTACGTGCGCCAGAAAAAGCGGAGGACGTGTGTCCCCCACTTGCACGACGTGTCAACATGGTGGCAACGATGGACCCACAAAGCAGAAAAATATCGACCATTGATAGAGTTGAAGAAAATTTGACAAGGGAAAATATGTCGACATGAGAAAGGAGAATGGCGACAGGATAAGTTATTTGAATGCATCGGGAGCCTTTGGTCAGAAACAAGTTTTTGCCCAAATGCTCGGGAGCTACTTCGAAAAAAGTAAAATTTCGACAATGGCAAATATAGAAAGTGTTGAGCCTACAGTCAAGCACAAGTTCTTGGCTGTAGTCTCGGGGGCTACTCCCATCAGGAGCGCTGTTCGCGCACCCGGCAAATATAAAAAAAAAAAAAAAAAAAAATAGAGAAAAAAAGAAAGAGAGAAGAAGAAGGAGGAAAGAATATCAGGAGATAATGGCAATATAGCGACAAGGTGGACTAAAATGTTGAGCCTACAACCAAGCACAAGTTCTTGGCTGTAGCCTCGGGGGCTACTCCCATCGGGAACGCTGTTCGCGTGCCCGATGAAATTAACAAAGGAAAAATAGAACAAGCAAGAGGCGTATATTTCGAGTTATCATTAACTCTCCATATACTCCCATCGGGAAAGCAATATAAGTCATATTTGACTCGATAAAATGTGCCATTCCAACAGCCGGAAAAGCACTCGACAATATATTCTCAGAACGCCGAAGTTGCGATCAATTTCGAATGCCGCAAAATTGCGAAGGTAAGACCCCGGACCTATTCTGCTGGGCGTGGCATCGCCGAAGACTGCGCTCTGCTACTTTTATCCGTATCAACGGATACGAAGAAAAATCCTAACGGACGCGTTAGGTACTCGATAAATTTGATCGGGACTCGACAGAATGGTAAGACCTTAAGCGGCGCTCGTCGAAGTTTACACCGGTATCCCGAAATCATGTCCAGGGACGTGATTTTGAAGTAGGTTTTTGCGGATTGCCACTAGAGCAGTTAACTAGTACCTGATCCGTCAGATGAACTAGCCCCAACTACCAATATCCCTGTACAATATAGAATTTTATGAGAAAAAGTACGAAAGTTAGAGCTTTCGAGTAAAAATAAACAGTAGAGATTTTCCACGACTCTATGATTCAAGCAAAATCTCGGGGCTACCGACATAGGCATCCCAAATGGGCCTGCCTAATATAGTACCCGGGGTTTATTGAAGGCCCACTACCCGAAGAATAAGAAGACTCGAGAGCCCAAGATGTATTTAAGGAAAAGATAGAGTTGTAATAGGAAGTGTTATTTGTAATCCGGCGGGATGAGTTAGAAACCATCCCGGACTCGTAATCCTTGTATAGCACGAATCCCTCGGCTCCACCTATATAAAGGGGGGTCGAGGGACGAGAAGATCATCGAATCATTGTCTGCAAACCCTAGTTTTCATATTCGTCGAGCACTTTTCGGCTGAAACCTTCGAGATCTACTTGCCCTCTACTTCTAACTAAACCCTAGCCTACAATCCATAGGCATTGACAAGTTAATCCCTTGTCACCGGTAGCTAATTATCTTAAGTTTGTTTTAGTACATTTGCTTTTGGTTCTGCTTTTATCCTGCACTGCAAAGATTTCCCAATTGTTTCCGCATCCAATTTGATGCATACTTGGTTCTTTTGCCTTGGCTCTGCCTGCCTTCTCTGGGCGTTCTTTGGCGTATGAGCACAAGGTTCTTTCACCAAACGAACATCTTCTTGAACTTAGAAATAACTTTGAAATTTTGCAAAAAACCGGTTCAACCGGGGTTAGTTAAATTTTCCGGATTGTTCTTTCCTGCTCTCCCTTTTCGCAGTTCATGTGCTTATCCCCTACCGGTTTATCTTGCTTGCCATGAAGCCGGTTTGCGGACAGCAGCAGAGTCGAAGACTCCGGTAGGATTTAGCACACTACTAAACCGGAAAGAAAAAACATTCAATAAGCAACCGGTAAACTGAAAAAATAGACAAGTTACATGCAACCTTATTGGGGTAGTCCCCGAGACTCATTCAATGTTCCAGCATCTTTTATTCATAGCATATAAGGTACAAAAAAGGAACTTCTTACACCACCACTTCAAGAGTAGAAAGGGCGCAACAGAGCTATGTTCCATGGACGCTTGCTCTCCTCTCCGGACTTGTCCGCCTTTCCTTCTTTCCACTCCTGTGCGTCAATTAGATAGTATGCATCATTGTGAAGCACCTTGCTCACAATGAAGGGACCTTCCCAAGGTGGCAAGAGCTTATGCCGGCCTTCAGTGCGCTGCACTAGGCGAAGCACAAGATCTCCTTCCCGGAAAACTCTTGGATTAACTTTCCGGTCATGATAGCGTCTGAGGTTTTGCTGGTAAATGGCTGTTCTTGCCAAAGCTAGCTCTCTTGCTTCTTCTAGCAAGTCCACATCATTTTCCCTGGCCTCTTTGACCTCTTGCTCAGTATAGAGCTGTACTCTTGGTGAATCATGGATGATGTCGGTTGGTATGACCGCTTCTGCTCCATAGACCATGAAGAACGGAGTGTATCCGGTAGACCGGTTTGGGGTTGTTCTTATACTCCACAGCACTGATGGTATCTCATCAAGCCAACACCCCGGTGCTTTTTCCACTGCGTCAATGAGTCTGGGTGACGAGGGATCACCTCGGCAATGCCTACGTATTGTAGACTAGGGTTTTCGGGAAGAGCGACGATGGAGATTCCGGGGACGAGATTAGGCACACGACGTACCCAGCTTCGGGTCCCCTCGGTGGAGGATCCCTACGTGCTGCTAGCAATCCAGTATATGATCATAGATGTGTTTACGGGGTGTCGCCGTAGGCGGAGCTATGTCGTCTATATTATGTCTATCTCGTTGTCCCCCTTATTTCGGGTGCCCTGGCTAGCTTTATATATGCAACCAGCCTAGGGTTTTACAAGAGTCCTAGTCGACTACTTCTTCGGGTTGCCTTGTTGGGCCTTCTCCATATTTGGTCTTCTCCATATTGGGCCGAGCCAGGTATACTAATAATGGGTACCCGAAGGGTATGCCCATGTCGATAGCCCCCGAGTTTATAGGGAAGTCGAAGACTTGCGTAGAAACTCCAAGCATAACCATCTCCGAAGTCGAAGAAAATACAAGGCGAGGTCCATGTCGTAGATCATGTGTAGCATAGATGATGTCGATGATTCTTGAAATTATCGGGTGCGCGGCAGCGCTCCCGATGGGAGTAGCCCCCGAGTCTATGGGCAAGTGCTTGCACTTGGGCATAGACTCAAGTTGTACTACTCGATGAAGAACTTAACTATATTTCTGGAGAACTTGACGAAATCCATGTGCTCCCGATGGGAGTAGGCTCCACTCGAGTCGTAGAATCGAGTTGAGTCTACAAACCTTGATTGTCGTAGATGATGTCGAAGTTATTTTTCTATCGGGTGCGCGACCAGCGCTCCCGATGGGAGTAGCCCCCGAGGCTACAGCCAAGTGTTTGCACTTGGGTGTAGGCTCAACTTGCTTGTAATTGACTCCACAATTTTTCCTCTTTCTTATCGGGAGGGTGAACAATACTCTCGATAAGAGTAGCCCCGAGCCTATGAGCAGGTGCTTGCACCTAGGCATAGGCTCAAGTTGTACTACTCGATAGACAACTTGGCGCAACCCCTCTTTTTATCGACTCTATTTTTATTTGACATCCATATCTATATTGTACAGGGATAATGGTAATTGGGGCTAGTTCATCCGACGGATCGGGTACTAGTTAAGCTGCTCTAGTGGCAATCCGCAAAAACCTACTTCAAGATCACGTCCCTGGACATGATCTCGGGATCTCGGTGTAAACTTCGACGAGTGCCGCTTAAGGTCTTACCATTCCGTCGAGTCCCGGTCATATTTATCGGGTACCTAACGCCTCCGTTAGGATTTTTCTTCGTATCCGTTGATACGGATAAAAGTAGCAGAGCGCGAGTCTTTGGCGATGCCACGCCACACGAACGGATCTGGGGTCTTACCTTCGCAGAGTTTTGCGGCATTCAGAGATTGTTCGCGACTTTGGCGCTCTGAGAATATTTTGTCAAGTGCCTTGTTCGGCTGATGCAATGACCCATTTTGCGGGTTCTTCTATATTTTTCTCGGGCGTGATGAGACAGTCCGAATATATTGGGTTCTTCTATATTTTCGGGTACATCACCGATGCTCTTGCTCGGAAGAATATGACGAGTCACTCGAACCCGAAGATTTATCCACCCTCTCTTTTTTATGCTCCTCCTTGATGATAATTTCGTGGAGTTCCTCCTTGGAGAGTTTTTTTTTAAGTTCCTCCTGGAAGAAAATTTCTTCGAGTTCTTCTTGAGGAAATTCATCGGGTCCTCCTTGAGGAAAATTCTTCGGGCCCTTTTTTGAGGATAATTCTTCGGGACCTCCTTGAAGATAATTTTTCGAGACCTCCTTGAAGATAATTCTTCGGGTCCTCCTTGAGGATAATTCTTCGGGACCTCCTTGAAGATAATTTTTCGAGACCTCCTTGAAGATAATTCTTCGGGTCCTCCTTGAGGATAATTCTTCGGGACCTCCTTGAAGATAATTTTCGAGACCTCCTTGAAGATAATTCTTCGGGTCCTGTCCTTTCTTGAAGACAATTTCGTCGAGTTCTCCCTGTAGACAATTTTGTCGGGTTCTCTCTTATATAGTTTGAATTTTGCTTTCTCCTGCACAAATAAACAAACTTTTTCTATATTTCCTTGACTCTCTTTTTCGCATGCGTTGTTAGATGCTCAGATTCGATGATATATAAAGTGAATATATGCCGCGCAGCCCCCGAGCGTCGGGTGCGACGAAAGTAAATGATAATCAATTTTATGTGAAACAAAAGAACACTTAGCTTATTGGACACGACGAAGTCGATGCGATGAAATCTTCGAGTGCTGAGAAGAAGTCGAGCTGAAGTAAAAAACCACCAAATACCGAAAGTAAATGCCGCCATATTGTTGATGAAGAAATAGCCGAGCCCCCGAGCGATGCTGAGGTGATGTCATGATTGTTGTGTCGCAGTCGTGACCCGAGGCGAAATCGTTGTCGAGCCTCCGAGCGTTAGGCGTGACGTCGAAATAAGTTGATGGAGTCGCGGCGTCATATTTGGTGAAGCCATTTAGGATGAAGCCATAGACAATAATATACGAAGATGAATCCCATATGAAGTATTTGAGATGAATCCATATTGAAGATTACGCCATTAAATATAGAGCATATATTGAAGATAAATCCGTCGATATCATAGAAGATGAATTCATTGGCCCGAAGAATCCAGTAACAATCATAGAAGATGAATCCGCTGATATCATAGAAGATGAATCCATTGATCCGAAGAAAATAGTTCTAGTAATAACCATAGAAGATGAATCCATTGTCCCGGAAACGCATCGGGTAATATTGTATAAGTGTGAACCAACAATAACCCGAAGAGAAATAATCCAGCAAGCCAAAGAAGATAAATCCACTGTTCCGAAGAAGATAAATCCACTAAGTCCAAGAAAATAATTCCACTGAGCCGGAGAAGATATATCCAGAGCCGAAGAAAAGAAATTGCACCAAGTAACCGAGTGTATTTATAGTAACGAAGGAATGGCGCAGCCCCAGTATTGGGTGAATTTGCTGTAATAACATAATGGCGCAGCCCCCGAGTATTCGGGTGTGGCGAAAGGAAATAAATAATTGAACCTTGGAGGAAGAGGACAACTTAGCTTTTTATCGGGTGCGGCGAAGCCGACGTGAAAGCAGGTCGTGTAGCGGACACGGTCGATGAAGTTGCGCGGCGTCTGAAAGGAAGTAGTTGATGAAGAGGGCGCAGTCGAAATAGTTTCGCCACCAAAGACAGTCCATGCGGCAGGCGCAGTCAAAATAGATATGCGGCTGGAAATAGTTGATGAAGAGGACGGACGAGCACCCGAATATATCGGGTCCGCGATGTCGGGTCCATGGCGAGCGAATCCCCGAGTAAGACAAGTGCGCATGGCGGGCACGGTCGACCGAGCAGAACAGTCGAAGCTTTGTTTCAATCTGCAGTTATATCGCGGTGCAAAAAACTGCAAGCAAATAATAGCACGAGCCAAAAAATATTTGGCGAAATAAATTTTACGAGTAATAATTAACTGTAAATATAGCACCTGATATTTTTGTATCGGATGACCATCGATGATGAGCTTTTTGATTGAAGCGGCGACTTGCGTCGGAAATATATGGTGGTCGCGAGCTAATGTCGTGCCGCGCCGCCTCTTTGTGAGCTCACGATGGCATAATTCCTGTTTTATCTTGAACTCGCTCCGAATCAAATATGCTGACATACATATCTTTGTAATACACGCCGCTTTCACGTGTGAAGGAGTGATGCAGCCTTGTTAATTCCTTTGCGCCAGTTCACGTATGGAGAAATCACTGCTGTGTTGGTTGATTGGAGTTCTTTGGTCCTGGCAACAAAGCATGTTCGCCTGACCTTCTTTTCTCTCGGGACTTGATCCAGCCAAGTTTTGATTTCTTTGGCAGTTGGTATATTTTTGGGCACGATCTGGCGAAGGCGATGAAGATTGGACTTGACCGGGACTTGGCTTTCCGCCTCGCAGCAGTTTAATTGTTTCTTGTTGCTCCGCGGTACGCCTACCAGGTATACCAATAAAATCTCTTTGTAAATCATGCTGACTTCTGGTAGCCAAAATCCGCTCTCTTCTCTTCTTGCTCTCTCTCTTTATTGTTTTCTAGTTTCTGACGTGAAGCGCTTGACCATTGAAAAATCAGCGGTGATACACTGGAGATCTCCCCGGTTTCTATGCTGATCGACTTTGCATGGCCACCGTCCGCAGGTGCGGCTCTTGTTTCGCACGCGTTTTTTCCCAGTTCGCTGACTCGGCGACTGCCCTGCACGCAAAACTCTGGCTTCCTGCCGACGAAGCTGATGATCTGCACGTAAAATTCCGGCTGGTCGCCCGACAAAGCTGATGATGAACTCTATGGTCTCCAAGGTTGTCGCATAAAGACGAAGTAGATGAATTTTCCAGATCTAGACGTGTTTGTTGACGAAGTATCCCGCCCGGATCACAAAATCCAGTCATCGCGATTCCCCACGGTCGGCGCCAATTGACGAGGGAGCACCTCGCCAATGCCTACATATTGTAGACTAGGGTTTTCGGGAAGAGCGACGATGGAGATTCCGGGGACGAGATTAGGCACACGACGTACCCAGCTTCGGGTCCCCTCGGTGGAGGATCCCTACGTGCTGCTAGCAATCCAGTATATGATCATAGATGTGTTTACAGGGTGTCGCCGTAGGCGGAGCTATGTCGTCTATATTATGTCTATCTGTTGTCCCCCTTATTTCGGGTGCCCTGGCTAGCTTTATATATGCAACCAGCCTAGGGTTTTACAAGAGTCCTAGTCGACTACTTCTTCGGGTTGCCTTGTTGGGCCTTCTCCATATTTGGTCTTCTCCATATTGGGCCGAGCCAGGTATACTAATAATGGGTACCCGAAGGGTATGCCCATGTCACTGGGTTTGATACCGGAGAGTACCAAAGCATTCATTCTTTCCACCTGGCCGTTGCCTTGTGGGTGTGCTACCGAGCACAAATCCAACCGGATATTCTTATCCTCACAGAACCTTTTGAACTCACCTTGAGCAAAGTTGGTTCCATTGTCAGTGATGATGCTGTGTGGGTACCCATACCGCAAGATGACATCTTTCAAGAATTTCACAGCTGTATGCCCATCACACTTTGCGATAGGTTTTACTTCTAGCCATTTGGTGAACTTATCCACCATGACCAAGATGTGAGTCATGCTGCTCCTTGCAGTTTTGAATGGCCCAACCATGTCAAGGCACCAAACGGCGAATGGCCATGTTAACGGTATTGTCTTTAAACCGGAGGCTGGGGTATGATTTTGCTTGGCGTACCTCTGGCACCCGTTGCATTTTCTTACCAAATCCTCAGCGTTCTCCAAAGCAGTGGGCCAGTAAAACCCATGCCGAAACACTTTTGCTACCAGCGCCCTTGATGAGGCATGATGCCCACATTCTCCCTGGTGAATTTCCTCTAGCATCTCTTTTCCATCTTCCGGTTCCACACATCTTTGAAGGACACCGGTAACGCTTCTCTTGTACACCTCACCATTGATGAATGTGTAAGCTTTGGACCTTCTTTGTATCCTCCTCGACTCATTTTCATCGGCCGGCAAGGTGCCGTTGATTAGGAATTCCTTAATAGGTTTAGCCCATGACGGTATCTCTCGAACCAAAAACACCGGCGCATCTATCTCCATGCTATCCACCAGCATCATTTCTTCCGATACGGGTACGGCAGTCCCCGAGCTTACCGGAACAGTCCCCGAGCTTGCCGGAGCAGTCCCCGGGTTCCCTTCATCGATATCCATGGGCACCACGTGTGACTCCGGTACAAAAATTGATTCCGACTCTGGACTTGGCTTGATTGATGGTACCCTCAGGTGTGCCAAGGCTATTCCGGGAGGAATTTCTTGTCGGGATGAGCCTATCTTGGACAAAGCATCCGCAGCTTCATTTTCTGCACGCGGTACATGGTGAAACTCACAACCTTCGAAGAATCCGGCAATCTTCTGCACGTGAAACCGGTACGAGGCCATGTTGGCATCTTTTGCATCCCAATCTCCGGAACACTGCTGTACCACAAGATCTGAGTCCCCATAGCAAATGATCCGGTGCGCACCGATTTCTTTTGCAACCTTAAGCCCGTGGATCAAAGCTTCATATTCAGCGACATTGTTCGATGCCCTGAAATGTACTTGCAAAACATACCGGAGGTGGTCTCCTTTTGGTGAAGTAAGCACCACACCGGCACCTAGACCCTCCTTGAGCTTGGATCCATCAAAGTGCATTTTCCAGTACTCTATCTTCTGATCCGGCGGTTTGTATTGCATCTCCGCCCAATCAACAAGGAAATCAGCCAAAGCCTGTGATTTTATGGCATCTCTTCTTTCATACACCGTTACGTATGGTGATATCTGGATTGCCCACTTTGCAATCCGGCCGCTGGCGTCTTTGTTGCACATGATGTCAGAGATGGGTGCTTCACTCACCACCTTCATAGGATGTTCCTCGAAGTAGTGCTTGAGCTTTGTGGCGGCCATAAACACGCCATAGGTCATTTTCTGGAAGTGCGGGTAGTTTTGCTTGGAGAGGGAGAGCACCTCGCTCAGGTAGTATACCGGCCTCTGGACGGTTTTTCCTTCCTCTTCTCTTTCTACTACCACAACGACACTCACGACCCGGTTGGTTGCTGCTATGTACAACAACATCGGTTCTCTTTCCAACGGCGAAGCCAATATTGGCGCGGTAGCTAACATTGTTTTCAGTTCCTTGAATGCTGCGTCTGCCTGAGGAGTCCAGACGAACTTATCGGATTTTCTCATTAAGGCATACAACGGCAAGGCCTTTTCCCCTAACCTGCTTATGAACCGGCTTAGCGATGCTAAGCTTCCGGTAAATTTTTGTATGTCCTTCAGATCCTGTGGTATTGTCATTCTTTCGATTGCCCTAATCTTTACCGGATTGACCTCAATGCCTCGGCTTGAGACGAGGAAACTGTTATCACCAGATTTTGGCTAAATCAGGAGGTGGGCCGCGATCAAGGTGGGCTTGGAAGATTACATATGGAAGAACTATGAAACGGCCTTGCACGGAGAATTTGGGCTAGTTAGCCCGTGTATCTTAATATAATAGATTGTGTATCGGTTTAGAAGTTAGAGTTTATCTCGTGCACGGTCTAGTGCACGTCCACATTAGAAAGTCCGCTGGACTATAAATATGTACCTAGGGTTTATGGAATAAACAACAACTCACGTTCAACCCCAAAAACAAACCAATCTCGGCGCATCGCCAACTCCTTCATCTCGAGGGTTTCTATCAGGTAGCGACATGCTGCCTAGATCGCATCTTGCGATCTAGGCAGCACAAGCCCCACGTTGTTCATGCGTTGCTCGTACTGAAGCGTTTTTGATGGCGAGCAACGTAGTTATCATTAGATGTGTTAGGGTTAGCATTGTTCTTCGTTTAAGCATGCTTACGTAGTGCAACCCTTGCATATCTAGCCGCCCTCACGCCTATCTCAGGTGTGGGGCGGCACCCGCTTGATCATTATTTAGTAGATCTGATCCGTTACGATTGCTCTTTGTTCTACAAGGATTAGTTTAATATCTGCAATAGTTAGGCCTTACAAAGGGGGAGGATCCAGGTGGCACGTAGGGTGGCGTTCGCAAGTCCTAAACGGGATGTTCCTAGGATCAACTTCATGTTGGTTTTTTGGCCTTGTTTAGGATCGGCTTACGAGCACCGTGCGTGGCCGCAAGGCCCAACCTGGAGTAGGATGATCCGATTATGCGGTGAAAACCCTAAATCGTCGTAGATCTCATTAGCTTCATCTTGATCAAGCAGGACCACCAAGTATTCGTGCACCCCGTACGGATCATGGGTGGATCGGCTCTTTGAGCCGATTCACGGGATAACTCGAGAGCCGATCGAGGCTCGTATTTAACGTTTACATGTATGCCCCTGCATGAAACTAAGCGAGGCATCTTCATCACCTTCCCGACCAGGTATAGGTCAGGTGGCACGCCCTTGCACTTCGCAACGCCGCGTGTGACCGGAAGAGCATTGCGGGCCGTCGCTCGGAGGGGTCTCGGCCAGCCGCAGCTCTAGGCTCTTCCCGGCTCTACGGTGTTGACAAGGCCGCTGCCCGCCGGTGGGTTTTGGCAGTCAACACATTCTGGCACGCCCGGTGGGACAATCGTCTACATCAACCACATCGCCATCTACATCTGAGATGGCGGACGGCACGCCAGTCACATGCGACGAGATCAAAGCCATCCTCGAAGCCGCACTCTTCGGCTCTTCCCACCGAACCCACTCCCATGGCGTCAGGGGGAGGGGCTCCACGCCCGAAGGCGCACTTGATGGGAGAGATCTCTCCACCCCGTTGGAGGAGCGCACCAAGTCTCTGAAGCATGGGGATCTGCCCAAGGAGCTCAGGAGGAAACATGACGGAATCAAGGCAACCCTTGGAACCGAACTCATCGGCTCCGCTGAGAAGACCCGGCCGCACGGTATCAGGCTTGGTAGAAACCCACGTCCGGGTCCCGGTGTCGACACGGTGGATCTCAGCCACCCCATAGATCGGCCAAAGTTTTCCTTTGGTGTCAATATGGCAGGATCTGCAAGCCGCCATGACAAAGAGGAAACAGAAAGCAGCCACTCCCGTGGCACGGATGAAAAGGGAGCCGATCCGCGCGACCAACCCCGAGGTGAGGACAGGCGGTACTCGGCAAGAGAGGGAATAAGGAGCATGCGGTATCAACGCCCACACTCCAAGCACCCTCTCAACAAATACGAGCAGCACCACGACCGACGTCGGCGCTACGACGCGGACGATGAAAGGAATTTCCGGTCTGATGCCGAGGTCGGAAGGTACCGCCAACATGGTAGAGGCAACAACGGGTACGATCGTCGCGCCGAAGGGAGGCCAAGGGGGCAGAGTGACATGGATAAGCACTGGGACTGCCCGTTCTTCAAACATTGCTGGGACTCAGGGATGAGCCGATTGCCAACAATCGAGGACTGCCCGAGAATGCAAACAAAGGAAGAAGGGTGCCGCTAACGTGTACGTGTTCAGCCGGCTAGGGCCTTTCCCGCATCGGAACAAGCGTGCTGAGTCCCCTCAGATGGAAGATCTCGAGGAGCTAGAGGACGGCGGTGAAGAATACAAATATCATCAGCCCAGATGGTGCCCTGATGGGCTCAGTCGTTCACAGAAGCAAAGAGTCCAGCGTCCTGCGTGGGTTGGAAGAAGCCGAAAGATTATACCTGCGCACGCTAAGGAAGGCACGGCCTCGATCCGGCCGCCAAAATTCTGCGAACCCTGGACGAGGAAGGTCAGCCACAAAGAAAAGAGTGGCGCCCCGAACGAGAGAAAAGCCGATGATGAAACATCGGCTGGCACAAATATGGTGTTTATCCTCCCTTCGGAGTTCGGTGCTCCAGGATTAGATGAGACATCCGTGGCACAACTTGATCTGCGGCCCACGGCCGGTTATCTTTGAGAAGCCACGAGACGGGAGCTACGGGCATCCGAAGGCCCTGTACTTACGAGGGTATATCGATGGGAGGCCCGTAAACAGGATGCTAGTGGACACCGGAGCGGCGAGTTAACATCATGCCGTACTCTATGCTACGTCGGCCGGGACGCTCGAGTTCGGATCTAATCAAGACCAACGTAACGTTGAGCGACTTCAACGGCCAAGCATCCGAGGCGCAAGGAGTTCGAACGTGGATCCGACCGTGGGAAGAAAGACCATCCCCACGGCGTTCTTTATCGTTGATAGCACGAGCGAGTTATGCTTGTTTTGCTGGGAAGAGATTGGATCCACGCCAACCGCTGCATTCCCTCCAAGATGCACCAATGCATAATACGATGGGATGGTGATGAGGTAGAGGTCGTCCAAGCCGACGACTCGGCTGAAGTTTCAACGGCTGGTATGAACGCATGGGAAGCGACGAGAGCCAAGAACCCCTCTCGAGGCATCAAATTGGACGACCGCGAGCGCATCGATGTGACAAAGGGAAGGGTTAAGCTAGTTTTATCCACCGGCCTGACCATGTAGTTGAAGCCAAGCAACGTGCAAGTTGGCGAGGCTGATCCTTGTGATCGGCCCCAAGGGTCTATGAAGGAGCATTGCAAAACCTTCACTGAGCAAATAACGTGGAGGCCGATTCCAGTAATCGGCCGCGGATATCCTCACCCACCATTCTGCCTGGGTTCGACATGTTATCCAACAGAGCCGATACCATCAATTCTCTTGACGGAATCGGCTCGGGGGGCACCCAGATAGATAAGATACGAGGATATGCAACGGAAGTATTTCATCTTCTGTTGATGGGTATTGGAATATGGGGGCCGATACGCAAGTCGGCCGAAAAAATCGAGAATTTTCAAGCAATTTTCAAGCATAGCCGATGTACAGACATCGACTTAAGAGCAGGGGCTAGTTCCCTCCAAGAGATATTGCGCCCGGAATGCGGAGGGCATCGGAAATGTAAAGACGTTCTCACCGGGAGTTGCTTCAGCCTGCCAAAGATAATGATCTGATCTGATCAGCAAGGCGCAAGGTTTGGACTGAAGAAGCTCGGGGGAGGGCGGCTCGCCCTGAAATTCCCTCACTTTAAAGAGCCGATTTTGTTGAATCGGCTGATACGGCGTTGCGAGTTGGAAACCAAGGATGATCGATGTGACCAGCTCGCTGCTATTCTCACCCGACTAAGGCCCGGGGGGCAGCTCACCTTGAAGGTTCTCTGCTCCGGGGAGCCGATCTCGTTGGAATCGGCTAAACTCTGCACCACAAGTTACCTG
This sequence comes from Lolium rigidum, assembly GCF_022539505.1. Classification (NCBI taxonomy): domain Eukaryota; kingdom Viridiplantae; phylum Streptophyta; class Magnoliopsida; order Poales; family Poaceae; genus Lolium; species Lolium rigidum. Next base: position 271,293,792 of record NC_061514.1, read on the forward strand.
AAGAATGGTGCTTATATTGCAAGATTATCATAGCCTGCTGGATCGGCTGTATGGACCCTTGACGGAAGGGAGGTGATCGGCTGGTGGTCCTGCAGGATAGCCCTCTTGGACAAGGTTGAGCCCGCCCCGAAATTTCAACGGTAATGATCCATTCTTGATCCTCGCTTTGGCTGAGACTCGGGGGGCAGCTCGCCCTCGAGGTCTAACCAACTCTGTCGGAATGGGCTCACTCTTCGTGACGGCTCGTTCAAGAGGCAGTGATTGTCGTAGAGGGAAACTGCCGGAGCTGAGCGAGCAGAGTTCGGAGAAGACAATTTAAAGGAGACCTGACATTATTTCAGGAGTTTTGCCGCTAAGTTCAACATGCCATCTTGAGAGATCTGCGGATTTGCGCGGTTAGGGCTTGGCCTTGTTTGGCAAGGAGTTTGGGTTTGGGTGGATCTATCTCGAAATCTATCGTGAGAGACCGATGCAATGCCATCGGCCTGTTGGGCATTATCCGGTTTGGCAATCGGCAGAATCAGAAGGAAAGACAATCGGCTAAATTATCATAAAGGGGATCGGCAAAATCAAGTTGGGGAATTTCTTCATTGATAAGCCAGATTTCTTACATAGAAGAGCTGATTGCTCTCAAAAGAAAGTACCAGGGGGATACATTGCCCCGTCTGCTACTGCTAGCCCTATGCTAAGACCCTATCTAGGGGCCGCTGCTGCCCTCGTCGTCGTCGTTGCCGTCGTCGCCACTGCCGGCGCTGCTCCCTGCCGGCTCGTCATCGCTGCTCCAGCGGCCGCCGATAGGACCCTCGTCGTCCTCATCCTCTTCGTCGGCGTCGTCGTCACCGTCGACGTCGCCGAAGTTCCCGGGCCGAGAGGTGGCGGCGTTTGGCCGGCGGCTCGTCGGAGGAGCTGTCTTCATCCTCCTCCTCCTCTCCCTCCTCCTTCACCTCCTCGGAGGTGGTGAAGTCCGCCCCGGAGAGGCGGTCGTCTTCGCTCTCCTCCACCGCTCCCTCGTCGGCAAGGAAGCGGAGGTCGCTCTCCCCGTCGGTTTGGGATTTGTCATCCTCGGACCGGACGTAGGAGTCATGATCTTCTTTGTCCCACTTTGTCGGGGCAAGGATGTCGTACGCCGCTTGCGTACCCCACGAGGGCGTCGACTCTCGGATGGGAGAGGACACGTGGGAAAGATCCGACGAAGAAGAAGAGGAAGAGGAAGAGGACATGGTTGCAGGGGAGGGTTTTTGGAGTGCTACTGCGGAAGGGGTGAAGAAGAGAACTGTTCGTTGCGGCTAGATAAAAGGAGGTGGTTTTTTTATTTCCGAGCAGTTCTCGAGGACATGATGCCAAAACTGTCAAATCGTGCAGAGAAGTTGGGAAGGCAAGTCGTCATGATGAGGCATGCTGCGACAGTTCCGTTCTGCCGTGACACGACCCCTCTGAGGAGAAAAACAGAGTGGTTTTGAAATTATCATTACCAAAACCAGGGGGCATGTGTTATCACCAGATTTTGGCTAAATCAGGAGGTGGGCCGCGATCAAGGTGGGCTTGGAAGATTACATATGGAAGAACTATGAAACGGCCTTGCACGGAGAATTTGGGCTAGTTAGCCCGTGTATCTTAATATAATAGATTGTGTATCGGTTTAGAAGTTAGAGTTTATCTCGTGCACGGTCTAGTGCACGTCCACATTAGAAAGTCCGCTGGACTATAAATATGTACCTAGGGTTTATGGAATAAACAACAACTCACGTTCAACCCCAAAAACAAACCAATCTCGGCGCATCGCCAACTCCTTCATCTCGAGGGTTTCTATCAGGTAAGCGACATGCTGCCTAGATCGCATCTTGCGATCTAGGCAGCACAAGCCCCACGTTGTTCATGCGTTGCTCGTATCGAAGCGTTTTTGATGGCGAGCAACGTAGTTATCATTAGATGTGTTAGGGTTAGCATTGTTCTTCGTTTAAGCATGCTTACGTAGTGCAACCCTTGCATATCTAGCCGCCCTCACGCCTATCTCGGGTGTGGGGGCGGCACCCGCTTGATCATTATTTAGTAGATCTGATCCGTTACGATTGCTCTTTGTTCTACAAGGATTAGTTTAATATCTCGCAATAGTTAGGCCTTACAAAGGGGGAGGATCCGGTGGCACGTAGGGTGGCGTTCGCAAGTCCTAAACGGGATGTTCCTAGGATCAACTTCATGTTGGTTTTTTGGCCTTGTTTAGGATCGGCTTACGAGCACCGTGCGTGGCCGCAAGGCCCAACCTGGAGTAGGATGATCCGATTATGCGGTGAAAACCCTAAATCGTCGTAGATCTCATTAGCTTCATCTTGATCAAGCAGGACCACCAAGTATTCGTGCACCCCGTACGGATCATGGGTGGATCGGCTCTTTGAGCCGATTCACAGGATAACCTGGAGAGCCGATCGAGGCTCGTATTTAACGTTTACATGTATGCCCTGCGAGAAACTAAGCGAGGCATCTTCATCACCTTCCCGACCAGGTATAGGTCAGGTGGCACGCCCTGCACTTCGCAACGCCGCGTGTGACCAGAAGAGCATTGCGGGCCGTCGCTCGGAGGGGTCTCAGCCAGCCGCAGCTCTAGGCTCTTCCCGGCTCTACAGTGTTGACAAGGCCGCTGCCCGCCGGTGGGTTTTGGCAGTCAACAGAACCCCAGCAGCTTGCCGGCAGGGACACCAAAAGTACATTTTGCCGGATTGAGTTTCATCCGGAACCTTCTTAGGTTATCAAACGTTTGCCGGAGATCATCGATCAGGGTATCTTTTACCTTAGTTTTTATCACGATGTCATCAACATACACCTGCACATTCTTTCCGATTTGATCAAACAAGCATTTTTGCATACAGCGCTGGTACGTTGCACCAGCGTTGCGCAAACCAAAAGGCATAGTGATATAGCGGTAAGCCCGCGTGCGGGTAATGAACGCAGCTTTTATTTGATCTTCCTTTTTCAAGGGAATCTGGTGGAAACCGGAATAGGCATCCGGGAAGGACAACAACTCACACCCAGCGGTTGAATCAATCACTTGATCGATCCGTGGTAAAGGAAAAGGGTCTCTTGGGCAAGCTTTGTTGAGGTTGGTGTAGTCGATGCACATGCGCCACACCTTCGGAGCTTTTGCCTCCAGGTTCTCATCTTTCTTCTTTTCAACCATCACCGGGTTGGCCAGCCACTCTGTGTGCGTGACCTCCACAATGAATTTGGCAACAAGCAGTTTGGTTACCTCTTCTCCTATGATCTTTCTTCTATCTTCAGCGAACCGGCGCAAGGGTTGTCGCACCGGCTTGGCATCTTTTCGAACGTTCAAGGAGTGCTCAGCCAGCTCCTCGGAACACCTACCAAATCTTCGGTTGACCGGGCAAAGATATTCCGATTCTCACGGAGGAAGCTGACGAGCGCGCTTTCCTATGCTTGATCGAGGCCGGCACCGATACGAACGGTGCGCTCTGGGTAAGCCGAATCCAGCACAATGTCCTTTGTTTCCTTTGACGGTTTGAACGCCGGAGCGCTCAGACTTGCACTCATTGCTGCTAAGCTCAACTGTGAGGACTGAGCCAGCGCAACAGCTGTTTGCATCCTTTTCTTTTCCTCTGCGATCACCAGCGATTCCGCTAGGTTCGATCTGGCGACGCTCGTTTCCAGCGAGATCTTGTAGTTTCCCACCACGGTCGAGAGGTCCACGTGGTGCCGGCATCTTCATCTTGAGATACGCCGTGTGGGTCGAGGCCATGAAGGCCGCTAGTGCCGGTCTCCCCAGCAAAGCATGGTACGGACTATCTAAGTCCACCACCTCAAACTCCGGGTTCTCAACCCGGCAATTGTCACGTCCTCCAAACGACACGTCCACCCGGACTTTTCCAACCGGTGCGCAGGACAAACCCGGAACGATTCCATGGAAAGTCGTGCGCGTTGGCTGAAGCATGTTTTCTGTTATGCCCAGCGTATGCATGGTGTGCTTGTACATGATGTTGATGCTGCTGCCATTGTCTATCAGCACCTTGCTGAACTTCACTCGAGTTTGCGGCCCTTTCATGATTGGGTCTACAACAAGAGCATATCCGCCCGGATTCGGCATGATTTTGGGGTGATCCTTGATCGACCAAGCAATTTCCTGGTTGGACCACTGCATGTATTTAGGCACTGCCGGCATCACAGCATTTACTTCCATGGAGCGGCGATGCATACTTTGCCTGTCTGTCGGCTCAGTAACAAAAACAACACAGCACAGATGCGGATCTTCGTAAACATTCCGGCCCAAAGGTGGCGGTGGAGGTAGCTGGTTATCATCTTGCTCCACCCGGTTAACCTGCTGGTACTGCTGTCGGTTTGGCTGCACTGGTAAAGCGTTTGGCCCGGTAAGCGGCGGTGGTGGCGGTAGCTGTTGCTGCCGCGGCATGTCCGGTGGTGGCATCATGGCATTGCCTCCTCGCCCTTGGGCATCTTTTACCGCCCCCTTTTCCATCAAGTACTTGGTCCAGGTACAATCCTTCGTCAGATGGTTTGACGGGTGTGCCGGATTCGGTGTGTGCCACCGGCACGGTTGGTCCATGGCAGCTTCCATGGTGTATTTTGCGGGTTCTTGCCAGTTTCTTTTCTGGACCCAGGGTTTCTTTTCCACCCACTGTTTCTTTGGACCCGCCCATGGCTGCGATCCGGTTCTTTGCCTCTGGCTGCCGCTGGCATCAGAGTTTTCCTGCACAGCAGCAACTTGCTGCGAGCCATACCTTCTATCTGGGAAATCTTCCCTCCTCTTGTTGTTCCGGTTGTCCCGGTGTTGCTCTTGGCGTAGCTGTTCCGGTTCAGGCTGTACTGCCGGCTGCGTTGGGTCTCCCAACGCATAGTTATCCGCCACACGTATCATCTCTGCCAACGTTGTCGGCATGTTCCGCTGCAGCTTTTGCCACAACGGCGAACCTCTTTTGCACCCACTGCTAAACCAAGCAATGGCCTGCGCCTCGATTACTCCTTCACAAGAGTTCCTTGTGGTGTTCCACCGGGCCAGATAATCCCGGTCTGTTTCGTTCGGGCGTTGCACACACAGAGCAAGTTGCTGCGGCCTGTTTGGCCTCTGGTAGGTGCTGTTGAAATTGCTCACAAAAGCCTCCTCAAAATCCAGCCAGCCATTTATGCTTCCCGCCGGCAAGTTGTTTAGCCAGATTCTTGCCGGTCCAACCAGAAACGATGGTATGATCCTCACAGCCCAACGCCGGTTTCCTCCTCCTGCTACGGTTCCTCCACCGCCTGCGACGTATACCGCGGTCACGTAATCCGCAAGCCAATCTTCCGGCTTCGTAGTGCCATCGTATGTTTTTGTGTCACGGGGCAACGTGAAGTTGCGAACAGGTGGTTTTTCTCTCATGATTCTTGGGCCAAAGCACTTTGGACCTGGAGGACCTTCCTCCTCGATCATTTCTGACAAGTACACTCTGTCCAGACGGTGCCTCGCATCCCGTTCCGGTAAGTATCTTTCTCCCAAGCGTTCCCCCGCGGGTTCCGGTATGCTTGCCGGTCCGTTAGAATCGGCTTCACCGTAACGTTACGGTGCCGCGGCCCTTGCCTGCCGGTACCTTGGTGGAGGCATCTCCTCCTCATCATCATCATACGCTGCCCTTGCAGCCGGATAGTTTGCCCGGTTTCATGTCTACCGGCATGATTGTTTCCGGCATATCCTTCCTTGGCGTAGCCTCGTTCTGCCCCTTGGCTTTTTCTACCGGCATCGTATTGCCCGGCTTTTTGTTTACCGGCAAGGACCGGATCATACACAGTCATCTGACGTGCGTTCACTTCTTTTTCTTTTCTTCTGTCCGGATGGGGGGACGAGGCCTGCCCATGGGACTTGCTTCCGGCATTCTTTGTTGAACGCGCGGATTTCGAGGCTATAGCCTTGTTCAGCTTAGCTAGCTGCTCAGCGTTTTGCTGCTCTACAGTGTCTAGCAGCTCTCTGACACGCTCTTGTTGCTTTGCCAGAGCCTCTCCGGTAAGCGAATCACACAGATCTACAGCAGCCTTAGCAGCTTTTATGGTTTTATCCGGACTGCTGTACTTAGGCTTCTCTACAATGCTAACATATGCAGAGGTACTTTTGCCGGTAAGAACTTCCTTACGCAAATCCCGATCTAGATTGCGAGCCTTAAGCCGGTTTTCCGGTATCCTAGCAGCATGAGCGCTAACAGAAGCAAAGCCATGGGCAGCGTTATACTCACGTACGGTTAGGTTCAGCTCGCGCTGCGCCTTGACGACGTCTTTGCCGCTCTCGAGTATCCTCAAGCGCTGCGCCTCCAGCTCCGCCTGAGCCGCTGCCGGGTCGATGTTCTGCGCGATGGGGGTAGCCAGCGCGTTCATCGCCGTTTGGAGAGGCGTTGCCGGTGGCGCGGAAGATGCTCCCACCGCGCCTCGCGTCGCGCTCCGGCGGTGGCTTAGCCGCACGGGTCGAAACCGCGCGACCAGCACCTTCGGCCGCAACCTCCTTTCTCCGCACCAGCCACACCGGTCATCATTACCTCGACGCTGCCGGCGGCGCGACCAGCACAGAGCCATCTTGGCGGGTCCGGTGCCACCAGCACCGGCGAGAGGCGCCGGCGCACAGGGACGGTGCCGAAGTAGACGCGGTGGCTGCCGAACTTGATGATGCGGCCGTTCTTGGGGAAGATGCCGCCGTTGGCGAAGCAGCCCGCATTGTCGTTGATGAAGTCGATGGAGTAGAAGCTCTGGACGAGCGCAGACACTGTCCGCTCGCCGGCGAACTCGAGGAGGCCCGCCCGAATGTGAACTCCGGCATGCGCCACTTCATGCCCCACGGTGGGCGCCAACCGTCGTCGTGGTGAACGAGCGGATGCCATAGGATGGCTTAAGTTGGGGCCGAATGGACGTATGAGGATTCGGGGGAGGGTTTGCGATTAGATGGGAAGAACTTCCGGATGCTTTCCTCAAGAACACAACCAAAGGCCGGTACGCAAGAAGAGAGACAAGAGGAAGAACTCTTTACTAGATCGCTAACTTCACTGATCTCAACATGGTTACAAGTTTCTCAGTACACTGATCTCTCTATGGTCTCGCGCCTGTAGGAGGCAGTGCCCCCTCTCCTTATATAGGGGAGAGGGTGGCTTACACTGGAAGAAACCCTAATGGCATCTTTGACTAGACAAACTACTTTACAAAGCTACTTTAATCATAGATGACACCGGAGTCCTCTTTAATCAGGGGCGCTAACGTCCTCCGGCTTCTTTGACCGTCATCCTTCTCTTTATCGTCAGCCCTTCGTCTAAAGTTACTTTGCTTAGCTCATCCTTGTCTTCTAGCTCTGGAGAGAATCTTTGACCGAGCCTCCGCCGACGAGCTCTCCTTTCCGGTATCTTCTTTACCGGGTTCCAAGCATACCCCCTTGGGGATACCGGCCCAGTTTTGCCTTCCCAAATTCCTACCAGGCTTCCGGTAAGAACATTAAACCGGTATCTCGATGGCTCAAACCATCCGGTTTGGCATGCCTTTGGCATACCGGGGGTTATCCCCCCAACAATTGTCCTCCATGCTTACCGGAAAAGGTTGAATGTTATGTTCCTGCGGATTCTCTTGAAATATTCCCTATGAGTAAAACTTGTGAGAATAATTATGCTACTGTTATCTATGATAATCCATGCTACTTTGATAAATCTTATGATAATGCTTTGTTTGTGCTCGATGTCGAAATGCATGGTACTAAAGAATTTTGTTTGGCAAATGTCTATGATAAATCTCTAGATGATGGTCCTATGTTACTTGATAATATTAATTGTACTACTAATGAAAATGGGATTGGAGAGTTCTTGAATTATTCTATGAGTCCCATATCTATTGAGATTGATCACCTACCTTGTTATATTATTAATAAAAGTAAGTTTGAAAGTTTTAATTCCACTATTCTTGAACTTGATAAAAATTATGTGTTTGGAAATCATGAAAAGTATGCTGCATGTGATAGTTATATTGTTGAGTTTGTTCATGAAGCTACTGAAAATTATTATGAAAGAGGAAAATATGGTTGTAGAAATTTTCATGGTACTAATACACCTCTCTTTATGCTGAAATTTTTGAAGTTATTCTTGTTTTATCTTCTTATGCTTGTCACTTTGTTCTTCATGAATTTATTTGTGTACAAGATTCCTATGCATAGGAAGAGGGTTAGAATTAAATGTGTTTTGGATTTGCCTCTTGATGCTCTCTTTTGCTTCAAATACTATTTCCTGCGAGTGCATCATTAAAACTGATGAGCCCATCTTAATGGCTATAAAGAAAGCAACTTCTTGGGAGATAACCCATGAGTTATTTTGCTACAGTACTTTGTTTTATATTTGTGTCTTGGAAGTTGTTTACTACTGTAGCAACCTCTCCTTATCTTAGTTTTGTGTTTTGTTGTGCCAAGTGAAGCCTCTAATCGAAGGTTGATACTAGATTTGGATTTCTGCGCAGAAACAGATTTCTATCTGTCACGAATCTAGGCTGTTTTCTCTGTAGGTAACTCAGAAAAATATGCCAATTTACGTGCGTGTTCCTCAGATATGTACGCAACTTTCATTAGTTTTGAGTTTTCTGATTTGAGCAACCGAAGTATTTTATTAAAATTCGTCTTTACTGGCTGTTCTGTTTTGGCAGATTCTGTCTCTGTTTTTTGCATTGTCTCTTGTGGACTTTAAGCGAGGTTTTCTAGACGTAGAGGGCTGTAGCTAATGTTTTATTGAGTTCTTGCAATATGCCACTACAGGACCAAGGTGGATTCAAATTTTTTTGAGTACTAACCCCTCTAATGAAGTTTATGAGAAGTTTGGTGTGAAGGAAGTTTTCAAGGGTCAAGAGAGGAGGATGATATATGATCGAGAAGAGTGAAAAGTCTAAGCTTGGGGATGCCCCGTGGTTCATCCCTGCATATTTCAAGGAGACTCAAGCGTATAAGCTTGGGGATGCCCAAGGCATCCCCTTCTTCATCAACTTATCAGGTTCCTCCCCTGAAACTATATTTTTATTCGGTCACATCTTATGTGCTTTACTTGGAGCGTCTGTGTGTTTATTTTCGTTTTGTTTATGTTTGAATAAATTCGGATCCTAGCAATCCTTGTGTGGGAGAGATACACGCTCCGCTTTTTCATATGAACACTCGTGTTCTTCGTTTTACTTTTAATGTTCAATGATAAAAGTTGGAAGCTATTGCACTTATTTATATTTGGTTGGAAACAGAAAATGCCTCATCATGTCTTGGATAATTTGACACTTGGCAATTGTTTTGAGCCCTCAAGTAGATCATGATTAAGTTTTTTCATGTAGTCTAAGCCTATTAGTGAGAACTAATGTAGAGCTTGTTGAAATTGGTTTGCATGATTGGTCTCTCTTAAGGTCTAGATATTTTCTGGTAAAAGTGTTTGAGCAACAAGGAAGACAGTGTAGAGTATTATAATGCTTGCAATATGTTCTTATGTAAGTTTTGCTGTACCGGTTCATACTTGTGTTTGCTTCAAACAACCTTGCTAGCCTAAGCCTTGTATCGAGAGGGAATACTTCTCGTGCATCCAAAACCTTGAGCCAACCACTATGCCATTTGTGTCCACCATATCTACCTACTATGTGGTATTTCCTGCCATTCCAAAGTAAATTGCTTGAGTGCTACCTTTAAACAATTCAAAATTTATCACCTCTGATTTGTGTCAATGTTTAATAGCTCATGAGGAAGTATGTGGTGTTTATCTTTCAATCTTGTTGGGCAACTTTCACCAATGGACTAGTGGCTTCATCCGCTTATCCAATAATTTTGCCAAAAAAAGCTGGCAATGGGATTCCCAGTCCCAAATTAATTAACCAAAAAGGGCACTCCTTCATGGTATGAGATTGTTGGCAGGCACCCGAGGATTCGGTTAGCCATGGTTTGTGAAAGAAAGGTTGGAAGGAGTGCCACCCAAAAATAAAAATAATTCATGGGAGCCGCTCTTGAAGGTTTGTCTAGCAAGGGGGTTAGAGTGCCCACTACCATTCATTGACAACAACAAACACCTCTCAAAACTTTACTTTTATGCTCTCTATATGTTTTCAAAACCAAAGCTCTAGCACAAATATAGCAATCAATGCTTTCCTCTTTGAAGGGCCATTCTTTTACTTTATGTTGAGTCAGTTTACCTACTTCCTTCCATCTTAGAAGCAAACACTTGTGTCAACTGTGCATTGATTCTTACTTACTTGCATATTTGTATTCATCATATTACTTTGTGTTGGCAATTATCCATGAGATATGCATGTTACAAGTTGAAAGCAACCGCTGAAACTTATATCTTCCTTTGTGTTGTTTCGATGCCTTTACTTTGAACTTATTGCTTTATGAGTTAACTCTTGTGCAAGACTTTTGATACTTGTCTTGAAAGTACTCTTCATGAAAAGTTTTGCTATATGTTATCTATTTGTTAGCAACTATAGATCATTGCCTTGAGTCACTTCAGTCATTTCATATGCTTTGTAATAGTATGATCAAGGTTATGTAAGTAGCATGTCACTACAGAAATTATTCTTTTTATCGGTTACCTGCTCGGGACGAGCGAGAACTAAGCTTGGGGATGCCGATACGTCCCCGACGTATCCATAATTCCTGTCGTTCCATGCTTGTTTTATGACAATACTTACATGTTTTGCTTGCACTTTATGATGATTTCATGTATTTTCCGGAACTAACCTATTAACAAGATGCCACGGTGCCGGTCCTCGTTTTCTGCTGTTTTTGGTTCCGGAAAGGTTGTTCGGGCAATATTCTCGGAATTCGACGAAACGAAGACCAAACCTCCTATTTTTCCCGGAAGCGTCCGAACACCGAAGAAGAGTCGGAGAGGGGCCAGAGGGCCACCACACCATAGGGCGGCGCGGCCTGGCCTGGGCCCGCGCCGGCCTGTGGTGTGGCGCCCCCAGGTGCCCCCCTGCGCCGCCTCTTCGCCTATAAAATCCCTTTCGACCTAAAAACACCGTAACTCTTGACGAAACTCCAGAAAGACTCCAGGGGCGCCGCCACCATCGCGAAACTCCAACTCGGGGGACAGAAGTCTCTGTCCCGGCACCCTGCCGGGACGGGGAAGTGCCCCCGGAAGCCATCTCCATCAACGCCATCGCCTCCATCATGCTCCGTGAGTAGTTCCCCCATGGACTACGGGTTCTAGCTGTAGCTAGTTGGTATTCTCTCCCCCATGTACTTCAATACAATGATCTCATGAGCTGCCTTACATGATTGAGATTCATCCGATGTAATCGGTGTTGTGTTTGTCGGGATCCGATGGATTGTTACGTTATGATTGTCTATCTACAAAGTTTATGAAGTTATTGTTGCTGCAATCTTGTTATGCTTAATGCTTGTCACTAGGGCCCGAGTGGCATGATCTTAGATTTGAGCTTTATATTATTGCTTAGATTGTATCTACAAGTTGTATGCACATGTCACTCGTCCGGAACCAAAGGCCCCGAAGTGACGAAATCGGGACAACCGGAGGGGATGGCGGTGATGTGAGGATCACATGTTTTCACCAAGTGTTAATGCTTTGCTCCGGTGCTCTATTAAAAGGAGTACCTTAATATCCGAGTAGTTTCCCTAGAGGCCCGGCTGCCACCGTCTGGTAGGACAAAAGATGTTGTGCAAGTTTCTCATTGCGAGCACGTACGACTATTATTGGAAAACATGCCTACATGATTAATGATCTTGATATTCTGTCTTAATGCTATTTCAATCCTATCAATTGCCCGACTGTAATTTGTTCACCCAACGCTTGTTATTGGAGAGTTACCACTAGTGTAGATAGCTGGGAACCCCGGTCCATCTTTCATCATCATATACTCGTTCTACATGTCAATCTGTTTTCCGGTGCCATTACTCTCATATTACTATTACTGCTCGCTGTGTTATCGTTACTATTGCTCTCATATCATCGCTACTTTCACATCACCCCTGTTACTAGTGCTTTTCCAGGTGCAGCTGAATTGACAACTCAGTTGTTAAGGCTTATAAGTATTCTTTACCTCCCCTTGTGTCGAATCAATAAATTTGGTTTTTACTTCCCTCGAAGACTGTTAGGATCCCCTATACTTGTGGGTCATCAGTGGGCCCAGGGGCAATTTTGGAATTTCACAATTCCAATTAAACCAGAAACTTTGAAAATTCATAGAAAATTATTAATAGCTCTAAAAAAATAATTAAAAATATGAAAACCACTCAGCATAAAATTATCTATCTGAATAAAATATCGAAGGGAATTTTTGAAGATAAACAAGAATAAGTTCAAATTTGAAGATTAAAATAATCAGTTAAAATCACATATTTTATTTTTCAATAATGAAAATAAGTCCATAAATTCTTCTGGACTTTAAAAACACCTTGACAACATTTCAAGGTTGTATTTGCCCTAAATAGAGTATCTCCAAATTATTCTTAGTATTAACCTCTCACATGAAATAATAACGACATCGGAAGGGGGAACAAACCCTAAAACTCGGAATCATGCATAATTGCTTCTTTAACCATTGCCCTTATCGGACAATGATGCTATTTTTCAGCAACGAGAGGACAAGGGTCAGTCCACACCATCCAACTCGCAACACTTTGCAGTATTCGTGCAAGTTCATCACTTGCTCATGTCAATTGAGTATTTTTACCAAATTACTTGCAAAGTACTATGTTTATCACTATCGCATGAAAAGCAAAACCACTATTTTCATAACTATGAATATGACTATGTGGTGGGCAATGGAACCATGGATTGTGTTCATATGGTGGAGGTTCCATTGCACGGGTTTATATCCATCTAGGATTAAACAACAAATGTCGTCCAGTGATTCTTGTGCCGTAATACCCGTGTTAACCATAAGATCCGGAGTGGGACGGAGTAGTCAAAAGTGTTTCCACCTCTCGTTCATCAACGTATGCTCATTACTGGGTGCACATGATCTTGCGAGACATGATGCAGGGGTGGGAACCCATAGAAGTCCCAACGGTAATGAGGTCTATGATGGGTTGCAACTGCCGGCGTACGAATGTATGGTAGAGCCCTGCATTGACGTCATGGTCGGGGTCCACCCTGAAATATATGGGAATAATGGGACCGGCGTGGACCCAGGGTCGGAGTTTGCAGGCAAAGGGTGGGTGTTCGAGGTAGCGGAGGAACATGATTGGCTAGACCTTATACCGGGCCTCACACCATAGGAAGTGTGGACGGGAAAGCTGCCCGGTTGGCACCAAGTTTAAGATCTCTTATGGGTAAAGCAACACACCTCTGCAGAGTGTAATGAATCGTGACCTGTCACTCCCTGTTCCGGGATATGAAACTGCGAACGCGGCCGGAAAGGAGCTCCATGAAGTTCTAGTAAACCGGTGAAGGCTGACGGACATAGCTCTTCAGAATAAAAGCAACCTCTTGAAGAAATGTTTATCAAAACTTGCATTGGTATTAGACTTTCTGGTCTAGTATCGTAGCTAGTGCATTAAACACCTCTTTTCTATAATGAACTTGTTGAGTACGCTCGTACTCATACCACTCTTAAATCCCCTGCTTAGATTGTCTGAACCACTTGGAGGAGGACAACGACAACCCTGAAGGAGCCGATATCATCGGCTATGAAGAACCAGACCTCTCTAGAGGTGTTGAAGGCGTAGACTACCTTATAATCTACGGAACCGGGGAGGCTTCTAGAGGAGATCAAGTCTAGAATCACCGAGTAGTAGTAGTATCCGAGCAGTGCGAACTCTTAGTACTTAGCTGCTCGATGGAATAAATGTATAACCTAGTGTTATCACCAGATTTTAACCAAGTCCGGAGATGGGCCGTGATCGAAGAAAGGCTTAGAGGACATGCATATGAAGTGTCTCTGGCACGGCCTTGTGCGAGAATTTGGGCTAGATTGCCCGTGTATTTGTATATTATGGTAGATTTAGAATTAAGAGATAAAGTTTAGTCGTACACAGCTAGGTTTATTCCTAAGATAGAAAGTCCACGGACTATAAATATGTACCTAGGGTTATCGAGAAAGGAGGACGATCACGTTCACAACAAATCAATCTAGGCGCATCGCCACCCCTTGTTTCGAGGGTTTCTCCCGGGTAAGCAACATGCTGCCTAGATCGCATCTTGCGATCTAGGCGATATCGAGTTATTCGTTGTTGGTGTTGCTCGTGCTGAAGCCTTTTTGATGGCGAGCAACACCCTTATCTTAGGTGTTTTGGGGCTGACGTCGATGCTTTCATGATATACTTGCTTAGCTACGCTGCCCCTCGATATCTAGCTGCCCTTACACCTATCTTAGGTGTAAGGGCAGCATCTTGCTTGTTCTTTATTTAGTAGATCTGATCCGTTATAGTTGTTCCTTGTTCTTCAAGGATTGGTTTGATATCCCAGCTGGTTAGGCCTTATAAACGGGTTGAACGATCCGGTATTGCGTAAGGTATGGTTTATTAAGTCCTAGAGGGATTGTTCCGGGATCAACTTCATGTTGGTTTTTAGGCCTCTTTAGGGCTGGTTTTCCATCATCTTACGTATACCGCTAGGCTCAACTACGCGTAGGATGTTCCGGTTATGCGGTGAAAACCCTAGACTATCGTAGATTAGTTTAACTCGATATCGATCAAGCATGATCCCCATGTCATTATAAATCCAACGTGAACCATGGGGCAATCGGCTCTTTGAGCCGATCCACGGAGGCAACTTAAGAGCCGATCGGGGCTCGTATTTAATGTTTACGTGTTTGCCATGCAAGAAACTAGTCGAAGCAATCCATCACCTTCCTGACCAGGTATAGGTCAGGTGGCACGCCCTCGCAACCGCCAGGACGTGTGCCGGAGCATTGCGGGCCGTTGCCCGAGGGACCGGGATCCACCGGCAGTCCCGGGAGCCTCCGGCTCTCCGTGTTGCCCGTCGCTGCTCGCCGGTGGGTTTTGGTAGGCAACACATTCTCGGCACGCACGGTGGGACACTCTACAAAAGCAACTACGTCGACATCCGCAGCAACCATGTCTAAATCTGCGGATGAGGTGGTGGGCGAACCGACCACGTACGCAGATCTGCCTGAGGAGCATAAGAAGAAATATGATGAGATGAAAGCCATCTTGGAAGCCGATCTCATCGGCTCCTTCATGAAGACCCGTTCACATGGCATCAGGTGGAAAGGGTTCTCACCCGAAGGCGCTCTTGATGAGGTAGACCTGTCTACCTCTTCAGAGGAACGCACCAGAGCTCTACGCCAGGAAATTAATTACATGGTGGCTCATTCTCTACACCGCCATTCTGAGAGCTTGGTGAACGCCTTCGAGCGCGTTGCGGTTCGTGTGGTGCAGGGAATCATGAAGCATCAGTACTCTCCGTCGGGACCTACCCTAGGGACTCACCAGGGAGAAATACCGCTCCAGATCAGACCGCCGCTGCCATTCGCGCTTGCAGCGCCAGAGCTACAGGGTTCACCGGCGTACGTCGTCTACAAGGTTGGAGGCGATCCTAGCAATTGCCAATTCCTATATGAGCCGCCTAAAGAGATCCCACATGGATACGTGTGAATATACGTGCCGGACTGCAATGCCTTGGCGCGCACGAACCAGATTGCACCGGCAGGGATTTCTGGAGCAGACGCTGACAAACAGGCATGGCTAGCTAAATATGCCACCGGAACGAGTCATGAGAGCTCGGTCCCTACAGCTAATACCATGGAACAAATCAGCACCATCTTGAGAGACCAGTTCGGCATCTTGCCGAAGAGGAAAACAATCGGCTATTCCAAGCCGTACCCCGACGAGTATGACTTGATCCCGCTGCCACCCAAATATCGGCTCCCTGAATTCTCAAAATTCAATGGAGCAGAAGGGTCTAGCTCAAGAGCACGTGAGCCGATATTTGGCACAGCTGGGTATGATTTCAGCATCGGATCAGTTACGTGTGAGGTTTTTTGCACAATCTCTCACGGGATCAGCCTTTGGGTGGTACACCTCGTTGCCACCAAACTCAATCCGGACGTGGAAGCAACTGGAGGATCAGTTTCATGTGCAATATCATTCAGAAGCTACCGAGGCTGGCATTGCCGATCTAACGCAGAGTGCGGCAAGCGGGGAGAAACGGTGTCAGAATATATTCAGCGTTTCAGGACTGTCAGGAACCGATGTTATTCGGTCCGTTTAACTGAAAAGGAAGCAGTCGATCTGGCAGCATTGGGCCTCGCAACGCCGATCAAGGATCTGGCTTTCCAAGGAGAGTACAGTTGTTATCACCAGATTTTAGACGAGGTGGGCCGGGCTTGGAAGATTACCTGTGGAAGGATTCTAAGGCGGCCTGGCACGAAGGGTCTTGGGCTGAATTGCCCGTGTATCTTTACTTAGTAGTTTATTATAAGAGATAGAATCTTGGTCGTGCACGGTTTAGTGCACGCCCGCATTAGAAAGTCCCCTGGACTATAAATATGTACCTAGGGTTTATGGAATAAACAACAACTCACGTTCAACCCCAAAAACAAACCAATCTCGGCGCATCGCCAACTCCTTCGTCTCGAGGGTTTCTATCGGGTAAGCGACATGCTGCCTAGATCGCATCTTGCGATCTAGGCAGCACAAGCCCCACGTTGTTCATGCGTTGCTCGTATCGAAGCGCTTTTGATGGCGAGCAACGTAGTTATCATTAGATGTGTTAGGGTTAGCATTGTTCTTCGTTTAAGCATGCTTACGTAGTGCAACCCTTGCATATCTAGCCGTCCTCACGCCTATCTCGGGTGTGGGGCGGCACCCCGCTTGATCATTATTTAGTAGATCCGATCCGTTACGATTGCTCCTTGTTCTACAAGGATTAGTTTAATATCTGCAATAGTTTGGCCTTACAAAGGGGGGGAGGATCCTGTGGCACGTAGGGTGGCATTCGCAAGTCCTAAACGGGATGTTCCTAGGATCAACTTCATGTTGGTTTTTTGGCCTTGTTTAGGATCGGCTTACGAGCACCGTGCGTGGCCATCTGGCCCAACCTCGGAGTAGGATGATCCGATTATGTGGTGAAAACCCTAAATCGTCGTAGATCTCATTAGCTTCATCTTGATCAAGCAGGACCACCAAGTATTCGTACACCCCGTACGGATCATGGGTGGATCGGCTCTTTGAGCCGATTCACGAGATAACTCGAGAGCCGATCGAGGCTCGTATTTAACGTTTACATGTATGCCCCGCAGAAACTAAGCGAGGCAATCTCATCACCTTCCCGACCAGGTATAGGTCAGGTGGCACGCCCTTGCACTTCGCAACGCCGCGTGTGACCGGAAGAGCATTGCGGGCCGTCGCTCGGAGGGGTCTCAGCCAGCCGCAGCTCTAGGCTCCCCCGGCTCTACGGTGTTGACAAGGCCGCTGCCCGCCGGTGGGTTTTGGCAGTCAACACATTCTGGCACGCCCGGTGGGACAATCGTCTACATCAACCACATCGCCATCTACATCTGAGATGGCGGACGGCACGCCAGTCACCTACGAGGATCTGCCTGACGACCTCAAGAAGCAATACAACGAGATCAAGGCCACCCTCGAAGCCGACCTCATCGGCTCTTTTCAGAGAACCCGTTCCCATGGCATCAGATGGAAGGGATTCTCACCGCAAGGTGCGCTCGATGGGATAGACCTCTCTACCCCGTCGGAGGAACGCACCAGGGGTCTGCGGCAAGAGATCAACTACCTGGTGGCTCACTCGCTACACCGCCACTCTGAGAACTTGGTTAACGTGCTGGAGCGTGTCGCCCTGCGCGTGATCCAGGAGATCATGAGCCACCAGTACTCGCCGTCAGGACCAGCTCTCGGGACGCATCAAGGAGAATTGCCATTCCAGTCCCGTCCACCGCTGCCATTTGCGTTGGCAGCACCTGCTGAAGTGCCGACTACACCGGCATTCCTCGTTTACAGAATTGGTGGCGACCCCAGTGACTACCAGTTCTTAATGGAGGCGCCTAAGGAGATCCCTCATGGGTACGCATGCATGTATGTGCCGGATTGTGGTGACTGGGCACTCACTAACCAGGCCACAACATCGGGGACTCCGGCGAAGACAGGGAGGAACGTCGGCGACAGAGCAGACGTGGCTAACTAAATACGCCACACCGACGAAACTCCCGAGCCCAGCTCCTGCAGCTGGCTCAGAGCCGGAAAAGCAAACGTGGCAGGCCAAGTACGCCACCCCGGCGAATCTTCAGAGTGCAACTCCTACGGCCAGCACGGCGGATCAGATCAGTACCATACTGAGAGACCAGTTCGGCATGATGCCGAAAAGAAGGGCGGTCGGCTATTCCAAGCCGTACCCTGACGATTACGAGATGATCCCGCTGCCACCAAAATATCGGCTCCCTGACTTCTCCAAATTCAGTGGATCAGATGGCTCCAGCTCCATCGAGCACGTCAGCCGATATTTGGCTCAACTAGGACCGGCTTCAGTGTCGGATCAGCTACGCGTGAGGCTCTTTTCACAGTCCCTCACGGGATCGGCTTTTGGATGGTACACCTCTCTACCAGCAAACTCCATCCAGTCTTGGAAGCAATTGGAAGAACAGTTCCATATGCAATACCATTCAGAAGCTTCCGAGTCTGGCATTGCCGATCTAGCACAACTACGTCAGAAGCGCGGGGAAACGGTGACGGAATACATCCAGCGCTTCAGGAATCTTAGGAACCGATGTTATTCGGTTCGTATAACCGAAAAGGAAGCAATCGAGTTGGCGTAGCGAGGCCTTGCAACACAGCTCAAGGACCTGGCCTCCCAAGCAGATTATCCCTCACCGGCGCACATGGTTCAGAAACTATCGGCATATGAACAGCGCCATCCCGACCTGTACCAAGACAAGTTCAAGCGTGCAGTAGTCATGGTCGATACGGAGGAGGATGAAGTGCCTGCGGGAGGCCAAGAGATAGCGGTGGCTGAGTGGACTCAGGGAGGAACCCCTGTGGCCTGCAAATGGGTAAAGCCACCAGGGCCGCCCAGGGGATTTGATTTTGACGTGACCAAGATCGAACAAATCTTCGACCTCCTGCTTAAGGAGAAACAGTTGACGGTTCCCGAAGGTCTCAAGTTCCCCACGGCGAAAGAGCTAAACGGAAGGCCGTACCGCAAATTCCACAACTCACTTTCCCATGCCACCAACGACCGCCGGGTGTGGCGTCGGCACATCCAAGCGGCGATAGAGAAGGGGCGGCTAATTTTCAACCAGTACGCCATGAAGGTCGACACCCAACCCTTCCCCGCCGTTAACATGGTAGGAATCACCTACCCCGAAGGTTGCCGACCGGGCCCCTCGTTCAAGCATCAACATGGTAGGGCCTCGGAAACCACTCGGCAAAGATGGAGATGAGGGCAGCTGCTCTCACAAAGCAAGGATACAGATGAGGCCGCTCCATGCGATCGGCTCCGTCATGATGGCAAGCGCTATGTCACGAGAGGGAGAGGTGAAGAATATAAGATATCGGCGACCCTCTCTCGATCACCTCCTCAACAAATATGTTAATCGGTATGGTCAACGCCGGCGACCCTATTACGGTGATAGAGAAGATCGTTTGGCTAGAGAAGCCGGAAGATATCGTCGGCGAGGATCACGATGAGGAGGAGCATGAGCGCTATGCCACGGAAGCATCAAGGGAGCAAGACGACAACGCCGAGGCATTGGGACCGCCCCTTCTTCGTACACTCGCTGGGATTCGGGAATGAGCCGATTGCCCACAATCGGCAATTGCCCGTAATGCAATCGGAAAAGAAGGAGGCAGCCAACGTGTCTGTGTTCGAGCGCTTAGGGCCTCTCCCACCACAAAGCAAACGCGCTGAGTCACCTCGTTGGGCAGATCTTGAAGATTCAGAAAACGAGGGAGAAGTGGAAGAAGACAGGTACCACCGGCCAAGGTGGTGCCCTGACGGACTCAGCCGTTCCCAGAAGCGCAGGGTTCAGCGATTGCGCGGCCTGGAGGAAGCCGAAAGGTTGTACCTACATACGCTAAGAAAGGCACGGCCCGATCTGGCTGCAAAGGTTCAGCGAACCCTGGATGAAGAGGGTCGTCCACGGAAAATGGAGTGGCGCCCTAAACAGAGGAAAGCCGATGATGAAACATCGGCTGGCACAAACATGGTACTCGTCTTGCCGACAGAGCGTAGCGCTCCACGACTCTACGGAGCACACAAGGTGGACGACAGCAGGCGCATCAAGTCAGAGGTTGGGTTGGTTTCATCCAGCTCGACCAAGTAGCAAGATCAAACCAATGGGCAAACCGGGAGAGGCTGATCCTTGTGATCGGCCCCAAAAATTTACGAAGGGAACTTACAAAACCTTCAACGAACAAGCAACGTGGAGGCCGATTCCAGCAATCGGCCAAAATTATCCTCACCTACCTCTCTCGCTCGGGTTCAACATGTTATCCAACAGAGCCGATACCATCAATTTTCTTGACAGAATCGGCTCGGGGGGGGCACCCAGGTATATGGAAATATGAGGGTATACAACAGAAGCATCTCATCTTTTGTTGACGGGTATTGAGATATGGGGACCGATGCACAGGTCGGCTGTAAAAAATAAAAAAAAAAAGGGGTGAAAATTCGAAAATTTTCGAACACAGCCGATGCAGCAGGCATCGACTTAAGGACATGAAAGCCGATGCAGGGCCATCGACTCAAAGGAGATTTCTTCAAGAACAATGTCAGGAGCAGCATGGGCGCGTGGATCGGATCAATGATCGGATCAATGTCGGGGAGCCTGTCCGGCCGGCGGGACCGAAGAAACTCGGGGGCAGCTCACCTTGAGGGTTCTCCGTTTTTGGGAAGCCGATGTATACTTAAATCGGCTAGCTCGGCATAAGGAGTTCCCTCAGACATGATCGAGCCTAGGTCCATACAGCTCTGCTTTACCTTGGCTGAGACTCGGGGGGCAACAAGCCTGGAAGATGCCCTGTTCTTGGGAGCCGATCAGGGTTACCTTGGCTGCGGCTGCATCATGGCCGTCTCAGGCAGGAACTGGGAAGGAAAAGCCGACGCCTAGTACAGGGTTTGGACTGTGCTGTTGCTGCAAGAAAGGAAAGAAGTCCGACGCGTTGCTGTCGGTCTTAGCATGGCAAACGGAGGGAATGAAATTGGGGCGATTAAAGGATAAATGGAAAGAACAATTTCATTAATTCCAAGGAGCGGCTTTACAAGAAAGAGCCGATGGCTCTCAAAAGAGGGATCTGGTGCCTAGTGCACTGCTACTGCTAGTCCTATACTACTAGTCGTCGGCTGTCCTCGTCATCGCCGCCGTCGACGTCGTCGGCGCTCGCTCCCGAGGAGCTCTTCGTCGTCGCTGCCCCGGCCCTTGGCCGGAGCCTCTTCCTCCTCGTCATCATCATCATCCTCGCTGTCCGCCCGGGAGCGGAAGCGCTTGGTCGGCGGGTACCCGATGGAGGAGGAAGAGTCGTCCTCCTCCTCTTCCTCTTCGTCATCATCCTCGTCCTCGCTGTCCGCCCACATGCGGGGGCGCTTCTTCGGCGGGAGCCGGGCAGAAGGAGAGGCTTTGGCCTTCGCTGCTTCTCCTTCTTTTTTCTCCTTGTCGGAGGAGAAGGGATTCATCGCGGGGTGGAGACGCCTTCGGTCTTCTTCTTCGGCGAAGATTGGGGGAAGAGTTTTGAGAAAGAAGAGGAAGAGGAAGACATTGCTACGAGGAAGAGGGGGTTTTTTGGTGCCGATAGCAGGGATGGAATAGAGGATATGAGAGAGAGCTAACCGAGTCGGCGCGGTTAAATAATGATGAATCCGGCGAAGGATTAATGCCATTACAACTTCCAAGGGATCGATGCTAAAGCCGTCGGGATTTTTAGAGAAGCCGAGAAGACAGGGCATAATGATGACGGATGCTGTAACGGCTCTGCTCTGCTACGACGTGACCTCTCGAAGGGAAAGCATAATGATTTTGGAAATGTTATTTCCAAAACCAGGGGGGCATGTGTTATCACCAGATTTTAGACGAGGTGGGCCGGGCTTGGAAGATTACCTGTGGAAGGATTCTAAGGCGGCCTGGCACGAAGGGTCTTGGGCTGAATTGCCCGTGTATCTTTACTTAGTAGTTTATTATAAGAGATAGAATCTTGGTCGGTGCACGGTTTAGTGCACGCCCGCATTAGAAAGTCCCCTGGACTATAAATATGTACCTAGGGTTTATGGAATAAACAACAACTCACGTTCAACCCCAAAAACAAACCAATCTCGGCGCATCGCCAACTCCTTCGTCTCGAGGGTTTCTATCGGGTAAGCGACATGCTGCCTAGATCGCATCTTGCGATCTAGGCAGCACAAGCCCCACGTTGTTCATGCGTTGCTCGTATCGAAGCGCTTTTGATGGCGAGCAACGTAGTTATCATTAGATGTGTTAGGGTTAGCATTGTTCTTCGTTTAAGCATGCTTACGTAGTGCAACCCTTGCATATCTAGCCGTCCTCACGCCTATCTCAGGTGTGGGGGCGGCACCCCGCTTGATCATTATTTAGTAGATCTGATCCGTTACGATTGCTCCTTGTTCTACAAGGATTAGTTTAATATCCGCAATAGTTTGGCCTTACAAAGGGGGGAGGATCCTGTGGCACGTAGGGTGGCGTTCGCAAGTCCTAAACGGGATGTTCCTAGGATCAACTTCATGTTGGTTTTTTGGCCTTGTTTAGGATCGGCTTACGAGCACCGTGCGTGGCCATCCGGCCCAACCTCGGAGTAGGATGATCCGATTATGTGGTGAAAACCCTAAATCGTCGTAGATCTCATTAGCTTCATCTTGATCAAGCAGGACCACCAAGTATTCGTACACCCCGTACGGATCATGGGTGGATCGGCTCTTTGAGCCGATTCACGAGATAACCCGAGAGCCGATCGAGGCTCGTATTTAACGTTTACATGTATGCCCCGCAGGAAACTAAGCGAGGCAATCTCATCACCTTCCCGACCGGTATAGGTCGGGTGGCACGCCCTTGCACTTCGCAACGCCGCGTGTGACCAGAAGAGCATTGCGGGCCGTCGCTCGGAGGGGTCTCAGCCAGCCGCAGCTCTAGGCTCCCCCCGGCTCTACAGTGTTGACAAGGCCGCTGCCCGCCGGTGGGTTTTGGCAGTCAACAACAGTTCACTGTCGCACATGGTCCAGAAACTCACATCGTATGAGCAGCGGCACCCTGAATTGTACCAGGACAAGTTCAAGCGTCCGGTAGGCTTGGTCGAGACGGAAGAAGCTGAAGATTCTGCAGAAGACCTGGAAGTAGCCGTGGCTGAATGGGCTCGGGGGCAGCTCCCGTGTCCTGCAAATGGGTGAAACCACAAGGGCCTGCAAAAGGGTTTGACTTCGATGTGAGCAAAGCCGAGCAGATATTTGATTTATTGCTTAAGGAAAAACGGCTGAAGTTACACGAAGGCCATAAAATCCCTACGACGCAAGAAATGAACGGGAGACCGTACCGCAAGTGGCATCACTCGTTCACCCATACCACCAATGACCGCAAAGAATTTCGTCGGCAGATCCAAACGGCGATAGAACAAGGTCGATTGATCTTTGCGCAGTTTGCCATGAAAGTGGACACACATCCTTTTCCCGGCGTCAACATGGTGGAACCCAATCACTCCGCGAGGCGTCGACTAGATTTCTCTTTCGATGTTAACATGGCTGGGCCTGTACGCCACCATGGCAAGGATAAAGAAGAAAGCGATCACTCCCGCGGCAAGGAAAAGGAGGAGGCCGACCCACGCGACCGGCCCCGATATGATGACAGACGGTACCTCACCGAGGAACAAGTGAGAAGCGTGCGATATCAACGACCACTCTCCACGCATCTCCTTAACAAATATGAGCATCAGTATGACCGACATCGGCAGTACGACAGAGATGACGAGAGATATCATCGGGGTGACGTAGACAATGGAAGGTACTGTCGGTATAATAGAGACGACGAAGGATATGAGCACCGCGCTAAGGGGAGGTCAAGGGAGCAGGAAGACATGGATATACACTGGGACTGTCCCTTCTTTAAGCACTGTCGGGATTCAGGAATTAGCCGATTGCCTACAATCGACAATCGCCCGGAGTGTAGACGGCGGAAGAGGGACGCTGGAGAAGTTTCAGTTTTCAAGCGTCTAGGGCCTCTCCCACCATAGAACAAGCGAGCTGAGTCATCTCAAGATGAAGACTTTGAGGAGTCAGAAGATGAAGAAGAAGACAGGTACCACCGGCCAAGGTGGTGCCCTGATGGACTCAGCCACTCCCAAAAGCGTAGGGTTCAGCGGCTACGTAGCTTGGAGCAAGCCGAAGCGCAATACTTGCACACGTTGAGAAAAGCGCGGCCCGATCTGTCCGTGAAGATTCAGCAAACTTTGGACGAGGAGAGTCGTCCACAGAAGAAAGTATGGCGCCCCAAGCAAGTAAAAGCCGATGCGAGCACATCGGCTGGCACAAACATGGTGTTCATACTTCCGTCGGAGTTCCGTGCTCCGGAACCGAAGAAGTGCCGATAGCACAGTTCGACTGCGGTCCACGGCCATTCATCTTTGAAAAGCCACGAGAGAAGGGCTACAAACATATGAAGGCCCTGTACCTAAAATGTTATATCAATGGGCAGCCTGTCGGCATGATGTTGGTTGACACGGGAGCGGCAGTCAATATAATGCCATATTCCATGCTACGGCGTTTGGGACGCTCCAGTGCAGATCTGATCAAGACCAACGTCACACTAAACGACTTCAACGGCCAAGCATCAGGGACGCAAGGCGTTCCGAACGTGGATCTGACCGTAGGCCGAAAGACGATCCCAACAACGTTCTTCATCATCGACAACAAGAGCACCTACGCTGTCCTGCTAGGGAGGGATTGGATTCACGCCAACTGCTGCATTCCATCTACAATGCACCAATGCCTGATACAATGGGATGGAGATGACGTGGAAGTCGTGCATGCAGACGACTCGATCGAGGTCTCAATAGCCGGCATGAATATTTGGGACTCGGAAGACCAAGAGCCGCTCTCTGGAGTCAGTTTGGACGGCTGTGAGTGCATCGAAGTGACAAAAAACGGGGTGAGGCTGGTCTTATCCACCGGCCAGGTAGAGTAGCAAGAGCAACATCCATCGACATACGTGGCAAGGCCGATCCCTGCGATCGGCCCCAAAAAATAAAAAGCGATGATCTCACCTCAAGCATGTCACGTAGTCGTAGTAGGGAGACTCTCTCCCGTAGTGGAGCACAAACAAGTTGTAAACCTTCATTGAACAATACAATCAACAAGGAGGCCGATTCCCGCAATCGGCCAAAATTATCCTCGCCATACGTTCTGCCTGTGTTTAGCGTCGATCTAACAGGCGACGGAAAGCTAGGGTATGGGTTTACGTCGGCTGATGAGCTAGAAGAGATTGACATTGGTCCTGGGGATAAGCCACGACCAACATTTATCAGCAAAAAGTTAGATCCGCGTCTGAGGGGCCTGATGATAGCTTTGTTGAAAGAATACCCAGATTGTTTTGCCTGGGATTATACAGAGATGCCCGGGCTAGACAGGAGCGTCATTGAGCATCGGCTACCTCTTAAGAGAGGATTTCGGCCGTTCCAGCAGCAAGCACGACAAATGAAGGCCGAAATTTTAGAAGAAGTCAAGAAAGAGATCGAGAAGATGTTAAGCGTCGGGTTCATCAGGACATGCAGGTACGCTGAGTGGATATCTAGTATCGTACCTGTAGAGAAAAAGGACGGCCGATGGCGCGTCGCCATAGATTTTCGCGATCTCAACAGAGCCACTCCGAAGGATGAGTACCCTATGCCGGTAGCCGAAACGTTGATCAATGCAGCTGCTGGGCATAAGGTTTTAAGCTTCATGGATGGCAATGCCGGTTACAACCAAATTTTCATGGCTCCAGAAGATATACACAAGACTGCATTCAGAGTACCAGGTTCGGTGGGCTTGTTTGAGTATGTAGTCATGACATTCGGGCTGAAAAATGCCGGCGCAACGTACCAACGAGCCATGAATTACATCTTTCATGATCTGATCGGCAAGTTGGTGGAGATCTACATTGATGACGTGGTGGTCAAGTCTGTCTCAGTGGAGGGACACCTGGAGGATTTGCGACGCATCCTGGACCGAACTAGAAAGTTCGGACTAAGAATGAATCCAAAGAAGTGTGCTTTTGGTGTGACGGCCGGTCAATTCCTGGGCTTCCTAGTACATGAACGTGGAATTGAGATCGGCCTGAAAAGTCAAGAGGCAGTACGAACAATGAAGCCACCTACCACAAAAAAGGAACTCCAAAGTCTCATCGGCAAAATCAACTTCGTCAGAAGGTTCATCTCTAATCTGTCAGGGAGAATTGAGCCGTTCATGGGATTGGTAAAAATCAAGCCTGATGAGGAGTTTCACTGGGGGCGAGCAACAGCGAGCGTTTGATGAGATTAAAGAATATCTAACGAAGCCACCCGTGTTGGTTCCGCCTCAGCAAGACAGGCCATTCTATATTTACCTGTCAGTAGCTGACACTTCCATCGCCTCAGTGGTGGTGCAAATCTATGATGGTATGGAAAGAGTCGCTTTCTACCTCAGCAGAAGGATGTTGGATGCAGAGACTAGGTACCCTAAGATCGAGAAGTTGTGCCTCTGCCTATTTCTTACCTGCACCAAGCTTCGTCACATCTTTCTGACAGCAGAAATCGTCATCATCTGCAAATCAGACGTCATCAAACACATGCTGTCGGCTCCTGTGTTGAAAGACCGACTCGGTAAGTGGATGTTTGCATTATCGGAATTGGATCTCCGGTATCAACCTGCGAAAGCAGTCAAAGGACAAGCGTTGGCCGATCTTATTGCTGAACGAATCAACACTGATATAGCAGCACTGTCTGTACGTTCATGGGCCATGTTTTTCGATGGATCGGTTTGCGATGATGGTTGCGGCATCGGCATTCTACTCGTGTCGCCCCGGGGGGCAACCTACTCCTTCTCCATCAGGCTATCTACCCCTTGCACCAACAATGCCGCTGAGTATGAAGCAATACGTAAGGGGATGGAGTTGCTTATTGAAGCCGGGGCAGAAGCAGTGGAGCTCTTTGGAGACTCAAAGTTGGTGATTTCCCAGCTCATGGACGAATATAAATGTGAGAGCGAGTCACTCTTCCCATTATGGATGCAGTGCCGTGAGCTGATGGCACAATTTAGGTACATAAACTTCAACTGGGTCCCGAGGTCGCAGAATATAGAGGCAAACGATCTCGCACAGATGGCGTCAGGCTACAAGGACGTAGAAGATGGAGCCGATGTCCAGGTACACTTCATGGAATCAGATGACTGGAGAGCCGATATCTTTAATTACTTGAAAGATTCGACTCGGGGGGCACCTAAACGGATAAGGTACAAGGCCATGAAGTATGTCCTTATTGGAGATGACATGTTCTACAGGACTTTGGAAGGATTACTTCTCAGATGTTTGGGGCCAGCCGAGTCAAATCGGCTCTTACACGAGGTACACGAAGGCGCCTGTGGAACTCATCAATCGGCTCATAAGATGAAATGGTTGATCAGGCGATCGGGGTTTTATTGGCCCACCATGCTGGAGGACTGTTTTAATTACTATAAAGGGTGTCAAGCATGTCAGAAGTTTGGGAAGATTCAGATGGCACCTGCATCAGCAATGAACCCCATCATCAAGCCTTGGCCATTCCGAGGTTGGGGTATGGATATGATCGGCAAAATCAATCCTCCATCGAGCAAAGGCCATGTGTGGATTTTGGCCATCACGGATTATTTTACTAAATGGGTGGAGGCCGTTCCTATGAAGTCAGTAGCATCGGCCGATGTTATCAATTTTGTGAAAGAGCATGTCATTCACAGATTTGGGATTCCCCAGACTATCACGACCGATGGAGGTTCGATTTTCGTTTCTCGCGAGTTTAGAGAGTTCTGCGAAGACATGGGAATTAAGTTGATCCGATCGTCCCCATACTATGCTCAAGCAAATGGGCAAGCTGAGGCGTCCAACCAGAGCCTTATTAAGCTGATCAAGAGGAAAGTTGATGAGCACCCTAGACGTTGGCACGAGGTATTGTCAGAAGCTCTGTGGGCTTATCGCATGTCATGTCATGGAGCGATAAAAACCTCGCCATACCATCTGGTCTATGGACAAGAAGCCGTGGTACCCTGGGAGATCACGACTGGGTCGAGACGTGTCATGTTTCAGAATGACTTAACAACGGAAGAATACGCAACTCGATGAGTGATAGCGTCGAGGATCTGACGGAACTTAGACTTTGGTCGCTTGAGAAAATTAAAGAGAACAAAGCCAAGGTAGCTCGTGCATATAATAAGAAGGTGAAGCCGAAGGAGTTCCACGTTGGTGATCTGGTATGGGAAGCTGTATTGCCGTTGGGGACTAAGGACAAGGCGTATGGTAAATGCTCTCCAAATTGGCACGGGCCGTACAGGGTCGACCAAGTCCTAAAGGGCAATGCATACATGCTCGAGGAGCTGAGTGGTGCGAAGTTCCCAGTGGCTGTCAATGGTCAGCATTTCAAGAAATATTTCCCGAGTATGTGGGATGATGGACAGTGAAATATGGGGGCCGATGCATGAAATCGGCCAGTAAAAAAAACATTTATATGCAAAGCACAGCCGATGCACTGTCATCAACTTTAGAACTAAAAGCCGATGCGTAGCCATCGACTAAAGAGGAACAACTGTCACAAGCAAGTATCAGGTCACCGTTCGGATTTTGGAACTGGCCTTGCTGGTGTTTTTGGTACAGACCGATACGTTGCCATCGGCTCTTTGAGCATTGATTTCTTTTGATAATTGGAAGAATTAAGCATGGAATCCTTATTCATTGATTAAAAAGGGGATTTCTTACAGAGAAGAACAAAAGAAGAACAAATTGCTACTATGCCCAGGAAAGGAAGAACAAAAGAAGAGCAAATTGCTACTACTAGTCATATACTAGTAGTCCCTAATCTAAGGGTCGTCGCTGCCCTCGTCGTCGCCGTCGTAGCCGCCATCGGCGCTGCTGCTGGCGAGCTCTTCGTCGATGCTGCCGTAGCCCTCGGCAGGAGCTTCTTCCTCGTCGTCGTCGTCGTCGTCCGACCCGGCGCGGAAGCGCTTCGCCGGCGGCTCGTCGGAGGAGGTGTCATCCTCCTCTTCCTCCTCTTCGTCGGAGGAGGTGAAGTCACCCCAGGAGAAGAGGTCATCCTCACTCTCCGCCTCCAGTTCCCCGTCGATGAGGAACCGGAGGTCGTCCTCCCCGTCGGTCAGGGGCAAGTCATCATCTGACCCGATGACGGTCAGGGGTGGGCGATCTGGCACGAAGTCAAAATCCCAGTCTCTCTCATCCCAATGCTCGGGAGCGCGCCTATTGTACGCCTCCGTCTGGTTGTACTCCGGTATCGGCTCACTTGAGGAAGAGGACTGGAAAGAGAGAGCCGATGAAGCAGAGGAGGAGGATGAGTCCATGGTGTAGAGGAGGGCTTTTCGATGGCTAGTGCTGAACAGAGGGATGAAGAAGCGAGTTGCTCGACGCGGTTAAATAAAGGGGATATAGTGGAGATTTAATGCTGTGGCGGTTTCCGAGGACATGGTGCCAAAACTGTCAAATCATGCAGAGAAGTTGAGAAGGCAAGGCATCATGATGAAAGGATACTGTGATGGTTCTGCTCTGCCACGACGTGACCCTACAAAGAAAAAAAAACAGAGTGGTTTTGAAATTATCATTGCCAAAACCAGGGGGCATGTGTTATCACCAGATTTTAACCAAGTCCGGAGATGGGCCGTGATCGAAGAAAGGCTTAGAGGACATGCATATGAAGTGTCTCTGGCACGGCCTTGTGCGAGAATTTGGGCTAGATTGCCCGTGTATTTGTATATTATGGTAGATTTAGAATTAAGAGATAAAGTTTAGTCGTACACTGCCTAGGTTTATTCCTAAGATAGAAAATCCACGGACTATAAATATGTACCTAGGGTTATCGAGAAAGGAGGATGATCACGTTCACAACAAATCAATCTAGGCGCATCGCCACCCCTTGTTTCGAGGGTTTCTCCCGGGTAAGCAACATGCTGCCTAGATCGCATCTTGCGATCTAGGCAGTATCAGTTTATTCGTTGTTGGTGTTGCTCGTGCTGAAGCCTTTTTGATGGCGAGCAACACCCTTATCTTAGGTGTTTTGGGGCTGACGTCGATGCTTTCATGATATACTTGCTTAGCTACGCTGCCCCTCGATATCTAGCTGCCCTTACACCTATCTTAGGTGTAAGGGCAGCATCTTGCTTGTTCTTTATTTAGTAGATCTGATCCGTTATAGTTGTTCCTTGTTCTTCAAGGATTGGTTTGATATCCGCCTGGTTAGGCCTTATAAACGGGTTGAACGATCCGGTAGTGCGTAAGGTATGGTTTATTAAGTCCTAGAGGGATTGTTCCGGGGATCAACTTCATGTTGGTTTTTAGGCCTCTTTAGGGCTGGTTTTCCATCATCTTACGTATCTGCTAGGCTCAACTACGCGTAGGATGTTCCGGTTATGCGGTGAAAACCCTAGACTATCGTAGATTAGTTTAACTCGATATCGATCAAGCATGATCCCCATGTCATTATAAATCCAACGTGAACCATGGGGCAATCGGCTCTTTGAGCCGATCCACAAGGCAACTTAAGAGCCAATCGGGGCTCGTATTTAATGTTTACGTGTTTGCCATGCAAGAAATTAGTCGAAGCAATCCATCACCTTCCTGACCAGGTATAGGTCAGGTGGCACGCCCTCGCAACCGCCAGGACGTGTGCCGGGGCATTGCGGTCCGTTGCCCGAGGGACCAGGATCCACCGGCAGTCCTGGGAGCCTCCCGGCTCTCCGTGTTGCCCGTCGCTGCTCGCCGGTGGGTTTTGGTAGGCAACACCTAGTTAAACTTCTATATTGTAAGTTAAGTTGGGTTCGCCTCGAACCCATGAGTATCCCTCTTAGGACCCAAGAGGAGCTCCGAGATGATATGTATATTATGCTTGTAATAATAAATAAATGAGTTATGGACCTGCTATATTCTGTTGTACTACTCTGAGGGATGTAATATTTGCGGAATGGTACTTCGTGAATGTTATATTAACGACTAGCATACTACAACATGCAGTGGTATGCAGGGTCACCACAACGTGTCAACTCCTAAACGCATATAAAGATCATTCGGACGAACCATCACAACCTTGTGTGCATCCATGGGAGACCGGACTAGGCTGGTGAACTGGGCCAAGTAATCCGAGCTAGAACAATAGGTTCCGGAGGAGGCGAGCTTCCAAATTATTGAGTCATGAGCATCATCACCAAATGTGACCCGCAAAGTAAAGTGCCAGAGGTTAGTGAACTGGTGAAGGTGATGCATAGATAGCTAATATATTTGAACACGATCTTTGTTTTTCTTTTCAAGATTTAGCTCCAACTTTTCCGTGCACATCCTGATATTGTTTCAGAATTAATGTAGCGGCAAACAAGCTAAACTATACTTTTGCAATAAAGAAAATATATATTAATAATGCAAAGATGCCAATTACATCTAACCTCTGTACAGAATTGATATTGCCCCGTACACGGGACATCCCCTGCACCACTTCTGTGCTTTCTATTGATCCAAGGTAATCCCGTTTTATGTTGGTTTCCTAGTAGAAAAAAGTTTTTTTTAGTATCTGAAACATTGAATCGTAAAAAAAGAAACAATATATAAATCCAAGGGCAACTATATACACGGGATATCCTTTGCACGGGACAAAGTCATTGCTCAGCCTCTACAAGGATACACACGGCCAAAAAAAAGAAAACAAAAGAAAAAACTCTAGTACTTCATGAGTATGTACACCGCAACATTGTTGGGGAAGCTGTTGGTGATTGTGGAGAAAATGACGTGCGATGCCGCCAGTCCCGGATCAGCCGTCTCTCTCGCCAAGGGAACATATCTGTGGGAGTTATCGGGTGTTTTAGGATCTGCCAGCGCGCGGCTGCAAATTTTGGGATGGATTTCCACCGCCAGAGGCGGGCATGCCCTACGGCGCCGCCAATCCAGACCAACCAAAAGTGACCTAGCCTGAGTTCCTCTGCTCATCTTGCTAAGCAGATGAAGACACGATCGCAGAGCAGGGGCCTTGCCAGGCGTGCCCCCGTGATGCGATTCGAGGGTATGATGACTAGGGCGCGACGGCGTCGCCTGGGCCTTCCGGAACCGCTGGTGCCTTCCGACCAATCTGGACGCCCGAGGAAGCGACCGCGACGGCGCCTATCAGATCCGCGACACCCCTGCCGCGGCGAATGGTACGTCCATGGCCGATGCCATGTCCTCCTCCCCCTGGTCTGCATCTCACGTTCTCACTCCGGTAACCTTCTGGCAGGAGCGACTGGGCAAATCTGACGACCGTGCTCGCCGAGGACATCGCCGGCCGCCTGCTCTCCGTCGACGTGTCGGATTACATCCGCTTCCGCGCCGTGTGCAAGCCATGGCGCGAGCTCACCGACGATCCCCGCGCGGGTGACGGGCTGGACAGCCGGTTCCGCCCCCGACGCTGGTTCCCGCTACGCAAGCTAGCGGCGACCTCGTCGCACTGCGTCCTCCGGAACAATGTCACCGGCGTCCGCGTAGGGGTCGACCTGCAGGTATTCTCCACCAGCCAACTTCTCAGCAAGGTCGATGGTCTCCTCGTCCTGTGCGACAATTCCACCCACGCCGTCCGCCTCCTCAACCCGCTCACCGGCGCGGCGGCAGAGTTCCCCGACGTCACCGACGTGCGGCCCCATGAGGGTGCGGAACCGACTGCCCGTCTTGCCATGGGAGCGTTTAAGGCCCGCTTCCCTGGTCTCGGCGCCACGGAATCCTATGAGTTCGCCTACCCTGCCTCCCACGCGGTGCTTACCTCCGCCGGCATCGACGAGTCCACCTCCCCGCCAACTCTCCAGTTATGCGTGAGAGATGAATCGTGGCTCGTCCTCCGGGCCAAGCCTGGCGACGAGCATTGGGTAGCCATGCACATCGCGGAGCGTTGGAACCACCCGCTGGCCATGATTCGTTACACTTACCGTTATGCCAGAGTACCACTCCTCCATCCCTGAAATCGCGACAAAATTAAGGTTATTTTCCACGATCGCTTTGTTAGTAGTCCCTTCTATATTGATATATAAAAACTATCATGGATTTGAGGGAGCAGTATATTCTCTCCAATCATGTTAATTGGGCCAGAATCGGATGTATCTACATCCAATTCATGACAACTAATATGGAATGGAGGAAGTACCTTTGTCCTACTATTAAAGATTCGGATGTATCTACTCATTGTGCATATTTTTCTGTAGCAACATCGCGGTTTAGAGAGGCTGATATCGAAGATCCATTAGCTAGCAGCGTCCCTCAATATTAACAAGGTAGAATTGAAGTGGATCAAAAATAAAGACAAGCTTCCCGCAATGTCACTGTAAAAAATAATCAAGATAGCACACGTTTCTTGTACAGCGAGACTAGCATCCAGGACCCATGAAGCTAAAAGCGTCTCTCAAATTATAACAAGATAAAATAAAATGGAAGGGATCGAAAAAGTCAAGTATCACACAATATCACAGTTAAAAAAATAATTCAAAAATGAAACATTTATTGTAAAGAGAGGCTGATATCTAGGACCCATCAGCCAGCAGAGTCTCTCAACGTTATAACAAGGTAAAATT
Source organism: Lolium rigidum (assembly GCF_022539505.1). NCBI lineage: Eukaryota > Viridiplantae > Streptophyta > Magnoliopsida > Poales > Poaceae > Lolium > Lolium rigidum. Next base: position 271,327,472 of record NC_061514.1, read on the forward strand.
AAACCAAATGGATCGAAAAGGCAAATATCCCACAATATCTCAGGTAAAAAATTATCCAATAAATGAAACATTTATTATACAGAGAGGCTGTCATCTGGGACCCATCAACCACCAGCATCCATCAACATTATAACAAGGTAAAATTAAACAGAAAGGAACGAAAAAAGGCAAGTATCCTTGTAGTATGACTGGTAAAAAAATTAAGATATCTCAAGTTTCTTTTACAAGTAGGCTGACTTCTGGGACCTATTAGCCAGCCGCATCCCTCAACGTTAACAAGGTAAAAGTAAACGGAAGAAAACGAAAAAGGCAAGTATCCGGCAATATATCCTAGGTAAAAATATCAAAGATAGCACGTATTTCTTGTACATGGAGACTAATATCGGGGACTCATCAGTCAACAACGTCCCTCAAAGTTAATAAGGTAAACGGAAGTGATCGAAAAAGGCAAGTATCTCGCAAAATCACATGTAAAAAATAATCAAGAAATCACAAATTTTTTGTACATGGAGGCTTAATTACATCTGGGACCCCTCGGCCAGTTGTGTTCCTCAAAGTTATAACAATGTAAATTCAAACAAAATGGATAAAAAAAGATAAGTATCCCCCAATATCACAGATAAAAAACAATCAAGATATCACAGGTTTACATATAGACTGACAATGGGAACCCATCATCCTGCATCGTCTCTCAACATTTAAAAAAGGTAAAATTAAACGGAAGATATCAAAAAAACAAGTAACATGCAATATCACTGGTTAAAAATAATCGAGATATCACACATTTATTATCCATCCGTCAAAAGTGTCCTAAACTATAACAAAGCAGCAGGGGATCGAAAGAAAAAAAGTCAAGTAGCCAGAAAGAATGAATAAAAAGTAATGCAAAAAAAACGTTTATTGTTCAGATAGACTGACATCATGGAAACATTTATCAACATCGTCGTCAATGATAACAAGGCGCCAAGGGATTGAAGAAAAAAAGTAAAGTAGCTAGAAATCGCAGGTAAAAAATCCAAGAAAAGGAAATTTTTATTGTACAGACATGCTGACGCATGGAACGAATCAGCCAATAGCATCCATAAACATTAACAATGCGGTAGAGCATCAAAAAAAAATTCAAGTAGCCATAAATCTTGGGTAAAAAGTAATAATAAAAAGAAAATGTCTATTGTTCAGAGAGGCTGATATATGGGATCCATCAGCCAGCAGCGTCATCAACGTTAACAAGGCGACAGGGATCGAAAGAAAAAACCGAGTAGCTAGAAATCATAGGTAAAAATAAATCTAAGTAACGAAACACTTATTGTGCAGTGCAGCTTACATCTGTGACCCATCATCCAACATCGTAAACAGCTAGATCAGGGAACGTCAACCAGGTCAAAACAGAGGGAGAGACAACAAAAAAAATAGCGTCAAAGATACTGCCACCGAGGCCCCATAGTCTGTGGGGTGCCGATTTTGGTTGACTTGGCCAGCCTACGTGAGAAATCGGCATCCAACATGTACCTGGTGACCATGCGAATCTGCCTGATATCCTCCCCCGCACAGGATCTAAAAGAGAGAGAAGCATGATTAAACAATAGAAAGAAGAACAAGATGAAAATATATAATTAAAATGGATGTGGCACAAACACACGGGGCAAGAACACTGATGGAGGACTCCACGACTTCCACACCCTAGACAAAACAACTAGCAAAAAGATTTATTATAAAGTTTGTTCCACACAAGCTTTGCAAATGGAAATAACACAACCCTGCGACTGCGTAGGCGCAGCCACATGCGCACCTAAAACGTGGTTTAAAAATAACCTATTATATAGGTTACTAGAATAGTGATAACTGAGAGAGGTTAAAGTAACTACTAAAAAAACAAAGTAAAACAAAACTGAAACTAAAGAAGGGATGTAGTTGTAGTATTGAATGAAATGAGAGGTGGTTTCTAGGCTTGGGTCTCACTAGTACTAGACGGGCGAATGCATGTGATTTATTATCTACATGACATTACTTAGACAAATAAACGTTCCCTTTTGTGGCCACATGCCTGTCGCAGCCTGCACTATGCATGATTCTCGCGTATCACTCGCGAGGCAAAAGTATACTTCCGAGGGATCTCGTGAACTCATCTTCGTCAACTCATGTATTTTAATGCTAGATCACAACACATTCTAACTTAGCGCACTAGATCATGCATCAACCTAGAACCGAATCAATCACTCGCCTATTAAGCAAAACAATGATGGATATGTTATTAAGATCACAACCATGTAGATCTTACAAATACACAACTATGGAGAGAGATATATGGAGGTGTTGATGCAGACGGTGGAAATGGTGGCGTGCGTTGCCTAGGGTCGACGCCTGCGGCTTGGGCCGGTGCCTCCTCCTCTTCCTCGGATCTCTTGGTGGTGATGGTGTTGAAGTTCTATGGAGGCGGAAGGGCTCCACCGTGTGGAGATGTGTATGTGGATGCCCTTGGTGGCTAGGTCTTCGCCTCTTTAAATAGGCTTCTGGAGGTTGGTTCCGCGATTCTAGGGACACCTGTATCGAATATGCCCTTCGGCTCTACACAAATGATGCTCCGTTTGACGAAACGGAGTCAACGGAGGGTGGATGTGCGGATGGTCCGGGCGATTTTCCCGTACGGATGCTCGTTGACCTTCGTGACTCTTTTAGTATTTTGGTTGCTATTTGTTCATACAAACTCCGATTGAGGTGTTCTTCGGCTCGTTGGACTCGTATGGATTGTAGCTACAACAAAATTGTCTGAGATATTCAATACGAGATGATGAAAAAATATGACATTTTCATAACTCATATAGCTAAGTGTGGTGCCTACAGCTTCTCCATATTGCATCCTTTTACCTCCTCTTGCCCTACATTATCCATAATTTTCATAACACGTACACACATGTAAAAGACAAGGAAAATTAATAAAATCCTAATCAAAACAAATACTTGTGCGAAACTCATATGAAAATGAATGAGAACTAGTGATCATGCATAATAGGCATAGTTGTAGCTAGATAGAGCATGAGATAAGTGGCAATATGAATATTGTGTATGCTTAAATATACTTTATAATTGCACTCATCAACATTCCAAAGCTTAAACATTGATCGTCCTCGAGCAAGAGAGTTGATAACTTAATGCTCTCATCTAGCTTAGCATTGAAGAGATCAAAGTATGATAGAACATAATCATACAAGGCAACACAAACTCAGTTCAAACTCTTAGAGATAAATCAAAACTTCTATGCCCCATTTCAAAAGTAAATCTATCTCGAAAGCAAACTAGTGATCCTCCTATTGTGTCTTTTATATTTCTGTATCCTCACTTTTGCAAGGTACTCTTCCTCGGATCTCTTGGTGGTGATGGTGTTGAAGTTCTATGGAGGCGGAAGGGCTCCACCGTGTGGAGATGTGTATGTGGATGCCCTTGGTGGCTAGGTCTTCGCCTCTTTAAATAGGCTTCTGGAGGTTGGTTCCGCGATTCTAGGGACACCTGTATCGAATATGCCCTTCGGCTCTACACAAATGATGCTCCGTTTGACGAAACGGAGTCAACGGAGGGTGGATGTGCGGATGGTCCGGACGATTTTCCCGTACGGATGCTCGTTGACCTTTGATAACCCACAAGTATAGGGAATCGCAGCAGTCTTCGCGGGTAGTAAAACCCAATTTATTGATTCGACACAAGGGGAGACAAAGAATACTTGAAAGCCTTAACAGCGGAGTTGTCAATTCAGCTGCACCTGGAAACAGACTTGCTCGCAAGAGTTTATCAGTAGTAACAGCTTTATAGCAAGTAGCAGTAGTGAAATAACGAGCAGCAGAGTAACGGAGACAGCAGTAGTGATTATAGTAAACGAGCAGGATTAAAATACCGTAGGCACGGGGACGGATAACGGGCTTTGCATGGATGAGAGAAACTCATGTAACAATCAAGCGAGCATTTGCGAGATAATAATAAAACGGTGTCTAAGTACAAAGCAATCAATAGGCATGTGTTCCAATTATAGTCGTACGTGCTCGCAATGAGAAACTTGCACAACATCTTTTGTCCTACCAGCCGGTGGCAGCCGGGCCTCAAGGGAATCTACTGGATATTAAGGTACTCCTTTTAATAGAGTACCGGAGCAAAGCATTAACACTCCGTGAACACATGTGATCCTCACATCACTACCATCCCCTCCGGTTGTCCCGATTTCGCCACTTCGGGGTCATTGGTTCCGGACGACGACATGTGTATACAACTTGCAGGTAAGACCATAAACAATGAATATCATGATGAAATAATAACATGTTCAGATCTGAGATCATGTCACTCGGGCCCTAGTGACAAGCATTAAGCATAACAAGTTGCAACAATATCATCAAAGTACCAATTACGGACACTAGGCACTATGCCCTAACAATCTTACACTATTACATGACCAATCTCATCCAATCCCTACCATCCCCTTCAGCCTACAGCGGGGGAATTACTCACACATGGATGGGGGAAACATGGCTGGTCGATGGAGAGGCGTCGGTGGTGATGATGGCGATGATCTCCTCCAATTCCCCGTCCCGCGGAGTGCCGTAACGGAGACTTCGGCTCCCGAGACGGAGTTTCGCGATGTGGCGGCGTTCGGAGGGTTTCGGCGACTTCGACTTCTCCCCGTGCGTTTTTAGGTCGAAGGCGATAAGTAGTCCGAAGGAGGGCGGCCGGAGGCCGGCCGAGGGGGCCACACGCTAGGGCCACGCGCCCCTCCCGGGTCGCGCCGCCCTAGGGTGTGGGGCCCTCGGGCCTCCACCCGACTTGCCCTTCCGGCTCGTGAGTCTTCTCGGAAAAATAGGACCTTTCGTATAAATTCCGAGGATTTTCCCTGAAAGTTGGATTTCTGCACAAAAACGAGACACTGTAACGCTTCTGCTGAAAACAGCGTTAGTCCGTGTTAGTTGCATCCAAAATACACAAATTAGAGGCAAAACAATAGCAAAAGTGTTCGGGAAAGTAGATACGTTTTGGACGTATCAACTCCCCCCAAGCTTAGCTTATTGCTTGTCCTCAAGCAATTCAGTTAACAACTGAGCGATAAAAGAACTTTCACGAACACATTTGTTCATATGATGTAAATATTCTCATGCTATGGCTAAAGGCAGTTCATAATAAGATACATGCAAATAAGATCATCTAATAGCTATGTCAATCATGGAAAGGTACCAACAATTAATAATAAGCATCATGAATCATGTATATAAGCAGGATTGCAATGTTCATAAAAGAGTATGATAGAGTGGTATCTCGCTTGCCCATATTTGATCAGCAAAACATAAATGCTCGAGCACCTCCGAAGTTCATAGAAAGACTAGAAATAGTGATTGTCAAAGATAAAAGCATCAAAGTTATACCGCAATCAATCATATTTTGAGACAAGCATATTATACTAAGAATGACAGTTGTGCTCTCAAGAAAGTGCTCAAAGAAAGGATGGAGACACAACATAAAAGTAAAAGATTGACCCTTCGCAGAGGGAAGCAGGGATTAACAAGCGCTAGAGCTTTTCATTTTTAAAACAGGAGTAAAATCGTTTTGAGAGGTGTTTGTTGTTGTCAGCGAATGGTAATGGGTACACCAACTACCTCGCCAACCGGACTTTCAAGAGCGGCTCCCATGAAGGACGTTATCTCTACCAACGAAGGTAGATCATCCCTCTTCTCTTTTGTTTACACACGTATTTTAGTTTTATTATGAGTGACACTCCCCCAACCTTTGCTTACACAAGCCATGGCTAACCGAATCCTCGGGTGCCTTCCATCAATCACATACCATGGAGGAGTGTCTATTTGCAAAATTAAGTTGCTTATCGATGAATCAGAGCAAAACATGTGAAGAGAATTATTAGTGAAAGTTGATTAATTGGGGCTGGGAACCCCTATTGCCAGCTCTTTTTGCAAAATTATTGGATAAGCGGATGTGCCACTAGTCCATATGAAAGTCCGTCAAGAGTAAATGACAAGGTTGAAAGTTAAACACCACATACTTCCTCATGAGCTATGAAACATTAACACAAATTGAGAAGCATTTTGAAGGTTTAAAGGTAGCGCATGAGAATTTACTTGGAATGGTTTGAAATGCCATGCATAGGTATTTATGGTGGACACTCTGGAATAACTTGGTTTTCATGTGTTTGGAAGCACGAGCAGCGTTCCCGCTCAGTACAAGTGAAGGCTAGCAAAAGACTAGGGAGCGACAAATCAAGAGAGCAGTAACTGTCATAATCATGCTCGCGGCAAAATAAATTAACTGAGGCATAAAAGTGATACAAGAACTCTGAAACAATATAAATCATCGAGGCTTAATTGAATTTTGTTCAGTCATATGCATGCGTGAGCATGTGCCAAGTTAATTCAAACGAATTATTCAGATGAGGATACCACAATATCATACCTATCTATGAATAAAACAATGCAAGCAAACATCCATGACATGCTACTCATATTAATAAATTGGAGCTAAACATGAGAGATCATGAACTACTAGACTTTCTTAAATGACATATACCTCATATGAACCAACTAAGCATGCTCACATGGATGAGTATATGTACAAAAATGAAAACAAATAGAGTTCATACCAGCCTCTCACCACAATCAGATCGTCGAATATCATCATTATTGCCTTTTCACTTGTGTAGCTTGGATAATATGAAATGAAAACCACGCTCCAGCCACCGAAGACCATTGAACTCATAAAGAAATTTACAAAACCAAAGAAGAACAGCAAATATTTTTGGTGTTTTCGAATTTGAGAACAAGAATAAAAAGAAGCAAGCGAACAAAGCAAAATCTTTTTGGGTTTCTTATAGCAAACTAGCAATAGCAAATAAAGCGAAATAAATGCAAGAAACCAAAATAAACAAATGGTGAAGAGAAACAACAGAAATATTTTTGGTCTTTTTGTGTTTTAGGAAAGAAAATGAAAACTAAAAGAAACACAGAAAAGCAAGACGGCAGAAATCTGCCAAAACTTGACAGCAGTACAGTAATCGATTTTAAAGGAATTCTTAAGCTCCTCAGCTCGAGAAGTGTTCAACTAATGAAAGTTAGATAACAACCTGGGGAACATGCACAAAAATTGGCAGCTCAAAATAACGTTCTGGCTGTGCGCACGAAGTAACAGTCCAGAATCTGTTTTCAGGCAGCACTTCCCCAAATATCATCTCCCTCTCATTAGAAAACCACTCAAAGAAACTAAACAAGTATGTACAAGTATCCAGCAACCATAATATGCAAATAATGAGTGATGCCGGTATACCTCCCCCCAAGCTTAGGCTTTTGGCCTAAGTGGAGATCAATCCCATGGTGCCCATGAAGAAGCACCTTCGTAGTACGAAGATGGATCATATTCCAGGTATGTGCTAGAAGAAGCACCCGGATACGTGACGGTGTAGTCGTAGGAGGGCTCGGCGTCCTCGGAGTCATGCTGTTGGTGGAAGCCTTGTATCTTCAATTGCTCATCCACCTCCTCCTTAGTGCGCGACCATGGTTTCCTGTCAATACCGAACAAATCCGGCTGCGGCAAAAGGATTTCCCTCTCTTCCCCGTCAGCAAACAATATTCTATAGACAATCTTATCTAAACTAGAGTCGGTTGTAACAAATTAATGACTCTTCATAGCAGCAATATCGAGCCTCATAGGAGCTATTTTTACATCATTAGGGTCAAGAGGAAGCTCTAAATATGCTAAAACGCGCGAAGCAATAATTCCTCCAAATATAGGCCCCTTGTTAGACAAGCGGCGAGCAACAAGAGCACCAAGATGGTAAGGTGTGTCCCCAGTGAGTGCAGCAATTAAGAAACCAAGGTGATAGCTAGATATGTTACTAGTGTTCTCCCTACCAAGAATGCTAGTACCAATGTAATAAGCAAAATACTTAATGGCGGGGAGTTGAATGTTTCTTATCTTGCCACGCTGAATGGTGCGACAATCATCATTGGTGATCCCTCGATAGAGCTCCAGCAATTCCTTGGGGTTGTCCTTGATCTTCCTTGCTGTACCTACAGGGACAATACCCAATGCAGCACAAAAATTCTCTAACTTCATAGTAATAGGCTTACCATAGATCTTAAATTCTACCGTCGGGCGAAAGTGCCTATTGTTGAATTTGAAGCTCTCCACAAAGATTTTAGTGAGCGTATAGTATTGCTCACTCTCATCTCCCACATAGGTGGTTAAACCTGCCTTACCGACGAGGGTCAAGAAATCATCCAACAACCCTGCATTACTCAAAAAGTCATAACATGGGAAGGATGCAGCATTGGGGACTCCATTTTCCTCCTCGGGTGCGAAGCTTGGTGCGATGAGGTCCTCATTATAGGATGGCCTGAATCAGGTGGATGACCTAGAGGGCCTCCCCGTGCTTGTTGTCTCCCCTTGGAACACTTCTCCAAAGTTAAAGTTGTCCATCCCCCTTTTCTGAAATTTTTCAACAAACAATATAAAATTTGATTTGGTGACATATAATCGAGGGAAACTACCATAGGAACTTGCTAGAGTACTAATCATGCATCAAAACTAGTTTCTACCACTTAGAACAAGCATGCAAGATTACTAAACATGTTACCTACAGCAGCAAAATATTCAAGATATACTCAACCAAACAAAATTCTACTTGGATAATCGAAGGAGTCACATACCGAAGAGCAAATGTGCCAAATTTCAGACATAAATCTGGGCTGAGCAAAGAGATCGAGAAATCTGGAGTTCTTGAGCAAAAACACGAGTGAGAGGAAGCTGGTGTCGATTTTTTCGGGAAAGAGAAGAGTGTGGGAGGAAGAGATGCTGAAGTGGGGCAAAGGAGGACCCACACACCAGGGTGGCGCGCCCCCCTTGCTGGCCGCGCCGGCCTGTGGGGTGCCACCCTGGGGTGCCCCACTGGTCATCCCCAGGTGCTCCCAGGTGCATTTTCGAAAAATAGGACCAACGGTATAATTTTTGTGAATTTTTGAAAACTTTGAAAAATGCACATTTCTGGGTATTAAGTTTATTATTACGGCCGAGAAATTTTTTGAAATCTCTAATTAACTAAGGAACTTTACAAAACAAAAGTGCTACAGCAAGTAGAACAAGTGGAGGAAGAAAGAAATGTTGTTTACCTCCTCTATGCATATAAAAAGTATTTGTTAAGAATGTTGATCAAGTCTTGCCACCAAATAAATTTTACATAGCATAAGAAGAAATAAACCTCAAATCAATCATGTTACCTTGAATTGTATTGATATGGATCCAATCACAAGAGTTTGATATTCTTCTTTAGGTTCATATATAGGACAATCGATAGTTCCGACTTTGATAGTTCTCACATTAGAAATAGTATTAACTCCACATGCTTTTTCAATCCTCTTGGGGAAATAGACGGTGTGCTCCCTATCATCAACATTGAAAGTAACCTTTCCTTTATTGCAATCAATAACAGCCCTCGCGGTGTTAAGAAAAGGTCTCCCGAGAATAATAGACATATTATCATCTTCGAGCATTTCCAACACAACAAAATCGAGTTAATATCAAGCGGTTATTAGTAACTTGAACAGGAACATCCTCACATATACCAACAGGAATAGCAGTAGATTTATCAGCCATTTGCAAAGATATATCAGTAGGTATCAACTTATCTAAGTAAAGTCTCTTATAAAGAGAAAAAGGCATAACACTAACACCGGCTCCCAAGTCACATAGAGCAGTTTTAACATAATTATTCTTAATAGAACAAGGAATAGTAGGTATACCTGGTCGCCCAACTTCTTTGGAACTTTGCCATTGAAAGAGTAATTAGCAAGCATAGTGGAAATTTCCTCATTGGGGATTTTCCTTTTGTTAGTAACAATATCTTTCATATACTTTGAATAAGGAGGCAATTTAATAGCATCAATCAAAGGGATTTGCAAGAATAAAGGTTTCATCCAATCACAAAATTTATTATAGTGTTCTTCTTCCTTTGATTTTAGTTTCTTAGCAGGAAAAGGCATTTGCTTTTGCACCCAAGGTTCCCTTTCATTACCATGTTTCTTAGCAATAAAATCTTCTTTAGTATACTTTTTATTTTTATCTTGCTTTTCAGAGTTCTTCTTCAACCTCTTCTTTATCGAAGCATCATTCTTATCATTATCTTTATCATGTTCATTACCACTTTCAGTTTCAGCATCAGAAATAGAAATACTATTAGGATCATTAACAGGCTCAGAGGTTTCTACAACATTTTTATGTTTCTTCTTCTTTTTCTTAGAAGGAGCACTAGGTTCAATGCGTTGAGAATCTTGTTCAATTCTTTTGGGATGCCCTTCAGGATATAGAGGATCCTGGGTAGAGACACCACCTCTAGTTGTTACTTCATAAGCATGTTTCTCCTTAGAATTATTTTGTAATAAGTCATTTTGCACTTTAGTGAGTTGATCAATTTGAGTTTGAACCATTTGAAAATGTTTAACAAGCATCTTAACATCATTGGAGGTTCTCTCCACAATATCATGCAAATTGCTAATAGCTTGAGAATTTTCCATTAGATGATTCTCTACTCTCATATTAAAATTTTCTTGCTTAACAATATAATTATCAAACTCATCTAAGCATTGCGCAGGAGGTTTTGAATACGGAATATCTTCCCTAGTAAAGCGCCGAAGGGAGTTTACCTCAATCATGGATGAAGGGGGAATTATCTCACATATATCTTCTATGGGAGGTAGATTCTTCACATCTTTAGATTTAATACCTTTCTCCTTGAGAGACTTCTTGGCTTCCCTCATATCTTCATCATTCAATTTAATTAAACCCCTCTTCTTCAATATTGGTGTTGGAATTGGTTCGGGCGTAGTCCAATCATCATGATTCCGGCCTATTTTAGCCAATAATTCTTCAGCTTCGTCCGGAGTTCTTTTCCTGAAAACACAACCAGCACAACTATCCAAATATGCCCTAGACTCAATGGTTAGTCCACTATAAAATATATCAAGTAGATCATTCTTTTCTAAATCATGTCCAGGTCGAGCTCTGATAAGATAACAAAATCTTTCCCAAGCCTCAGGCAATTTCTCTTCATCTCCCTGGTCAAATCTATAAATTTTCTGTAAAGCAACATGTTGAGCACTAGCAGGAAAGTATTTTCGAAAGAAAACATCACGCAAATCAGTTGGACTTTTAATAGAACCAGGAGGCAAATTATTATACCAAGTTTTAGCATCATCTTTTAATGAGAAAGGAAAAAATTTAGCGACAAAATAAGTACGCATCTTGATATCATCAGAAAACAAACTACTCATAGAAGAAAGTTCAATCATGTGTTCTACAGCACTTTCTTTTTCAGTACCACAAAAGGGTGCTTTCTCTACAATAGCTATATGAGATAGATCAAGAGAAAATCATAATCTTTATCCTTAATGCATATAGGAGATGTGGCAAATTTAGGATCAGGAGATAACTTATGTCTAACAGTGTATTGTGTGAGAAACTTTTTAATTTTACTTGCATCAGCAGTAGCATTGCATCTATTAATAAAATCATCATTAAGCTCCACATAATCTTCATCAGGATCATCACTAGAATAATCAAGTTCGAGTGAATTAACAGGTGTAGTAGCATCGGGAGTTTCAAGTATTTTCAATTTGTCTAGACCTAGCAATTGTAGCATCTAGAAAGGATCCCAATGAACCACTATCATCAAGCACAGCGGAAGCATCATCAATATTATAAGAATTTTCAGATTCAGCAGAAGTACCAGCAAGTGAAGCATGTGGTGGTGAAACAAGTTTATCAATCACAGATGGTGAATCAAGAGCAGCGAGAGGTACTCGGAGTTGTACCTTTTCTTGTAGTGGATCGTAATATGGCGACTTTAGGATCGCGAGTTTTACCCATGATGGAGAATTTGCAGCGAACAATATCAATCCAAGTGAACTTCCAAATAAAGCTATGCTCCCCGGCAACGGCGCCAGAAAACGGTCTTGATAACCCACAAGTATAGGGGATCGCAGCGGTCTTCGCGGGTAGTAAAACCCAATTTATTGATTCGACACAAGGGGAGACAAAGAATACTTGAAAGCCTTAACGGCGGAGTTGTCAATTCAGCTGCACTCGGAAACGAGACTTGCTTGCAAAAGTTTATCGAGTAGTAACAGCTTTATAGCGATAGCAGTAGTGAAATAACAACGAGCAGAGTAACAGAGACAGCAGTAGTGATTATAGTAAACAGCGAGGATTAAAATACGTAGGCACGGGGACGGATAACGGGCGTTGCATGGATGAGAGAAACTCATGTAACAATCAAGCAGGGCATTTGCAGATAATAATAAAACGGTGTCTAAGTACAAAGCAATCAATAGGCATGTGTTCCAATTATAGTTGTACGTGCTCGCAATGAGAAACTTGCACAACACCTTTTGTCCTACCAGCCGGTGGCAGCCGGGCCTCAAGGGAATCTACTGGATATTAAGGTACTCCTTTTAATAGAGTACCGGAGCAAAGCATTAACACTCCGTGAACACATGTGATCCTCACATCACTACCATCCCCTCCGGTTGTCCCGATTCTGTCACTTCGGGGCCATTGGTTCCGGACAACGACATGTGTATACAACTTGCAGGTAAGACCATAAACAATGAATATCATGATGAAATAATAACATGTTCAGATCTGAGATCATGGCACTCGGGCCCTAGTGACAAGCATTAAGCATAACAAGTTGCAACAATATCATCAAAGTACCAATTACGGACACTGGGCACTATGCCCTAACAATCTTACACTATTACATGACCAATCTCATCCAATCCCTACCATCCCCTTCAGCCTACAGCGGGGGAATTACTCACACATGGATGGGGGAAACATGGTTGGTCAATGGAGAGGCGTCGGTGGTGATGATGGCGATGATCTCCTCCAATTCCCCGTCCCGGCGGAGTGCCAGAACGGAGACTTCTGGCTCCCGAGACGGATTTTCGCGATGTGGCGGCGTTCTGGAGGGTTTCTGGCGACTTTGACTTCTCCCCGTGCGTTTTTAGGTCGAAGGCGATAAGTAGTCCAAAGGAGGGCGTCGGAGGCCGGCCGAGGGGGCCACACGCTAGGGCCACGCGCCTCCCTCCTGGGCCGCGCCGCCCTAGGGTGTGGGGCCCTCGGGCCTCCACCTGACTTGCCCTTCTGGCTCCGTGAGGCTTCTGGAAAAATAGGACCTTTCGTATAAATTCCGAGGATTTTCCTGAAAGTTGGATTTCTGCACAAAAACGAGACACCGAACAGTTCTGCTGAAAACAGCGTTAGTCCGTGTTAGTTGCATCCAAAATACACAAATTAGAGGCAAAACAATAGCAAAAGTGTTCGGGAAAGTAGATACGTTTTGGACGTATCAACCTTCGTGACTCTTTTAGTATTTTGGTTGCTATTTGTTCATACAAACTCCGATTGAGGTGTTCTTCGGCTCGTTGGACTCGTATGGATTGTAGCTACAACAAAATTGTCTGAGATATTGAATACGAGATGATGAAAAAATATGACATTTTCATAACTCATATAGCTAAGTGTGGTGCCTACAGCTTCTCCATATTGCATCCTTTTACCTCCTCTTGCCCTATATTATCCATAATTTTCATAACACGTACACACATGTAAAAGACAAGGAAAATTAATAAAATCCTAATAAAAACAAATACTTGTGCGAAACTCATATGAAAATGAATGAGAACTAGTGATCATGCATAATAGGCATAGTTGTAGCTAGATAGAGCATGAGATAAGTGGCAATATGAATATTGTGTATGCTTAAATATACTTTATAATTGCACTCATCAACATTCCAAAGCTTAAACATTGATCGTCCTCGAGCAAGAGAGTTGATAACTTAATGCTCTCATCTAGCTTAGCATTGAAGATCGATGCCTTTATCCTTATTTTTCTTTTAAGATCAAAGTATGATAGAACATAATCATACAAGGCAACACAAACTCAGTTGAAACTCTTAGAGATAAATCAAAACTTCTATGCCCCATGTCAAAAGTAAATCTAGCTCGAAAGCAAACTAGTGATCCTCCTATTGTGTCTTCTATATTTCTGTATCCTCACTTTTGCAAGGTAAAAGCTTGGCAAGTAAAAGTTAGAGATGATGTTAAAAGAAGCATAGCATTAGAGTGTCTCATTAGAACTCGCACATCAATAAATCATGCCTATCAGACACTTCTTTTTTCATTCTTGGCCTTTTGATAACTTCAAATCTTTAGTAACGAGATCATGCCAAAACTTTGTGAGTATATTTCTTTCTACTAACGGTCTCATGAGAATGCCAATGCTCTTACCCATTATAGCATTACTACTATGAATGTTTAATCAACTCATCGCTGAAATCAAGAGGTTTCCCCCATAAGGATCGTTTTTTTTGACACCTGAACCGTAGGGAAAAAACTCTACGGTGTAAATTTTTTATATATAGAGAATATTTACAAGCTGCCCTAAGAAAGGCTTATTACATCAGGGAGGGAAGAAGGATCTAATAAGAAGGAGAAAAATTAGAGAAAGGTAGAGGTGAGCCATTCAACTAGGGGTTGAACTTTGGCCGTTTTAACACGGTAACGATGCAGAAAAAGGTCATTCTGGAAGCCTATTTTCCACCTATCAAGAGAAGCAGGTATATGCTTGAAGATCATATCATTCCTGGTCTTCCAAATATTCCAAGTTGCGCATGCAAACACCTCAAAGAAACAAGGACCAGAGAAGTTTGCCTTAGCTGCATCAAAAATCTCAGAAAACAGCCCATTCATCGTCCATTGGATACCAAGGAAAGCCCAACATTGCGTTGCAAAATCACATCGGAAGAAGAGGTGTGGGAGCTTTCAAGAATACCAACTGGACACATGTTACATGCATAACCTGATTCCACATACCAGTGTTTTCTTTGCATAATATCCAAGGTGTCAAGGCGATCCATGAAGAGCAGCCACGTGAAAACTTTCAACTTGGGTAGGGCCTTGGATTTCCAAATTTCATTTAGGACCTTAACTTTGGGAAGTCGGGCAAACAGGAAATTATAGAATTTAGAGCGAGTATAGGCATTCCCCCACACAAATGATCTTATATCAGGCAGGTGATCGTGGATAGGTGTATTTCCGATCAGCCTGGATACCTCTTGCCACTCTTGGAAAGCTTCCACAGACATAGGTAGGGCAAATAATGATCTTATAAGGATCGTTTGTCAACTAGCGAAGTTGTTAGCATCCTAAGGTTTGCAAAAATGTTGTGGATGTGCTTTAAGCGATGCCACACTTCAATTATCAAGACAAATTTTGGTATGCATCTCAATTACCGCTGAACATTACTTCCTTAAAACAAATCCTATCAAGAGTGCTATCAAGTCAATCATTAAATCTATGGTGTTGAGTATCTCTAAGGCTAGACTCTTGAGAAAACTAAACATCACCTAAGAAATAGAACTTTCTCATCATATTTTTTGTTATATTAGGTGTAGAAATCATGAGAATGTATTCTAGAGGATCACAATATTTTTATCAAGCTGGATAGAGGTTTGAACAAGCTGCATCAAAGCTCTAACTCAACTATTATGGGGCCTAACAAAAGCAGTTGTATCCTTTATATAAACACGGAACATAACTTACCTAAGCAGGCATTCAAAAGCAGCAGGATACATGATTGCAATAACTTCATCAAATACGAACATTGCACAAGATTGTAAACATGCAAAAGTAACTTCCCCATGCTTAGAGCTTTGCAATAACCAAACTTGAATAGGTCACCAAAAGAAAAGGGAAAATACAGTAATCAAAAGACAGTGTGGGAAGTGGTTACCTCCTCAAGATTAAATGAAAGCAAGGGTGACACACTTTACCATTGTGGTATGAATAAGATCTCTTTTAATGGACATGGACCTTTAGTTTGCTTATGTAAGTATTTTCACCATTTGGCACACACCGTCCAAGTCATCACACAAGGTTTGAGTCCCTATGAGAATAAGAAACGGAATAAAAGAAAATGATTCGGTGCATGAACGAAGTTTGTTCACTCATACGTCCAATTTGCATCACTATTTTATATCATAATTTGCTGTTATTCATTTATATATTTCATATTTGGAGATAATACTTATGTTATTTCATCTATTTTGCATGTTTCATGATTATTGGAGGATCGCGCACCGGAGTCAGGATTCTGCTGGAAAAGCGCCGTCGAATGCAATATTTCGGAAGATCAACAGTTGACGGAAATTATATGAAAAATCCTATTTTTCCGGAAGACGAAGGGAGCCGAAGGGGGAGCCGAGGGGACCCGAGGTGGGCCCACCCCATAGGCCGGCGCGGCCCAAGGCCTGGCCGCGCCGCCCTGTGAGGAGGGGGCCCACAGCCCCCTCTCACCTCCTTTTCTTCGCGTACGCCTTCGTCCCGAAAACCTAAGCTCCATGGGTACATCGCGAAGAGCCACAACCGCCTCTGCGGGGCGGAGAACACCAGAGAGAAAAGAGCTCTCCGGCAGGCTGAGATCCGCGGGGGAAATTCCCTCCCGGAGGGGGAAATCGACGCCATCGTCACCGTCATCGAGCTGGACATCATCTCCATCACCATCATCATCATCTTCATCATCATCACCGCCGTCTCCACCGCTGCACGCCGTCACCGCTGTAACAATTTGGGTTTGATCTTGATTCTTTGATAGGGGAAACTCTCTCGGTGTTGATTTCTACTTGTTATTGATGCTATTGAGTGAAACCGTTGAACCAAGGTTTATGTTCAGATTGTTATTCATCATCATATCACCTCTGATCATGTTCCATATGATGTCTCGTGAGTAGTTCGTTTAGTTCTTGAGGACATTGGTGAAGTTTAAATGTTAGTAGTGAAGTATGGTTGAGTAATATTCAATGTTATGATATTTAAGTTGTGGTGTTATTCTTCTAGTGGTGTCGTGTGAACGTCGACTACACGACACTTCACCTTTATGGGCCTAGGGGAATGCATCTTGTACTCGTTTGCCAATTGCGGGGTTGCCGGAGTGACAGAAACCCGAGCCCCCGTTGGTATATCGATGCAGGAGGGATAGCGAGGATCTCGAGTTTAAGGCTGTGGTTAGATTTATCTTAATTACTTTCTTGTAGTTGCGGATGCTTGCAAGGGGTATAATCACAAGTATGTATTAGTCCTAGGAAGGGCGGTACATTAGCATAGGTTCACCCACACAACACTTATCAAAACAATGAAGATTAATTAGCCGTATGTAGCGAAAGCACTAGACTAAAATCCCGTGTGTCCTCGAGAACGTTTGGTTATTATAAGTAAACAAACCGGCTTGTCCTTTGTGCTAAAAAGGATTGGGCCACTCGCTGCAATTATTACTCTCGCACTTTACTTACTCGTACTTTATTCATCCGTTACATCAAAAACCCCCGAATACTTGTCTCGTGAGCATTTACGAGTGAATCCTTCATCGAAACTGCTTGTCAACACCTTCTGCTCCTCGTTGGGATCGACATTCTTACTTATCGAAGATACTACGATACACCCCCTATACTTGTGGGTCATCAAGACTATTTTCTGGCGCCGTTGTCGGGGAGTGAAGCGCTATTGGTAAGTGGAATTGGTAAGGGAAATTTCTACTTGTTTGTGCTGATTTTATTTCTGCTCGCTGCTATAATTCATTATGGAGAGATCTTCTCTTGAGTGTTTATTTGGGAAATCTACTACTACTGCAAAGGTAGTGGATGAGGCGCCAGGTAAGGAAGAAATACCATACATAATACCTATGAAAATTATTGAACGTGTAATGGATAACCGTTATACAGGGGATGGAACTGTCCACCCTGGAGATCATTTACTTTTCTTACATGAATTATGCGGTTTATTCAAGTGTGCAAGTATTGCTATGGATGAAGTGAGGAAGAAACTATTCTCTATATCGCTGTCTGGTAAAGCGGCGCATTGGTATAAATTACTTGGATAATGGGGATTCTCTTGAATGGAATGATATTGTGCCCCGGTTTTATTCTAAGTTCTATCCTCCAAGTGAGATTCACAAAGATCGGAATCGCATATATAATTTTTGGCCTCATGAAGGAGAGAGTATTGCCCAAGCGTGGGGAGATTGAAGTCTTTAATGCTCAAATGCCCCATTCATGAGCTTCCTGGTAATATTATTATTGATAATTTCTATGCAAGACTTTCTTTTCAAGACAAGACCTTGCTTGGATACTTCTTGTTCTGGATCATTTACACGCAACAAGGAAGAGTTTAAAAGGGACCTTCTTAATCGGATCCAAGAAAATACCGAAGGATGGGAGAACGACAAGGATAGAGAATCGAGGTATAAATTATGATTATAAATGCATTGAAGCTTTTATGGATACTGATAAATTTCGTAATATGAGTGCTACTTATGGTCTTGATTCTCAAGTTGCTGCAAATCTTTATAAAGCTTTTACTTCTCATTATGAATTACCTAAGAAGAACTTTGATAAGTATCATGAACCGTATAAAGATAAAATTGATTCATCTATAAATAAATGTGTTGTAGTTGAAACTGTTGATCATGTTATTCCTGAAGCTTATATTGAAAAAACTCCTTTCCTCGCTAAAATGAAGGAGTACTCGTTATAAATAGTGCGGTTCATAAAAGTGAAAAGAAACCTATAGAACCCGAAGAACAAATAAAAGTTGAACCTCGTCGTTGCAATTGTTAAAGATCTTATGACTGAAAATGTGGAGGATGGTCATATTATTTTACGTGAAGATGCCTCTAATATTGTTTCACATCCTAATAAGTCCAAGCAAGCTAGTGTTCATATGCTATCTCGTTAGAATTGGTGATCATTGTTATTATGGTTTATGTGATATTGGTGCAAGTATTAGTGCTATTCCTTATGAGCTTTACACGGAGATTATGCACGAAATTGGTTCTTGTGAACTTGAAGATATTGATGTGGTTATTCGGCTGGCTAATAGAGAAACTATCTCTCCAATTGGTATTGTTCGAGATGTGGAAGTTCTATGTGGTAAGATTAAATATCATGTTGACTTTTTGGTACTTGGTTCTGCTGCTAGTAAATATTGTCCTATCATTTTTGGTAGACCTTTTCTAAATACTTATGGAGCCATTATAGATTGCAAGAAAGAGAAAATTTTGACTAAATTTGCTGGTGAATCTTATGAGTTTAACTTCTCTAAATTTACCAAAACTCCTTATAAAATTGATTTGCCTAATAGTGATATTAAAGTTGAACAGTGTGCATCTATTGCTCTTGCTCCTAGTAATCCTTTGCAGCAACATTTGGAGAATAGTGAGAGTGAAGTTTTTAGGGAAGAAAGAGATGAGCTTGATGAAATTTTTCTTCGTCAACCTATTCTTAAGCATGATTTACCGGTGGAAGATCTGGGTACAACACCACCACCAAAGGAAGATCCTGTCTTTGATTTAAAACCATTGCCCGATAATCTTAAATATGCTCATATTGATGATAAGAAAATATATCCTGTTATTATTAGTTCTAAGCTTTCGAGTTTGAAGAAGAAAGGTTATTGGAAATATCGAAGAAACACCGAGGTGCTATTGACTACACTCTTGATGACTTGAAGGGGATTTCTCCCTCTATTTGCCAACACGCCATTAATATGGAAGATGATGCGAAGCTCGTTGTTGAACCTCGAGCGTCGTCTAATTCCTAAGATGAAGGATGTGGTAAGAAATGAGGTATTAAGACTCCTTGAAGCTGGTATTATATATCCTATTGCTGATAGTAGATGGGTTAGTCCTGTGCATTGTGTTCCTAAGAAAGGAGGAATGACTGTTGTGCCTAATGATAATGACGAGCTCATACCTCAAAGAGTAGTTGTAGGGTATAGAATGTGCATTGATTATCGAAAAGTTAATGAGGTTACTAAGAAAGATCATTACCCTTTGCCTTTTATTGATGAAATGTTAGAAAGGTTATCTAAAAGGGATTTGTAGTTTCGTGCCCCTGGTTTGTTAGTTGTACTCAGTTTTCCCCAGCCTCTTAACTTTTCCTCAGTTTTCCCCTCCCTCTAGTTTGAAACCCCTTTCAGAGGCTCGGACGGGAGGGTTGCCGTCTGTTCAGAGGCCTTCCGTTACCGGTGACGGCTAGGGAGCCGCGGTGGTTTTGACTTGACCGTTGCTTTCGAAATGTGTTGACTATTGACTGGAAGAGCTGACCCAAAGCTTTCCCCTCCGTTCGAGACTGGAGGAGCTCACACACCGCCCCTCCGCCGCCACGCCATCCTGCCCACCTACCTTATGGCGTCGTCCGCCGCCGAGCCGGCCCCGCCCCCACCACCACCCCCGGGCTCCGCCTCCACCGGATCCGGATCTACCCCTGTCCTCTTTGTAATTCCGTCTGGTGTGCAGACTATTCCCGCCAGCCGTGGAGAAGATTGGGAATCGGAGGGATCTAACGCATGGATTCCATCTGGGTAAGCATCGTCTGCCTATCCCATGTGAATTAATAGTAGGCAGTTTTTGAGCGCCAATCGTTGTTGCTCAACTAACTGCGTTGCTTTTCGAATAGGATGGATCCAGCGCTGGCTTTTCGGCTGGTGGTTAGGCTGGATTCTAGCTTTACGCGTGATTCTAAACGCCGTAAGACCGGGTTTAACTTCCCTGCGGTGGTTGCAACCACCATCTCATTAACGGATTTCAAAGCTAACATCTATGATAACTACACCGGAGCTCTCTCGATGCGGTTCATTTCGAATATTTCAACGGCTCGGAGGGAAGATTTGTTCCACTAATTTCCGAAGACGATCCGGGATTTCTTTTGCTTTGAATGCTTCTTGCCGGTTCTGTAAAATTCGTATCCATGTGGACAGGGGCCGGGCATCATCCGGTGCTCGGGGCATCATCAGGTGGTCGGGCATCATGTCTCTCTACTGCTGCTGCCTCTGCTAATAGTGTGCACCGTGGCGCTCCTTGTAGGTCCACAGCAGCACCATCTGTCCCCAGTGCTAGTGGTAGCCAGATCGTTCGTACGGTCGATGTGGAGGACGATGCAGACATTGAGGATCAGCCTCCTCAAGATGATGAGGATGAGTTGATGTTTTCTAAATTGGTAGATCGATGCGATAAGCGAGGCAATGGAGGATCAATACATGGAAGATATGGCTTTTGGTGCCAGATTTGATGACACCGATGATGAAGAGAAGAATGAGAATGATGACAGACCTCGTTTTAGCCAATTACGAAGGTGAAGACTTGCCAACAATTGAGTGGAACAGGGAGAAACCCCGGCTTGTAGAAGGCACCGTGTTTCAAACGATGATGGACTGCCGTAATGCAATTACTACATATCACATTCTCACTAAGAATAATTTTGAGGTTATTAAAAGTGAGCCAGGTAGGTTCACAATTAAATGCCCATACCCAAGGTGTAGGTTTAGACTGCATGCATCCACAATGCGCGAAGCAGCTTGGTTCAGGTACTACGCCAACCAGTTGTGTATTTAGATCACGGTGTAAAATTTGTTATCTATTACTGACATCCCTTATCATTATGTTTCAGATAAAGAAGAATAATGAGATCCATAGGAGTCCACCTCTAGGGGGAGAGCCAGAGCTGAAAACAAAGCTAGCGAAGACTAGATGGTTGGCAGATGTAATCCTAGATTGGCTGAGAGAAGATCCTTCACTTGGTCCAACAGCACTCGTAAAAAAGGTGGTTGAGAAGTATAAAATGGAAGTACCTTACATGAGGATGTTCTATGCAAAGGAAATGGCTCTTGACAAGATCAATGGTCCATGGAATGAAAGCTTTCGGTTGCTTTACACTTTCAAAGCTGAAGTGAAGATGGCTAGTCCGAGCAAGTGTTGTAGCGATAGACAAGCATACGAGTTCCCTACAAATTGAAAAGCGGGAAGGTAATGCACAAGGAATGTTTCAGAAGGGCTTTTGTTTGTTTCAAAGCTTGCTTCGGAAAGGCTTTTTGGACGGTTGCATGCCTTATTTGGCCGTGGATGCATCAGCTCTTCATGGCAGGTTTAAAGGACAGCTAGTTGCTTGCTACTGCAGTTGATGGACATAATTGGATGTTCCCTGTTGCTTATGGGGTTTTGGAGGTTGAGTCACGGGAAAGTTGGACTTGGTTTCTGCAGAATTTGTGCGACCTTATAGGTCATCCAACGGGACTTGTTATCCACACGGACGCTTGCAAAGGTTTGGAGACTGCGGTAGAAGCAATATTCCCTGGAGTGGAGCATAGGGAATGTATGCGACACTTGGTAAAGAATTTTACAAAGAAATTCAAGGGTAAAGTTTTTACTGACAACCTATGGCCAGCTTCATACACATGCAGCTCTAGGAAGCATCTGTTTCATTTGGATGTGTTGTATAAACAAAAACCTGGGGTGAAGGAGTACTTGGATGAACATCATGGTAGGGTGTGGTCAAGAAGCCAATTCAATGAAATTTGCAAGGTAGACTATGTAACAAGTAACCTTGCGGAGAGTTTCAATTCAAAGGTCAAGTCATTGAAAGGGCTTATGCTCGTGGCAAATATTTGATAAGATTAGGCGGATGATCATGATAAAGATCGATCTGCGTCAAAGAATTGCATCCACAAATTATGTTGGCCATCTCATGCTCCCATCTTTGATTAAGTCTTTGCATGCCAGGGCAAAACAATTGAGGATGCGAGTGCGTCGAGAAAAGGAATGGAGGCTGAGGTAACCTACACCGACAAAGAAAACAGGCGGTGGAGGTATCCAGTGAGTTTGGTTGATAGGACATGCCATTGTAGGGGATGGCAGATCCGTGGGATACCCCTGCATACACGCATTGTTTTTCATGAGTGTTATAGGGGGTGAAGATGGTGAAGTTGATCGAGTATGTGTCGAGTATTTCTCTGTTGCCAAATTTAGGGCTGCATATGCTATGAATGTTCCTACCTTGTTGGGAAAAGACCAATGGATGAAAGTCGATCCGAGGCTTCAAACCGTACTCTCCGAGTATTGACTAGACCGGCAGGTAGGCCGAGGAAGAATAGGATCGAGCTAGTGCAGAGGGTGGTGCACCGATTCGAAAACGTAAGTGCAAACGTTGTGGAATCCCTGGACACATTGCTAGGCTTTGTAAAAATGGAGTTGACCCAGCTTTTGGAATGGAAGATCGGGCGGGAGCGAGAAATGCGAGAGGAGAATGAAGCAGCAATTCAACTTGAGATTGAAGCAGCAGTTCAACATGAGGTGATTGAAGCAGACAAATGCGAGAGGAGATTGAAGCAGCGAGTTCAACATGAGGAGATTGAAGCAGCAAATGCGAGAGGAGATTGAAGCAGCGAGTTCAACATGAGGAGATTGAACCGATGGATCGAGAGCGGGGGAACAGATGGATGTAGAGCTGCTTGAACCATTGGATGGAGAGCGAGAGGGAACGGATGGATATAGAATGGCTTCAACCGATGAGTCTAGAGGAGAGGGAACGAGTATAGTCGAGAATGCCACGAAAGTGGTAAGGCCATGATACAAGCTAACTTCGAAGAGTACATGGCGAGAAGAAAAAGCACAAGCTTTGCAGAAGAAGAAGAACAAGAAAGAGGGCAAAAGGAAGGTAGACACCGGTAATATCCCTGTTAGGGTTACCCGGAGTAAGGTGGTGGCCCCGGCGAGTCACACCAAGAGCAAGAGAAAGATTTTATTCTGAACAACTAATTTGAATTTGTATGAACAATTTGTATTGGGGTTCCCTTTGTATTGGCGATCCCTTTGTGTTGAACAATTTGTATTGGGGATGCCTTTGTGTTGAACAATTTGAATTTGTATGAACAATTTGTATTGTGGTTCCCTTTGTATTGGGGATCCCTTTGTGTTGAACAATTTGAATTTGTATGAACAATTTGTATGCCACATTTAAGCCACATTTATCATTTTAGGGTTTTAGGGTTTTAGGGTTTTAGGGTTCAATTCAAAATAATTCAAAACATGGTGGAACCTTCCCATGGAGCCTTGTTATGTTACCTACAACCTAGAGAAATAATAATGGAAAAGGAAATATAGAGATATGAAGTTTTTATGCCAAAAGCTTCAAAACCACTTCCTAGTCCATGAGCTACTAGATATGAAGATGCAGGGCTTTCTGCTCAATACACCTCCCAAATACCCACTATGCTTACAAACTTTGTCCAAATGAGTCCAAACTCGTCACACTTGTGTATATTTGAGTTGCAAACAATATCTAGTCGGCCAAAATGTAATATATTGTTCAAATAACACAATTTTACAATTTTTATGCCAAAAGCTTCAATTTCCCTTAGTCCGTTTATTATTTGGGTGCCCTCGTTTTACTTAGTGTTACTCGAGTTTTCCCCCTCCGGGCCCACTTGTTTTAGTCAGTCATACTCGCTTTGCCCTTCCGATAAACATTTCCTCACTTTTCCCCCTCTTAGTTCTACTCGGTTTTCCTAACTTGTACTCACCGGCTGATCTACTGATTGGTCGAGATGTATGTCACACGGATCTTGGTTAGTTGAAAGCTCAACGAACGCTTGCACCGTTCGATCATTTATGATCGGACGGCCTGTACTCTCTCTCTCTCTACCACGATGGACGCATACGGAGACAAGAGCAGAGCACATACCTACCAACCCCGGCAAGTCGCATATTCCAGTCGCATCCTCCTCTCTCGTATTTCCTCTCTTACTACGGCGGTCGCGGCGGCGCGGATCTAACCGTGCGTGCGGCGGCGCGGATCTAACCGTGCGTGCGGCGGCGTGCGGCGGCGCGGATCTAACCGTGCGTGCGGCGGCGTGCGGTGGCGCGGATCTGACCGTGCGTGCGCCGTGGATCTAAGAGTGCCGGTGAGGATCTAACCGTCAGAAATAGTTGAAATGTCTCTCTCTCGTCTCTCTCGTCTCTAACCGGTGAGGATTCTATTCTCGGATCCGTTGAATGATGAAGAACACCAAGACGGCGGCCGTGCCGACAGGTGGTCATCGATGCCACGAACATTGAAGCCATCGCCTACAACATCGCTTCGACGGCGCAGACCCAGCCTTCAATGTCGGAGCTCGTTGATGTCTCACTTCCGGTGCCGAGAGTGCGAATCGATGCCAAGACGATTGAAGCCATCGTCTACAACCGCGCTGCAAAGCCGCCGATCCAGCCCTCCGCAGATCCGTCGCTGATGAAGTACACCAAGACAGGCGGCGGTTCCGACACCTGGTCATCGATGCCACGAACATTGAAGCCATCGCCGATAACATCGCTTCAACGTTTGATGGCGCGGATGACCGTGTTCGACGCCGCAAATTGGGATAAATTATGATAAATTTGTATTTTTCAATTTCCAAATGGGATAAAATTGTTCGAACTACTACCTCCGTCTCAAAAAAAGCTTCTCCACGTTCTTGATGTGTCCATGTACATCCGTATGTATGATTTGAATTCTATCCCAACTTGATTGGGAAGATATTGATATGTATTTGATCCGGAGGCTGGTACATGCTTTCACTTTTGGGATCCCTTCACTTTTATAAAATGTTCATGCATTCTAAAATTATCGTGCGCATTACTTAGCACAAGTAGGAAATTGTACACCAAAATACGAGTGCTTAGAGCCACAACAAAATACGAGTGGTTAGAGCCATCTACTGAATAACAATTCTATACTAAATCGTCTACCAGAACCACATAACTGCTAGGACAGGGATGACACCTAATAAACTGCACAGATGAATCTACTTTTCTCCTCTCCCATCACTTTAAGTTCATGTTCTAGATTTTCTACCACTTGATCAAATACGGCAAGATCTGTCTCAACTCTCAACTTCTCCTTGCGAATAAGCTCTGAATTCTTCTTTCTTCCTCCACAATACGCTTCAGCTCGAATATCATCACGTTTTTACGGGCCAATTCATCACCTAAATTGGCCACCTTCTCCTCCAAATCCATCCTCCGGCTACACCATCGGGTTGATTCATCTTGGTATGCAATGTACCATGGATCATCGGCTTGCCCGGCTAAGCCGTAACAATAATGGAAAAAAGAACAACCGAAATCACCCCAACAGGCCATGGCGGAACTTCAAATTCGACGGTAGTACAGAGAGCTGAAGCTAGATACCGCACTTCCGACGAGGTAGGAGAAGTAGAACGTGGCCACGACATGATCGAATCCCCACCCTCGCCGGTGTACCCGCTACGACCAGACATTGAGGACTATTTTGTACCTGCAAACTCCAATAAATTACGGGAACCGAATCGATTAGGGGGCGGGGGAGGCAGAAGCGGAGGTCTTACAAAGCTATACCAATTGGTGCGCGGAACAAATCCCGGTCGTCGTGGGCGGCGGATCTGCTTGCGGCGGACTTTCCTGCGGTGGGTACAATGCGTGCGGACGAAACAAGTGCTGGAGCCGTGGTTGACGTGCAGCGCCGCAGTTCGTCCGACGCCGCCGGGGACAGAGCCGGCGGCACGACGAGGCGCCGGCGATGGCTGCTCCGTCCGACGGTGGGGAACGAGCTGCCAGCGGTTCTCCGGTCTAGCTTAAGAATAATTAATTAGCGAACTTGTTGCTCTCTCTATGATATTCTCTAAAGACATATATCAGAGCGGCAATATGTGAGTTTTCCTGAAAAATAGACGACCCATCGGTCATTGGCTGCGCAGGCCCCACGGAGCGGCAATATATGATTTTTCTCTCTAAATAAGTAGACGATCCCACTTGGTCATTGGCTGCGGCAGCCACACAGAGCGACAATATGTGTCTTTTCCTGAAAAATAGACGACCCCACTGGTCATTGGCTGCGGAGGCCCCACAGAGCGGCAATATATGATTTTCTCTAAATAAATAGACGACCCCACTGGTCATTGGCTGCGGCAGCCCCACAGAGCGGCAATATATGTCTGTCTTTTCCCGAAAAATAGACGACCCCACTGGTCATTGGCTGCGGAGGCCCCACAGAGCGGCAATATATGAGTTTCTCTAAATATATAGACGACCCCACTGGTCATTGGCTGCGGCAGCCCCACAGAGCGGCAATATATGTCTTTTCCTGAAAAATAGACGACCCCACTGGTCATTGGCTGCGGCAGCCCTATAGAGCGGCCCCATTTGTCATTGGCGAGCACCGCGTATAAAATCATGAAATAAAACGGCCCACACGTCGGCGATAGATGGATGGCTGCTCCGACGTGTCTCCCGACCCTACCCGTCGGCACGAGACGGTCGGGGAGGAGCTGCCCCTGTGCGGCCCCACCCGGTCAGACTAACGGTCAAGGCCTCCGACCCGACGGCTGCCGGCCGTTCTAGCACTTGTGCGTGTTTCAAACTAGAGGAGGGGAAAACCGAGGAAAAACTAAGGGACCGGGGAAAGCTGAGTACAACTAACGAACCGGGGGCACG
>NC_061514.1:271654937-271844448 GCF_022539505.1 Lolium rigidum
GCAAGGCGAGTAATTCGACGCTCTAAAGCTTTCACGGTGATCAAAGGAGAATTGTACAAGCGAAGTATTTCGGGCGTCCTGCAAAGGTGTGTCACACCCGAAGAAGGAAGAATAATTCGAAGGATGTACACGAAGGAATATGCGGCCACCACGCGAGTAGTCGAGCCATTGCAGCCAAGGTTTTTCGGGCAGGATTCTACTGGTTGACAGGCAATCGAGGACGCCAAAGAAATAGTAAGGACTTGCGATGCGTGTCAAAGGTTTGCCGCAAAACCTCATTCTCCGGCGAGCGGAACTAACACCAATACCACTTGTCGTGGCCCTTTGCACAATGGGGACTCGATATGGTGGGCAAGTTACACAAATCATGGCCAGGAGGAAAGGAATACATGCTAGTAGCTGTCGACAAATTTACAAAGTGGATAGAAGCGAAGCCGATAAATTCACCAGATGGAGCATCCGCAGTAAAGTTCATAAAAGGCCTCGTCTTTAGATTTGGAGTGCCCCACAGCATCGTCACGGACAATGGCAGTAACTTCACATCCCACGAATTCAAAGATTATTGCGAAGAAGTGGGTATCAAGTTGCACTTTGCGTCAGTTGCACATCCTCAAACCAATGGGCAAGTCGAGAAAGCCAATGGCATCATCTGCAATGGCATCAAGAAACGCCTGTTAGGACCACTTGGAAAAAGCTCGACATACCTGGCCAGAAGAACTACCAAGTGTGTTGTGGAGCATCCGAACAACACCAAATACGACGACACGGGAGACCCCGTTTTTCCTGGTCCATGGAGCAGAGGCGGTACTACCAATAGAAATAGAGCACGACTCCCCCGAAGTCACGAGTATAATGAAGAAACTTCCAGGATAGCATTGGAAGACGACGTAGACGCACTCGACGAAGCTCGAGACGAAGTATTATCAAGGGTAACCAAGTACCAACAGGACTTGAAGAATTACCACAGTCGACGTTTGCGGCCAAGATCTTTTCGGGTGGGAGACCTAGTTCTTCGGCTCACGCAAAAAAGTCATGAAAAACTCGAGTCACCATGGCTTGGCCCTTACATTGTCACGGAAGTAATCGGAGGAGGAGCATACAGGATAAAGGACAAGAAGACAGGGGTGGAGGAGCAAAACCCCTGGAATGTGGCGCAGCTCAGGCGGTTCTACGCCTAGAGTCGAAATATAGTTCTTCTCTGCAAAAATACAATGTACTGAAACGCCCGCGAGTTTTCAGACGCACTCTTTTCCTTTTCGGGGCACCGAGTGGGGCCGGAAAGGTTTTTAATGAGGCGGGCTCGCGGTGCTGCAATATAATAAAGATAGTGGAGATATACTTCTTATTTTTCGACACGCTCGGGGGCTCAACGCCTAAGTCTCAAAATACATACAATATAGATTCACTGAAATATTTCGCCTTGGTACACTAATACCTCGCCAAATATAAAAATCGGAAGCCAACAATCATAAATATAGTGTACACGTCAAAAATCTTAAGCGCTCTGGTCTAAGAACCTCGCAATAAAAATATAGAACTTCGACATCAAAGATACTCGAAGATTGGCAATCCATCAAGGGAAAAACAAGGATGTCTTATTACAACAGAAAGATAAACCTTCAAGGTGGAAAAAATAGTACAACCTTTGCCCAGTTAGGCTCGGGGGCTTCAACAATATAGAGGACTTTGGCAATATACAACAAATTTCTTCGGAAAGAATGAGATACAAGGTTTCCAATATAGTACAAATCAGTTAAATCCCAAGATACTATCTACGGACAAGCCTCTGGTTGTTTTATGTTCAGCATAAGAACCCTTGATAAAGAACTCTGAGTCCATCCGAAGAAGCTCATCTATCATCGACTCGGCCACGGGAGCTACCATATCATCGATTGAGTCAATATCATTTTTCCGCCGCGTTTTCTTGGCCAGACAATCAGCAACAATCTTCGTCAGGTCTAACTTTGGATGACAGATATTTATCATAATCATGGCGAACCTCGCTCCAGCAGAGAGTTGAGCCCGCACAAAGTTATGAATGCGGGGAGCATCTCTGAATACCTCCAATAATTCAGGAAGAGTTTTGGGAACCTCATTTCGAGGAAATAAAGTCCTATAGACAAGGGTTAATGTTGTCGTGCAAAAACTGAGAAATTCGCGCACTTGGCAAGCACGGTCTTGGAACCTAACAATTTGTTGGGTTCGTTCAGGAGTGGCCCAGAACAAACAGCCATGGTTAAGGGAAAGATTGACAAGAAGATTTGTTCTCTCGTTCACTCTTTGATCTTCGGCAGCAGCATCAAGAACCGAGCCTATTAAGCGACAAGGCAAGAAATTTGAAGAAAGGCACAGCAAAATAAAGAGAAGGCATCATGAGATCGCAAAAACGTACCTAACATATATGTGCTAGCTTCCAGCATCAGCTCAAGCATACTATTTTCTCGGGTCGTGGCTCCTTTTGTTTCCAATACAGCAGCATCCTTGGCAGCCGTAGCATCTTTGGCTTGTTGGAGAGCAAGTTTTTCTTGCTCAGATGCTTTCCGAGATTGTTCCATCATTGCCAGAGTTTGTTTCTTCATAGATTGAAGTTGTTGTCGAAGTTCTTGCAAATCTTCCGACAAATGTCTGCTTGACGAACCTTCGAGGGGATTATGGTCGACTAGTACTTTCTTCGAGAAGGAAGATGCAGGTGAAGCAGCGGCAGAACAAGGGGTGGTCGAGTAATTATCAAATATTAACTGGAAAAGAAAGTCCCAGGATCAATGATAAGCACGAAGAGGAATTTCATTACTTTCTAGAAAATTTACACGGACATTACAAAAGAAGTTCTCCAGAGGGACTAACAGAGTAATTGTCGCCAAGGCTAAAATGGCGACAATGGCAAAAGGACTAGAGAAAACAAAGAAAAGAAAAAACAAGGAGGCATGCAACTAGACCTCCGGCCTCGATGAGCTAGGAGTCGAAGCTGGCTTGATCCCGAGATATGCCAAGATTTTCTTCGTGTTGGGCTTGGCTGCCTTAATCAGCGACCTCCATCTCGACTGCTCTATTTGATCGGTGTCGCCAACTTTCATCCAATCAAGAGTCTGTTGGCTGTCAGCAACCAGGGCAACAGTGTTTTCGACAGCAATCTTCATATTTTCCTGACGCATCTTCAGTCCAAGGTCTTCTGATGAATTGAAGTTCTTGGCAAGGGCAAGGAAAGTCGAGGGCTCCTCTTTCTTCGGGAAGAAGTAGGGGAACATCGCTGACAATCCTGCACTAGCATTTGCCACGCCTTCACGAATTTCGGACCCATGAA
This sequence comes from Lolium rigidum, assembly GCF_022539505.1. Lineage (NCBI taxonomy): Eukaryota > Viridiplantae > Streptophyta > Magnoliopsida > Poales > Poaceae > Lolium > Lolium rigidum. The sequence goes on from NC_061514.1 coordinate 271,658,239, forward strand.
GCTCCAGATAAGAAAGTGCGTCAAGGAGAGGGTCATTGTCGGGATTCTCCAGATCAAAATCTTGGTTTGTTTGGGCTGCCACAGGAAACAAAACATTAATCAAAAACCAAGAAACAGGAAGTCCACTAAAAAATAGAAGGGATCGATAATATTACTCAAAGTACGTCGACTTTGTGACTTCAGACGCTTGAGGATCCCCTGCTCACGAGCAGCTTGTGCAGCTTTATGCTCGTTTAAAGCAGATTCAGCATCCTTAAGTCTTTTCTGCAGTTCCTCGACACTAGCAGCTTTTGCTTTGGCTTCATCAGCCTCGGCTTTAGCTTCGCTAGCAACAAGTTCGGCTTTCTTGCGAGCCGCCTCACTTTGCTCCAGTTTTTGAGCAAGTGCGTCGGCACGTTTATTGGCCTCTGCAAGTTTCTCTGTCGAGATAAAAAAAAGGGGGAGGAAAGATCAAAAAATCGCGACAAACAACAGGAGCAAAAAGTCAGAAAGAACGGCAAGTATAAAGGTTGTTACCTTCAGTTCTGCTGGCATACTCACGGTACCCAATGAATTGGGATCCGATGCGGATAAGATCTTTGATCATGGGCTGTCAAAGAAGAACAAAGCAAGAGAAACATCGGCATTAAAAAAGAGTGAGGGCCTGAAAAAGCAAAATAGAGGAAATATAGATATCGACAAACTTACATCATCCAAGAGCAGGGACGAAGAGCTGCTCAATTGAGGGGGAGGCTCGATGATCGTTTCAACCCTTGTCCTTTTTGGTGAAGAAGCAAGGGGGCTTGAAGGATGAGTGGTGGTGACGACGTTTTGTTGAGGAGGCGAAGATTCTTCTCCTTCAACTACCGTCTCCGATACAAGCAAAGTGTGTGACGTGCTCGTCCGAGGAGCCACGTCACGAGTTGGTACTTCTTCCTCGTCATCACTGCGATTGAAGATCAATAGCATAAAAAGCAAGACAAGATAAAAAACTTCGACTACAGAAATAAGGGAAAATCAAGGTGACTTACGAGCTGACGAGAGATTCAATATAAGGATCATAAGTTGCCTTCGGATGAGAAGGAACAACTTCTTCGGCTTTGGACGTGCCGGAATCTTCGGCATTACTCCTCTTCCTTTTCCTTTGTGGAGAAACAGCGGGAGGAGGAGATTGGACCGACGTAGTGTCCTCGGAAGATCCCGCAGATTTTCGAGAATCCACGGGATCATTCACAAAAGATGGAGCTTCTTGATTGTCATCAGTGACAATGCCCCTTTCTTCGACTTCTCCATCCTCAGGAAGAGGAGGAAGGGAAGCCATAGTAGGATGGTTCTGCAGGAAAATAGCGGCAAAAGGAAAATTAGAGAGATATCAATACAATGAGATGCAGGGAAAGTTCGGAACAAGATAAAAATTCGAGAAGACAAAATACCTCGGGGAGAGGATTGGCGGAGCTGTATGGTTCCACGCGACAAGAGGAGGGAATAGGATCCTTCTTGTTCAGCGAGGAAATTCTTCGAATTAGCTTCTCCAAGTCCTTCAAAGAAAGATCATTGGAGAGCCTATTGGCGTCATTTTCACCAGCATACGTCCAAAGGGGATTTTTGCGAGCCTGAAGAGGCTGCACTCTAATCCTAAGAAAGTAGGCAGTGATTTGAACACCGGACAGCTCTTTGCCTCGAGTATTTTGAAGGCGATGAATACGAGACATAAGAGCTTCGTCGCCTTTTTCTCTTCTTCGGAAGCTTCGAGCATCCCGGGAGCGGCGGCGTTGAATTTTGGCACTTCCGTCGAAAGGGACTATGTTGTGTTCCACAGAATTGGCACTTTCTTCGTGTATGTAGAGCCACCTTTTGCGCCATCCTTGGACAGAATCAGGAAATTTGACGTCGAAGTAATCAACGTCGGTTCGGACACAGATAACAACGCCGCCTATGTTATAGGTGGCGTTGTGAGCGCCATTGCGGCGGAGGCAGAAAATGCGTTTCCAAAGAGCCCAATTAGGAGGGATTCCAAGGAAGCATTCGCACAGCGTGATAAAAATAGAAATATGGAGGATGGAATTGGGAGTCAACTGGTGCAGTTGAATCCCATAAACAAAAAGAAGGCCGCGGAGGAAATCGTGAATTGGGGCAGAAAGGCCGCGGATGAGGTGATCAACGAAACTAACCCGGTACTCCATTGGAGGGTTTGGGTAGCTTTCTTCGCTGGGAAAGCGGATGGCGTCCTCTTTCTTCATCCGGCCAAGCCTCTTCAGCATGTTGACGTCTTGGTTGGAGATTTTAGATCTCTCCCACTCAAGATCTTCAGCGGCCATCTTGGATTCTGGAGTACTGTGGCGAGTGAGTCGCGTGCGCGGTGGCATCAACGGCACTGGAGAAGCAATGTTCGTGCGTGCGGAAGATCAAAAAGAGTTGGGCGCAGGGGAAGTCTTTGCAAAGAGGAACAGATGTGCGGCGCAAGCGAAGGAGTGAACCGAGGTTGAAGAAAGGTTTATATAGGAATCGGGCGAAGCAATGCACCGTTGGATGAAGAAATCGTGTGGTGAAAAAAGGATCTTGTAGATAAAAGGGTAAAAAGGTATTTTTACTGAGATGGAATGGAACAGGCGTTACCGTACGTGCGCCAGGAAAAGCGGAGGACGTGTGTCCCCCACTTGCACGACGTGTCAACGTGGTGGAAACAATGGACCCACAAGACAGAAAAATCCCGACTATTAATAGAGATGAAGTGAATTTGACTAAGGGAAGCGTGCCGACAAGAAAAATAAAAAAGAAGATTGGCGACAGGAGAAGTTATTTGAATACTTCGGGAGCCTTTGGTCACATACAAGTTTTTGCCCAAATGCTCGGGGGCTACTTCGATAAAAGTAAAATTTCGAGTATGGCAATATAGAAATTGTGGGAGCCTACAACCAAGCACAAGTTCTTGGCTGTAGCCTCGGGGCTACTCCCATCGGGAGCGCTGTTCGCGCACCCGAGAGATGAAAAGAAGATTATATCGGGAGATAATGACAATATAGCGACAAGGTGGACTAAAATGTTGAGCCTACAACCAAGCACAAGTTCTTGGCTGTAGCCTCGGGGGCTACTCCCATCGGGAACGCTGTTCGCGTGCCCGATGAAATTAAAAAAGAAAAAAAGATAGAAAAGCAAGAGAGTATATTTCGAGTTATAATTAACTCTACATATACTCCCATCGGGAGAACAATATAAGTCATATTTGACTCGATAAAATGTGCCATTCCAACAGCCGGAAAAGCACTCGACAATATATTCTCAGAACGCCAAAGTTGCGATCAATTTCCGAATGCCGCAAATTTGCGAAGGTAAGACCCCGGATCCGTTCTGCTGGGCGTGGCATCGCCGAAGACTGCGCTCTGCTACTTTTATCCGTATCAACGGATACGAAGAAAAATCCTAACGGACGCGTTAGGTACTCGATAAATTTGACCGGGACTCGACAGAATGGTAAGACCTTAAGCGGCACCTGTCGAAGTTTGCACCGGTATCCCGAGATCATGTCCAGGGACGTGATCTTGAAGTAGGTTTTTGCGGATTGCCACTAGAGCGAGTTAACTAGTACCTGATCCGTCGGATGAACTAGCCCCAACTACCATTATCCCTGTACAATATAGAATTTTATACGAAGGAATATAAAAAGTTAAAGCTCTCGAATAAAAATAAACAGTGGAGATTTTCCCTGACTCTACGATTCAAGCAAAATCTCGGGGGCTACTGACATAGGCATCCCAAATGGGCCTGCCGAAGATAGTACCCGGGGTTTATTGAAGGCCCACTACCCGAAGAATAAGAAGATTCGGGAGCCCAAGATATATTAAGGAAAGTTAGAGTTGTAATAGGAAGTGCTATTTGTAATCTGGCGGGATGAGTTAGAAACCGTTCCGGACTATGTAACTTGTACAAAACGAAACCCTCGGCTCCACCTCCTATATAAAGGGGGAGTCGAGGGACGAAGAGATCATCGAATCATTGTTCACAAACCCTAGTTTTCATAATCGTCGAGTACTTTTCGGCTGAAACCTTCGAGATCTACTTGCCCTCTACTTCCAACTAAACCCTAGCCTACAATCCATAGGCATTGACGAGTTGATACCTTGTCACTTGCCACCACTGAAAAACTGTTATCTGGATGTTAATCTCGCTGATAATGCTAAAAAGAAACCTTTGGGGAGAGTTGATAATGTTCATATTATGGTTAACAATAACCTTGTCCCCGTTGATTTTGTTGTCTTGGATATTGAATGCAATGTATCTTGCCCCATTATATTGGAAAGACCTTTAATTCGAACCGTTGGTGCTACTATTGATATGAAGGAAGGTAATATTAAATATCAATTTCCTCTCAAGAAAGGTATGGAACACTTCCCTAGAAAGAGAATGAAGTTACCTTATGATTCTATTATTAGAACAAATTATGATGTTGATGCTTCGTCTCTTGATGTTACTTGAGTTACACTTTCTGCGCCTAGCTGAAAGGCGTTAAAGAAAAGCGCTTATGGGAGACAACCCATGTTTTTACTCCAGTATTTTTGTTTTATATTTGAGTCTTGGAAGTTGTTTACTACTGTAGAAACCTCTCCTTATCTTAGTTTTGAGTTTTGTTGTGCCAAGTAAAGTCTTTGATAGTAAAGTAAGTACTAGATTTGGATTATCTGCGCAGTTCCAGATTTCTTTGCTATCACGAATCTGGGTCTACCTCCCTGTAGGTAGCTCAGAAAATTAAGCCAATTTACGTGCATGATCCTCAGATATGTACGCAACTTTCATTCAATTTGAGCATTTTCATTTGAGCAAGTCTGGTGGCCTAATAAAATCCATCTTTACGGACTGTTCTGTTTTGACAGATTCTGCCTTTTATTTTGCATTGCCTCTTTTGCTATGTTGGATGAATTTCTTTGATCCATTAATGTCCAGTAGCTTTATGCAATGTCCAGAAGTGTTAAAAATGATTGTGTCACCTCTGAACATGTGAATTTTTATTATGCACTAACCCTCTAATGACTTGTTTCGAGTTTGGTGTGGAGGAAGTTTTCAAGGATCAAGAGAGGAGTATGATGCATTATGATCAAGGAGAGTGAAAGCTCTAAGCTTGGGGATGCCCCGGTGGTTCACCCCTGCATATTTTAAGAAGACTCAAGCGTCTAAGCTTGGGGATGCCCAAGGCATCCCCTTCTTCATCGACAACATTATTAGGTTCCTCCCCTGAAACTATATTTTTATTCCGTCACATCTTATGTACTTTGCTTGGAGCGTCGGTTTTTTTTTTGTTTGAATAAAATGGATCCTAGCATTCACTTTATGGGGGAGAGAGACGCTCCGCTGTAGCATATGGACAAATATGTCCTTAGGCTCTACTCATAGTATTCATGGCGAAGTTTCTTCTTCGTTAAATTGTTATATGGTTGGAATTGGAAAATGCTACATGTAGTAACTCTAAAATGTCTTGGATAATTTGATACTTGGCAATTGTTGTGCTCATGTTTAAGCTCTTGCATCATATACTTTGCACCCATTAATGAAGAAACACTTAGAGCTTGCTAATTTGGTTTGCATATTTGGTTTCTCTAGAGTCTAGATAACATCTAGTATTGAGTTTTGAACAACAAGGAAGACGGTATGGAGTCTTATAATGTTTACAATATGTCTTTTATGTGAGTTTTGCTGTACCGTTCATCCTTGTGTTTGTTTCAAATAACCTTGCTAGCCTAAACCTTGTATCGAGAGGGAATACTTCTCATGCATCCAAAATACTTGAGCCAACCACTATGTCATTTGTGTCCACCATACCTACCTACTACATGGTATTTATCCGCCATTCCAAAGTAAATTGCTTGAGTGCTACCTTTAAAATTCCATCATTCACCTTTGCAATATATAGCTCATGGGACAAATAGCTTAAAAACTATTGTGGTATTGAATATGTACTTATGCACTTTATCTCTTATTAAGTTGCCTGTTGTGCGATAACCATGCTTCTGGGGACGCCATCAATTATTCTTTGTTGAATATCATGTGAGTTGTTATGCATGTCCGTCTTGTCTGAAGTAAGAGAGATCTACCACCTTAGTGGTTGGAGCATGCATATTGTTAGAGAAGAACATTGGGCCACTAACTAAAGCCATGATTCATGGTGGAAGTTTCAGTTTTGGACATATATCCTCAATCTCATATGAGAATAATAATTGTTGCCACATGCTTATGCATTAAAGAGGAGTCCATTATCTGTTGTCCATGTTGTCCCGGTATGGATGTCTAAGTTGAGAATAATCAAAAGCGAGAAATCCAAAATGCGAGCTTTCTCCTTAGACCTTTGTACAGGCGGTATGGAGGTACCCCATTGTGACACTTGGTTAAAAGATGTGCATTGCAAAGATCCGGTAGTCCAAGCTAATTAGGACAAGGTGCGGGCACTATTAGTATACTATGCATGAGGCTTGCAACTTGTAAGATATAATTTACATAACTCATATGCTTTATTACTACCGTTGACAAAATTGTATCATGTTTTCAAAATAAAAGCTCTAGCACAAATATAGCAATCGATGCTTTCCTCTTTGAAGGACCATTCTTTTTACTTTTATGTTGAGTCAGTTCATCTATCTCTCTCCACCTCAAGAAGCAAACACTTGTGTGAACCGTGCATTGATTCCTACATACTTGCATATTGTACTTGTTATATTACTCTATGTTGACAATTATCCATGAGATATACATGTTACAAGTTGAAAGCAACCGCTGAAACTTAATCTTCCTTTGAGTTGCTTCAATACCTTTACTTTGATTTATTGCTTTATGAGTTAACTCTTATGCAAGACTTATTAATACTTGTCTTGAAGTACTATTCATGAAAAGTCTTTGCTTTATGATTCACTTGTTTACTCATGTCATTACCATTGTTTTGATCGCTGCATTCACTACATATGTTTACAAATAGTATGATCAAAGTTATGATGGCATATCACTTCAGAAATTATCTTTGTTATCGTTTTACCCGCTCGGGACGAAGCGAGAACTAAGCTTGGGGATGCTTGATACGTCTCCGACGTATCGATAATTTCTTATGATTCATGCCATATTATTAATGATACCTACATGTTTTATGCACACTTTATGTCATATTCGTGCATTTTCTCGAACTAACCTATTAACAAGATGCCGAAGAGCCAGTTGTTGTTTTCGTCGTTTTTGGTTTCGGAAATTCTAGTAACGAAATATTCTCGGAATTGGACGAAATCAAGACCCGGGGTCCTATTTTGCCACGAACCTTCCGGAAGACCGAAGGGCATACGAAGTGGGGCGACGAGGCGCCGCCACCATAGGGCCGCGCGGCCGGGGGGGGCCCGCGCCGCCCTATGGTGTGGGCCCCTCGTCAGGCCCCCGACTCTGCCCTTCCGCCTACTTAAAGCCTCCGTCGCGAAACCCCTGATGCGAAAAACCACGATACGGAAAACCTTCCAGAGACGCCGCCGCCGCCAATCCCATCTCGGGGGATTCAGGAGATCGCCTCCGGCACCCTACCGGAGAGGGGATTCATCTCCCGGAGGACTCTACACCGCCATGGTCGCCTCCGGAGTGATGAGTGAGTAGTTCACCCTGGACTATGGGTCCATAGCAGTAGCTAGATGGTTGTCTTCTCCTCATTGTGCTTCATTGTTGGATCTTGTGAGCTGCCTAACATGATCAAGATCATCTATCTGTAATACTCTATGTTGTGTTTGTCGGGATCCGATGGGTAGAGAATACCATGTTATGTTAATTATCAAGTTATTACATATGTGTTGTTTATGATCTTGCATGCTCTCCGTTATTAGTAGAGGCTCTGCCAAGTTTTTGCTCTTAACTCCAAGAGGGAGTATTTATGCTCGATAGTGGGTTCATGCCCGCATTGACACCAGGGACGAGTGATGTAAAGTTCTAAGGTTGTGTTGTGCTTGTTGCCACTAGGGATAAAACATTGGCGCTATGTCCGAGGATGTAGTTGTTGATTACATTACGCACCATACTTAATGCAATTGTCTGTTGCTTTGCAACTTAATACTGGAAGGGGTTCGGACGATAACCTCGAAGGTGGACTTTTTAGGCATAGATGCGATTGGATGGCGGTCTATGTACTTTGTCGTAATGCCCAATTAAATCTCACTGTACTTATCATGACATGTATGTGCATTGTTATGCTCTCTCTATTTGCCAATTGCCCGACTGTAATTTGTTCACCCAACATGCTTTTATCTTATGGGAGAGACACCTCTAGTGAACTGTGGACCCCGGTCCATTCTTTAATACTCGAAATACAAATCTGTCTGCAATACTTGTTTCTACTGTTTTCTCTGCAAACAATCATCTTCCACACAATACGGTTAATCCTTTGTTACAGCAAGCCGGTGAGATTAACAACCTCACTCGTTTCGTTGGGGCAAAGTACTTTGGTTGTGTTGTGCGGGTTCCACGTTGGTGCCGGAATCTCCGGTGTTGCGCCGCACTACATCCCGCCGCCATCAACCTTCAACGTGCTTCTTGGCTCCTCCTGGTTCGATAAACCTTGGTTTCTTTCTGAGGTAAAACTTGCTGCTGTGCGCATCATACCTTCCTCTTGGGGTTCCCAACGAACGTGTGAAATACACGCCATCAGGATCTAAGTACTCTAACATAGGCATGATAGATATAATTCAATAGAACTTAGCAACTATGTTATAACATGAAGAGTAACTCAAACAAAGGATCATGAATAATAGTGCATTCAAAGCAATTGTTTGTTTATGAGCATAGAGTAAACATAACAAAGTGGTACTCAACATATCCTTATGGAATAGCAAAACATAAATGCTATGACACCTTTAAAGTTCAGAGGGTGAGTAGATACAAGTAATTTGAGAGCAAGCAATAGCACAATCATGAATCAATCAATAATAATTTTGGGACCATGCACATTGCACTAAGAATGACAACTATCACTACAAGAAAAGTTCAAATAGACAACGTCCCAAAATCGTCCGCTAAGGACCATTTTTCGTCGCCTATGGGCCTAACCCGACGATATGGGTTATGTGGTCCAAACTGCGTCAGGCAAAGTCCTACCACGTTTTTGTCGGTCCGTCGCGTTCGGGCGCCCTTCCGCCACGGAAAATTGGACCGTTGCAGATGTGTTTTCGGGAGCCCGTTGACTGCTGACGTCATGCAAACTGACACGTGGCAGACGCCGTTAACTGGCAGTTAACGGCATTAACCGGCAGAAACCCCGTGGTAGATGGTAGTCCCACACGAGACCTGCCACGCCTTAAGCGGGCCGGCCCATTTAGTTTGCGGGCCGGGCCAGCTGACTTAGTTTGACCGGTCAACTATACAGCTGGGCTGGTCCATTAGTTACGTGGGTCGGGCCTAACCTCTAAGGTTGACTGGTCAAAATTTATATGGGTCGGCCCACTAAGCCCGCGGGCCGGGCTGAATGCACTCGTTTGACCGGTCAACATGCAAATGGGCCGGCCCACGGCTTGCGCGTGGCGGGGCTTGCAACAGCGCCAGAAAAGTAGCTCCTTGTGACGGTAAAAGCACACGTCCGTTGGGAACCCCAAGAGGAGGTATGATGCGTATAGCAACGAGTTTTCCCTCAGTAAGAAACCAAGGTTATCGAACCAGTAGGAGATGAAGGTCACGTGAAGGTTGTTGGTGAAGGAGTGTAGTGCGGCGCAACACCAGGGATTCCGGCGCCAATGTGGAACCTGCACAACACAATCAAGATACTTTGCCCCAACTTAACAGTGAGGTTGTCAATCTCACCGGCTTGCTGAAAACAAAGGATTAAACGTATGGTGTGGAAGATGATGTTTGCTTGCAGAAAACAACAGAGAACAATGATTACAGTAGGTTGTATTTTAGATGTAAAAGAATGGACTGGGGTCCACAGTTCACTAGTAGTGTCTCTCCAATAAGATAAATAACATGTTGGGTGAACAAATTACAGTTGGGCAATTGACAAATAGAGAGGGCATAACAATGCACATACATATCATGATGACTACTATGAGATTTACTTAGGGCATTACGACAAAGAACATAGACCGCTATCCAGCATGCATCTATGCCTAAAAAGTCCACCTTCGGGTTAGCATCCGCACCCCTTCTAGTATTAAGTTGCAAACAACAGACAATTGCATTAATTCATCGTATGCGTAATGTAAACAATACAAATATCCTTAGACAAAGCATTGATGTTTTATCCCTAGTGGCAACAGCACATCCACAACCTTATAACTTTCTGTCACTGTCCCAGATTCAATGGAGGCATGAACCCACTATCTAGCATAAATACCCCCTCTTGGAGTTACAAGTATCAACTTGGCCAGAGCCTCTACTAGCAACGGAGAGCATGCAAGATCATAAACAACACATATATGATAGATCGATAATCAACTTGACATAGTATTCCATATTCATCGGATCCCAACAAACACAACATGTAGCATTACAAATAGATGATCTTGATCATGATAGGCAGCTCACAAGATCTAAACATGATGGCACAATAGGAGAAGACAACCATCTAGCTACTGCTATGGACCCATAGTCCAAGGATGAACTACTCACGCATCAGTCCGGAGGCGGGCATGGTGATGTAGAGCCCTCCGGTGATGATTCCCCTCTCCGGCAGGGTGCCGGAGGAGATCTTCAGAACCCCCCGAGATGGGGTTGACGGCGGCGGCGTCTCTGGAACTTTTCTCGTATTTTGGCTCTCGGTACTAGGGTTTTCCGATACGAAGGAATATATAGGCGAAGAGGCAGCGTCGGGGGAGCCAGGGGTGGGCTCCCCACACCTGGGCGCGCCAGGAGGTGGGGCCGCGCCGCCCTATGGGGTGGCCCCCCTGCTGGCCGCCTCCGACTCTTCTTCGATGTTACGGAAACCTCCGTGGAAAATAGGGCCGTGGGCTTTTGTTTCGTCCAATTCCGAGAATATTTCATGTGTAGGATTTCCGAAACCAAAAACAGCGAGAAAACGAGGACCGGCGTTTCGTCATCTTGTTAATAGGTTAGTACCGGAAAATGCATAAAAATGATATAAAGTATGAATAAAACATGTAGGTATTGTCATAAAACTAGCATGGAACATAAGAAATTATAGATAGGTTGGAGACGTATCAAGCATCCTCAAGCTTAGTTCCTACTCGCCCTCGAGTAGGTAAACGATAAAAAGAATAATTTCTGAAGTGACATGCTACCAACATAATCTTGATCAATACTATTGTAAAGCATATGAGATGAATGGAGTGATTCAAAGCAATGGTTTATAGTTTACTAACAAATAGATAATGACTAAACAACTGAATCATATAGCAAAGACTTTTCATGAATAGTACTTTCAAGACAAGCGTCAACAAGTCTTGCATAAGAGTTAACTCATAAAGCAATAGATGCTTAATAGAAGGTTTTGAAGCAACCAGTTAATCGTTGCACATCTTTGAGACAAAGTTGGCCTTTTTATGTTTAGGATAGCCTTGATTTTCTTTGGGTTTACTTCAATGCCTCTATGAGATACAATGAAACCAAGAAGTTTTCCAGTTGGTACGCCAAAGACGCACTTCAGCGGATTCAACATCATCTTGTACCACCGGAGATTCTCAAAGGTTTCCTTGAGGTCCCTAATCAAGTCGGATCCTTTCCGGGTCATGACTGCGATGTCGTCAATGTAAGCGAGCACGTTTCGGCCAATTTGGTCCTTTAGGCACTACTGCATCGTACGCTGGTAGGTGGCACCTGCATTTTTCAAACCAAAGGGCATGGTAACATAGCAGTAAGTGCCAAAGGGTGTGATGAACGAAGTCGCCTTTTGGTCGGACTTCTTCATCCGGATCTGGTGGTACCCAGAATATGCGTCAAGAAAACACATAAGTTTCGCCCCTGCCGTCGAATCAATGGCTTGGTCCATGCGAGGCAAGGGGAAAGGATCCTTCAGATAAAGCTTATTCAAGCCGGAGTAATCGATGCACATTCTTAGTATTTCAGAATTCTTTTTGGGTACAAGGACGGGGTTTGCGACCCAATCAGTATGGATAACTTCTACTACAAATCATGCCTCTAGTAACTTCGCTAATTCCATCCCTATGGCGCGGCGCTTCTTATCTCCAAAGCGTCGCATAACTTGCTTCACCGGTTTTGCACCCGCATTTAAATTGAGGTAGTGCTCGGCGAGTTCCCTTGGTACTCCGTACATGTCAGAGGGTTGCCATGCAAAGATACCCATGTTAGCTCGCAGAAACTCGACGAGCGCGTCTTCCTATTTGGGATCCAAGCGAGCTCCGGTAGACACTTGCTTGGTATCGTCGCCTTCCTTGAGATTGACTTTCTTGGTATCTATCGCGGCCTTGAACGAGGTCTTCTGGTTGGAGATCTGCTTCTTGGTGGTATGCATCTCATTCGGATCCACCACGGCCCTGTATCCTTGCAGCTCCTCTCCAGATAGTACGGATTCTGCAAAGGCGGCTTCGCCCTCCTCGATGTCTCGAGCTTTCTTGTAGTCTTCGGATACTGTAATCATGCCGTTAGGATCTGAAATCTTTAGCTTATTGTATATGTAGCACGCCCTTGCGTGAAAATTGTGGTAGGTGGGCCTACCGAAAATAACATGGTGGGAGCTCTTGAGGGGCACAACCTCGAACGTGATCATCTCTTCGCGGAAATTGTTAACATCGCCGAAAGCCACGGGAAGTTTGATGCTGCCCAGAGAGTTTTCCTTTTTACCGTGAACCACACCATGGAACTCTGTGGTGCTATGCTTGAGCTGTTCCTTGGTAAGGTTCATCTTCTCCAGAGTCTCCAAGTACATGATGTTCAGGCTGGCTTCGCCATCCATGAGGCACTTGGAGAAGTCATACCCATCGATGCGGGCACTCACAACCAAAGTGTAGCATTTTTTGGCGATGACACTCGGATGATCTGCCCTGTCGAAGGTGCATGGATTTTCCGACCACTTGACGTATTCTGGCACAGCCGAAAGCGTGGCATTTAGGATCCGGAGGGCTGATTTCTTGGCCCACACCGTTGGGGTTTCGAGGAAGGTGTGGTATGCACATGCACTCTTTTTGACGAAGGGATTGGATTTGTTAGCTGCGGAACCTTCTTTGGGATCCGACGAAGATTCACCCTCTTCCATCGCCTCGGAACTATCCTCATCCTTCTCCTTGTTCTTGCCCTTGCCTCCTTTGTCGCGCGGGTGCTGCTTACGAGCGCACTTATATCCTGCTTTCGGGTCGGTCTTGAGATCGTTGACCCACTTGCAGTTGCGATTGGTGTGAGAGGACTTGCCAGTAGCCGGATCAATGTGATCTAGACATGGCATATCCCTCTATTCTTCATAGGTTTGGGGAGCGCGGAACCCAACAACGGTGATCTCGTCAGCACGCTGCTAGCCCCTGCCGTCTTCGCGACCACGGCCGTTGCCTCTTCCGCCTCCTTGACCGCCGCGTTGGAACGTCATGGCAACCATGTCGGATCCGCCGCTCTTCTATTCTTCAGAGGGGTTCCTCTGTTGTTATTGTTACTGCTACCATCACGGTTCTTCTTTTGCTGATGCAGGGGTATGGCTGTGGCTGAGAGTTCTCCACCTGCATCGTCATCGGCGGCGGTGTGAGTGCTGGCGATGGAGATCATATCATCCAACGTTAGATTTTGCTTGTTGACAAGGCAAGTTAACTTGTGTCGGAGCAGCCCTCCCTGCTGCAGGCCACCTATGAAAGCTAGCATTGTTGTGCGGTTATCCATGTTCTCGCACTCATTTCTTGTTGCTAACCACCGAGTGAGGAAAGCTCGGGAGGTTTCGTTTTTCTTCTGGATACAGGCTTGTAGATCGCTGGCCATGGAGGGTCTTTTGTAGGTGCCCCTAAAGTGTCCCTCGAAGGCAACCTTCAGGTCAAACCAACAAAAGATAGAATTCTTCTCGAGGTCGTTGAGCAAAGTATGGGCTGGACCCACAAGGTACAACTGGAGCATGCGGCAGGCCATATTGGGGGTCCCTCCGGCAAAGCTGACTGCATTGAAGAAGTCATCGATCCAGGTATCGGGCCTTTCACTGCCATCATAGTGCTTCATATTTCTGGGTAGCTTGAGGTTCAAGCCTTTTGGCGTTGGCTCCTCTCGGATCCTCCTGGCAAAGCATTTTGGGCCTATGTACCCAATCATGTATTCGTTGAGACGTTCCTGTGCATCGCGTGAACCTTTGCGGGCGGGAGATTTTGAGCGGGAGCGTGATCTTCGGCCTCCGCCTCCACCTCCTCCACTGGGTGGTGGGGAGGGAGATCTGCGATGGGGCCTATGAGACTCTTTGCTTCCGCCGTCTGATTCTCCACGTCCTTCATGATGGTGACTCCGGCTATGGTGTCTACCTTTGCCGTGATGGCGGTCGCCTCCCTCGTTCCGGCTTCTGCGGGGCTCAGGTTCACGTTCTTCGTTCTGGCTCCTACGGGGCTCAGGCATGCGCTCCTTGTTCCAGCTCCTCGGAGGATCAATGTTGTCGCGGATATTGATTCCACCAGGTCCATGGGGTCTGGCATTTCCGGTTGGACTCCATTGGCGAGGTGGCGGAGGAGGATGCGGATTCCGGGGCGGAGGCGATGGGTTTCGGTACTTCTCCTTGCCAGCATACATAGGATCATTTCCCTTGTTCTTCTCTGCCGGAGGAGTTTCGAGGGTATGGGGATCGGATCTGGATGTTCCGTGGTTCTTCTTCTGCGCTCCGTAGATCCGGTGCACGATTGCTCGACACGACGCTCCCTTCGTGAGGCCTTCTTCTGCGTGGTGGATACGCATAGCTCCGGGTTGGATTCCATCCTACGCGAAGTATCCGCCTTACTCTGTTGCTTCATTACTGAAGAAACGAGTGTTCGGAGGTGATTGATGTTGATTTCTTCATCTTTCTTAGCTAGGATTTCTGCAGCCTTCTTCATGTTATACTTTGGAGTTGCGAGCGGCTGATGATTGGTGGGGCTGTCAAAATTGATCCTCCGGGGGCGAATGGCTTCCTGTCGGATCCTTTCAGCTTCCTTGTTAGCATCACTGACTATCGTCTCCCACCGATCCTTGAGCGCTCTGGCCTTCTGCAGGTACTTTGTGGTCCTGCGCTCTTGGTCTCCGACCAGTTCCATCAACTCCTCAACATCTGCCCTTTCCTCGAGCATTACTGTTGCGGTGTTGGCAAATTTTTTGGCGGTAGCCAGCAGTTCTTTCGTTTTGGCTTCTAAAGCTTCCGGATCTGCAGCTTGTTCCGGACTTATTGGCTTGGTTAGGATTTCCGAGTGCGCGATGCCACCCCGGCCTGCTGCCCTGGCAAGTTCTTCTATTGTCATCTCTTCCCCGAAGTCGAGGCTGCGTCCTTGTCCAGGCTCTTGCGTGGTGCGAGCGCGAACCCGACGTGGAGCATCCAGATTATACGGGCCCACAACTCCGGCGTTCGGCGGGTTTGATTACGAATCAGTGCCTTGTTCCAGCCCAGTTACGGTTGCAAGGGCCTACTTCGACAGAGCAGATTTTTCCTTAGCTTTCTCCTCGTCCTCCAACTCCTTCATCATACGGTTGTACTCTGCTGAGTCCATGGAAGATGTGTTGCTGGATAATGGGCTTAGATTCTCGAGTATTGACTCTTCTTTGTCGCATGCACCCTCTTGCTGATCCGGAGCATTGTTGTCTTCGGCAGCCTCTTGCTGATCCGAAGTATTGCTGTCTCCGGCAGCCTCAACATGCATGGGTCCAGCTCCATCCTGAGGAGGGGCGGTTCCTGCGGTATTGCGGGGAAGCGCTCGAAGTGGCACCTTTGCTTCTCTAACACCTGGGAGACCCAGGCGGATCTGCATTGGTCTTCCACCGTAATTTCCTGCTCAGGGGCGGATTGGGTGGGCTTTGAATTTGTTAGATCTAAGGCGGAATCTTCCTTAGGAAGTTCCTGCGACTCAGATCGGATCTTCGCGACTACGTCCTACTCAGCGGCGGCCGCATCAGCGTTACTTACCAGAGTGTGTCTGTCGAAATTGACGGCCTCACCGATGAAGATGTGAATATCGCCTATTGGGACGATGGAGAGCTTGACGGGGTCGATCTTAGCCGGAATCCAGCACTCGTCCTAAGGGATGATTGGAAAGTTCCCGGCGTAAAGAACACTCCCCACAGCGATGGAATCGTTGAAGCTTCCCATGGCGGAACCCTCCCGGTTCCGGCCTCCAGATGCCGCTGGCCCCACGGTGGGCGCCAACTATCGTTGCCTATTCGACGGTACTCCAGAGGAGGGATTCTCATGGAGGGAAGAAGAAGTAGGGTCCATCGGGCGGAGAGTCCTCGGGACGGTGGTACGCAATTTACCCAGCTTCGGAACACCTGCTCGATGATAGGGCCTACTACTGCTTGTCTGGAATTATCTGGTCGCTTTCGCGTTGTTACAATGAGTTGTGGTTCTGCCTCTAGGGCTCCCGGGATCCGGCTATAAAGGCGCCAGGTTCTAGGGTTTTACCCGGAGAGTCCTAGCCGGAATACAAGTCGCCTAACTACGGAATATTACATTACCGTGCACGTCAAGGATCCGCCTTTCCTTATACGCCGATTCCGACTTCCAAAGCAGGTCGGTGGATCCGGCTCCTTGTTCATGGGCTAGACTTCCTCCATCTTGATCAACAGCAACTGGGCCGCCCGATGGGCCATATGCCACCATCACCGTCTATGGGCCACCCGGGCTTGCCGGATCTAGCCACTGTCGATGGTACACCCATGAAGTATACCCACAATAGTGGGAGTTCGACGCGTGCCGCCGCGCTGGCTACCTCGGCGACCTCGACTACTTCGACCACGAGATCGTCGCGAAAGAAGAGGAGAACGACGATGAGGACGCGGACGAGGACGAGGACGAGCAGGCGGAGCGCACAGACTACGACCACAACGACGGCGGGCCGGCGTGGGATCCGGAGACCCAGCCGCCGGACATTACCGATGAGGAGGACATTGCCATGGCACTGGCCAATAGCGAGCTCGCTATGTGGGACGGGCTCGCAATCCAGCCCCGCGAGTCGGCGCTCGTGCAGGGGAGGGCGGCGACTCTTCCGGCCACGCCGACGCGTTCCAGCGACGGCGCGCCGGCTACTGCTCCGGCCTGAGATCCGTGGCCACCTTCACCACAGCCTCCTTTGCAGGTGACGGCCTTGCCGCAGTTGCCGCAGCCTGCCCTTTCTCCTCCACCGCCGATGTACCAGCTTCCATGGCCGACGCCGGAGTTCATCGACCTAGTCACCGACGACGAGCAGTAGCCATTAGCTAGGTTTTAGCACGCCTTTATGGCCTTTTTAATGTTTTTTATTAATGTAAATTATAACTTTTATAAATGGGAAAAAAGGTATGCGTCGTGCTGCTGGAGCCACCCCCAACGCAAACGGACGCACGGCCGATTTCGACCATTTGGACCGACGCAAACGGACGCGACGCATCCGTTTCGACGTCTGGGGTGCGTCGCTCCACTGGAGATGCCCTTAGATGTGATCTTGGCCCAGAATCAGCCAGTGCATGGCGTTAAAATTTATGGGTCTTTTATGGATTGGGCTAGATTCAATATACAAATAAATTGGTAGCATGTGGTTGGACTGGGTTGGTGAAACTTTAGTCCCACCTTGTCAACATAGAAGGATTTCATCTGGGTATTGCCCCGATTTCAACCTCCTTATCAGGGAGCTCTCTTGCTACTTCTAGATGAGTTGTGTGGAAGAAAAAGTGCTAGTAGAACATAAACACTCAATGCGCTCGCGTGAATATTCGCGACTTATAACTTTTTCTAGTAATAAATTTTTTTAAATGATTATTTAGGGACGTGTTTGAAACTGCTACCGTCAATAGATTGTTTTATTTGGAACCAGAAATGAGAAGCTTGTAGTTGACAGCTTACCTTTATGCATTTCACTCTTCTTTCAGGCTATAGTTTTTACTTGACAGCTTACCTTTATGCATTTTCAGTACTTGCCGCATTACCTATTGTTTACTGTCTGAGACTTGAGAGTAGGTACATATGAGTGCTATTGGTGGATATCTCCATGCTCCATCGACGTGTGCCGCTGGTGCCGTGAACTATCTAGGTAATCTAGGTAAGTACTGATGAGTTCATGTGATTGCAAGATGTGTGGGATTTTAGGGGAATTGCAGGAGATAGTTTGGTTCGTGTGATTGTAGTACCCTAATTTTACATGAAAGACTTGAAGGACCAAATTATCGACCGTGGTTGTCATTGCTATAATCAGATTACTTGTATTAGGAAATATGGGGTAGTTTGAATCGATTATCAGTTATACTTATCTGCCGTTTTCCGCACATTATGCCGTACTTCAAACCAATAAGCCAACGTGAGCCAGATGTAGGTACAGTATTGAATTTCAACTTATTTCTACAACTTTAACACCAATAAGCCTCAATTTTCCATCTGTTCAAGGATGTGTACATTCCAAGGAATTATAGCTCATCTTAAGTTTTTCTTTACATTTGAGCACCAGCCCATGTCATACACATGGTAAATGAGTGATCCGTTGATCAATGCGAAACAAGTATATGAGATGCTGAATAATATATATTCTATGTAGCTTAACTGATAATTTAGAGCATCTTCAGCCGCGTCCTATAAACAGCGCCGGATCAAGCGTTTGGGGCACGTCTCCGCTTCGTGTCGCATTTGGGACGCATCGTTGTCCAGCCGCGACCCCCAAACGCACCCCCTAACATTAAAATAACTCATTTTTGTTTTTTATTTTTGCATTTTCATTTCAATAGAGAGAAGGAATTTGTAGGTACAATCGAGATTTTCAAAGTAGTGCAATATTTTGTAACAAATTAAACATAAAAAACTACGAACAAATATGTTGAAACTAATTTTTAAACTGCTTCTTCTTTGATGGCCCTGCCTCGTCGTCCTCACGAAGAGGTAATGGTGTTCGACACGTCCAGTAGCTTGTGTCGCCCTCCGACGAGTAGTCCTTGGTGTATTCATCGTCGTTTGTGCTCGCCGGTTGCGCCTTCACCCGGGCCCTTACCTCCTTCTTTGCCGCCGCCTCCTCAGCCACCTCCTCCGCCTCGTCATTTCCACATGGCATCTCCATCCTCATCATCTTCATCCTCATGGCCGTCGTCGGCGATGGCCTCCCCCTCCTCCTCATGGCTATCGTCGGTGATGGCCTCCTCCTCCTCCTGACCGTCATCGGCCTGCCACTCCTCCTCCTGGCCGTCCGTGGCAGGGAACTAGAGCTGCTAAGCGTGGCAGCTCTTTCCCACCAATGGCGCCATCCCGGCTTGATGAGGAATAGGTTTCCCGATCTTTCACGCTGCACCTTGATGATCCATAGGATCGATAGATCTTGAACTCCCTTGACAGATTCAAGGATACTCAAGCACATATGATTACTCTTGACGGTGTTAATATGAACTCGAAGTTCTACATGTTATGGATTCAATCTAATCTAAACATAACCCTAGGCCGGTCAGCCCCTTATATGAGGGAGGCTGGTGCGGCCGGCCAACCCTTACTGGGATGGGGTGCCCACTCATGGGCCTAACCCTAATTTGACTTGGACATGCCCATGTCAAATAGACACAACTAAAAACCCTAATTTGGTCCACCACATGACCTGACTACATTATTATTTTCTAATAACAAGACTATGATAAAATACTGGTACAACCTTAGACTTAATCATCATATCAATGGCTGTCCTAGTGTACCAGGCCTGAATATCCATTATCATCCTCCCCTTCTTCAAGAAGCGTTGTCCCCAACACGTGAGGATCTGCTAGAAAAAGGGTGGCGTCAGATAAGAACATCGCCGATGTTCATCCTCAAGCCTCGCCAGTCTTCCACACCTCATCCTCCCTCTCGACTAGCTTGACTTGTCCTTGGTGCCATTTGGTCTTCGACGCCATCAACCTGATTGAAGACAAAAGTATCCTTCTAAATGCATCTGAAGCGCATCATACAGATCACCCAAAACAAACAGAACAAATTCATGTCCACCTTGGATCCAAATAAGTTGAGAACACAATAGTATGCATCCTTCTGAAACACCAATGTCTTCCTCCTTGAAGAGCAAACTTTCTTCCACTTCGTGATGAACAAACAGCAGCAGCAGCATAAGTGGCGCTGCCGGTCTGGACGCCAGTACTGTCGGACTGCACGCTGGAGCAGCCGGCCAGGCGTCCGGTTCGACCCGCCTGGGAACCGGACCAACCGGTGTGGGCTCCAGTTCCGCCAGCCCATGGACCGGCCCTTCCGGTCTGGGACCCGGTTCGCCGGCCTGGATGGCCGGGTGACTGGGCGGGAGCCCCTGGATAGCGGCCCGGTAGGCACCGGTTCTGGGCCCAGTTTGGGCCGGTCCGCCCCGGTCTAGAAGCCGGTCCGGCCGGCTGTAGCGCCGGGTAATCTGGTCAGATGGCCGGTCTGCCGGCCGTGGCGCCGGCCCATCCGGTGCTGAGGCCGGTCGGCCGGGTCGTGGCGTCGGCCGCCTGACGGATCTGACCTTCTTCCTCGCGATTTTTCCTGCCGCGGCAGAGAATTCCTGCAAACTCCTGTTGTGGCAGAGCTTCGGTAGCGCTTCTCCTTCCTCTCCCTTGCCGCCACCACCTCCGCATGAACGAAGGCCTCTTGAAACTTGAATCTGCCGCCCACTTCCTCCTCCTTGATCTTCACCAACAGCATGGCGGCGACGTACCCAATGGTAGCCACAGCAATCGAGCAGAAACAACTGAGCAACAAACCAATCTGCACCGTGATCAACCTAGCAATCTGATACCACATGATGAGGAATGGGTTTCCCGATCTTTCTTGATGCACCTTGATGATCCATAGGACCGATAGATCTTGAACTCCCTTGACAGATTCAAGGATACTCAAGCACATATGATTACTCTTGACAGACTCAAGAACTCTCACACCTTTATTGGATAACTGGACGAACGTCCAAGACGCCGTCACGCATGCCGATCCCATAGGAACGGTGTTAGTATGAACTCGAAGTTCTACATGTTCTGTATTCAATCTAATCTAACCCTAACCCTAGGCCGGCCAGCCCCTTATATGAGGCAGGCTGGTGCGGCCGGCCAACCCTTACTGGGCTGGGACGCCCACTCATGGGCCTAACCCTAATTTGACTTGGACAGGCCCAAGTCAAATAGACACAACTAAAAACCCTAATTTGGCCCACCACATGACCTGGCTACATTATTATTTCCTAATAACAAGACTATGATAAAATACTGGTACAACCTTAGACTTAATCATCATATCAATGGTTGTTCTAGTGTACCAGGCCTGGATATCCATATCACGGTTGCTTCCCCTCGCTATCGGTTACCGATGGAAAAAAGAGGTTGCTCATAGTCAGAGAGGAGAGGTTGCTCACTCCTAGAGCTGAAGGGCACCGGTCGGTTGGAGATCGGAATGCGCAGACGTAGGGGTCTTACTGAGCGGGGATGAATGGCGGCGCAGAAATCGAAGAGGGTTGTGGTTGCTTTTCCGCGGAGTTCGCGCTCCATTCTAGCGTTTCGCGCGTCCATCGACATGGTTGCTACTGCCGCAGCTCCCCTTCTCGGCAACTGCACCGTCGCTGCGCGCCAATAATAGCTCCATCGCGAGGTAGGCGACGGTTGGACGTCGTTCGTATGTCAATGAAGCATCGGGCCGCCACTCCCCGGCTCGCTCTGTCAGGCGCGCCCGAAGCATCCCCTGTGGAGCGGAGATGGGTTCGGGGCGTCGGACACCGTATTGGGCCGCGCCGAGCGGAAGGAGGCTTTGAAGACGTGACTGAGGCCGAAAATACATCTGTTTTGGGGCGCGACTAGAGATGCTCTTAGACACATGCGCAGCTAGGCTTAGCTATAGAAATATTTCACTGTTCAAACAAGAGATGGAATCTTGAGAACTCGGTGTAAACAGTGAGCTAATGCATAGATTTGTCAGCCAAGGACTTCTCTGTTTTTCATGGCATCAATCTAGACTTTGTCAGTCTCGTGTGCACAGCTAGCACCCAGAGATCATCTTTTGCGTACAGAAATGATAACCTTCTAATACGTTGATAATGGTGGAATATTGTAGGCAACCAGATTAACTAGCCGGCTATTGTAACCTTCCATTTTTATTAGGAGATCATGCAGGAAGAAAAGCAGCGATGCAGTGGAGAAAATCAATTTGGTCTCAAGATAATGAAACTGGTCAAAACCTGCAGCATGTTTGGCGGGATCAGATTCCTGAATCCGTTGCTCAGTTTGTGCTGAATCACCAACACGAAGCCAACAACCTAGCCTAAAAGCCTGGATTCCATCGACGTAATTTAACACAGGTAAACACCAAAGATGAGTAGCAAAACAGACTATGAGATGAGTTTCTCAATTTATTCTACAGAGTACAAACACTACTCTGTCTAGAAGGGGTCTAAACAGCATACATCAAGATGGCAACGCGCAAAGTCTTGAGAAATGGAATTCATGCATGGACCAAAAGCTCATGCCAGCCTTCATATCCTGCTACTGATTTCATTCAGTCATCTGAACGGTCGATTGTCGGTGGCGTTGTGCTGACAGGAGCCTGCTCATTGTTCTTGCATTCCTCTTTGGCAGGCACTGAATTCACCGGCTCAGTATCTCCATTCGGGGTAGAGTTGCCTTCCTGGCTGCTGCCGTCAGAATACCCAATTAGGGGACCAGATCCTCTAGCCTTACGTTCAGCCCACTTCAGCACATTTTTAGACTTCAGAACATTTGTAAGATCAACTCTGGGACGTTTGGCATCAGGGATCGCACCGTCAGCAACAGTAATGCCACCTCCCTCCTGACTGTAATGCAGGCTCACCTTGTCTGCAGCTGGTTTTGGCGGTTCCATCTTACAAGACTGCAGTCCTAGCTCCTCAATGGAGCAATGGAGGATCGTCTTCTGCGGAGCTGGCTTTGCAGCTTCATCTTCAACTTTCTGCATATCTGGTTCTGACCCAACTTGATTTTCCAGTACATCAGGAAGCGGCAATCGAGTCGCGACATCTTTTCTGGGCGGAAAACTGAGCCATCTATCACCAACCCACTCGAATGAGCGCCGCAGGTCCCCCTCGACGATCTCCCTAACTATCCGCTCTCCTGTAAAATTTGAAAAACATGAAAACGTTTTGTTAACAAACTGAATACTAGAGGAGCACAAGGGAAATAAGATCACATGACAAACAGAAGTATTAGTCACCTGGGAAATATACTCTTACACTGCCGACAGTTTTCGGCTCCACCACGACCCCCTCCCACCATCCGTCTTGCAACCGTACGTCGACAACTGTCCCAACGGTCACCGGAGGTGGGGTATTGGGCAAATCTGAAGGCGAAGGGCGAATCATCGGTCTCCCAGTACGGCGTATGCCCAGCTTGTCAGGTTGAGCAGTTCTTTGCAGTTTAAGCCATTCCTGCAAAAGAAAGCCAATGCTAGATTAATACTAATTTCTAACTCATACTGCATCATTATCAACCCATTTGATTAAGTACCGTAGAAAGGACTGAAATGTTGGGCAGAAATAATAAACCAACCTTGAGATGTCCTCTCCCTTCGGCATGACGGATATCTTCGTACTTGACCTTTATTTGAATGAGATCGTCCTCGAGCTTCATCTTTACTATCAAACCTGTGAACCAACAGCCCCTGACGCCGCTGTCCTGGGACAGGACTTCAATACGGCAACCGAGGTTGAACATCTCATTTGCATTGGGCTTCACAACACTCTCAAGCAAGCCAGAACCAGAAGCAGACCCCGCTGATGGATGGAGCTTCACCACGGCCCGAACATGGGGATTGCTAGGTTCGGTGGAGTGCACAACCATGGAAGAGGGTGCCCTAAAGAGTGCCTGAACAATCTCCTGGTTTGCATACCCTTGAAGATTTGCGATGTTAAAGGGCTCGAGAGTGCTTCCCACGATCTGCCGCTGGCATAGGTAGGGTTTCCATTTGCTGTGCTCTTCTTCGTTTCTCTGGAACCACTCAAAATGCTGGTCATTCAGGACCGGAGCCAGTCCCTCTACCCAATTCACTCCGACATCCTGCAGCCCATAGGAGAAGAAAACCTCCCTGTCATGAACATCCGGGGGCATTGCAAGAGTTTGGTCATCGCCGGGTTTCTCCAGCCAACGTGCCACGACCATCTTGTTTTCGCTGCCGTCTTCATACAGATCTTCCACGTAAGCAACATAGCTCTCTGTCCCTTCTACGCCTTGTTGGATGTAAATAAAATCATGAACCTGCAAAGGTAGCAGCCGAAAATTTGTAAACCAAGCTCCATATCCTTCAAAACCAAAAAAAAAGGCCTATCTGCGGATGACCCAAGAACGTACCGAAATTCTCATTCCGTCGCGGTAAAAGGATGTGTAACGCTTCCGCCATTGATCCAAGTGTGGCAGAGGACCTAGCCATGCAAAGCCTTCTGGATTGTTTCCAGCAAATGTTAAAGGGCGGACATCCTGGATGAACAACAAACAGAAACCTCTTACCTTATGAGGAAGCAACCCTCAACATAAACAGAGGAAAAACATCGTGAAATCATCATACCATGGATGCGGCGCTACCACCATCATGGTCACCAACAGAACATCCATTAGACGTGTCAGCCGGCGTGGAGGTTCTATACGGATTATCTGCATAAATGGTTTTTAAGGAAAGAAAGTCAGGCTCCAGCTCCACTCATGCATCCTCGAAAAGGAAATTAATCCATTCCCGAAAACAGAAGGTATTTCAACGTCCCTAGACTAAAACATTAGATCAGATCTGTTGTGTCATATTAATAGCCAACATAATAAGAAAAAAATGCATCTGACAAAGAAGGCAATGATGTTTAAGCCACTGAACTTGATATGCATCTGCCAACTTATTTGTCATCCTACAGAATAAAGGAGATAAACATACTGTAACATAACCCAAAAAATGTAGATAGATACGGCTAATAAGGGAACACAAGGAGAGCATTGTCTCGTGTCCCTGCATGGTATTCAGTCTCCACTCATTCTATAAAAAGTATATTCATTTCGAAATGGTAATTAAATTCCTTCTCTAACAAAAGAAAAGTCAGATCCATATCCCTGGACCAAACATCAGATCAGACCAAACACTAGAGCAGATTTATTGTGCCATATTAATAACCAACAAAAGAAGGGAAATAACATAAACCCACTGTAATTATTTTTTAGAACTTTATCGTAGGGAAAACCCACTCTATTCACCCAACATCTTACAAGGAATAATCAGATCTACTGTGTCATAGACCAAACACCAGAGCAGATCTATTCTGTCATAGTAATGACCATCATAAGAAGGAAAATAACATAAACCCACTGTATTCACCCAACATGTTACGAGGAATACATTAGATCTACTGTGTCATAGACCAAAAATCTGTGGAGATCTATTGTTTCATAGTTCTACCTAACATAATACCAAGGGGGAAAATAAACCCTAAGGTATTTCACGGAACATCTAACGAGGGATAACCCAGATAGGAAGATACTGCTGATCAGTGGACACAAGGAGAGCAGTGTCTCGCCTCGCGCACGTCCATGCAAGACGATGATGTGCAATCCTACTTGTCCTGGATCCAGCTGACACGAGACAAAAAGATGACTGGACAGAAGAAGAAACTGACCTGGATCTAGTTGTAGACAGCGCAATAAACACAAAAAAAGTTGCCCAAAAAACAAATTATGCTAACCAGACAGATAGAAACATGAGAAAAAAGATGGGATCTTCCGTTCAAGACGTGAACTTCCTAAGAGCATGTCTAGCAGGCCCCTCAAAACGCTGGCACCCCGTATTATTCCGGCGGCATAGAGGGTGAGGGCGAAATGGGCCGTCTAGCAGGCCCCGTATATGGGCCAGCCCGTATCGGCAGAATACGGGGCCATTAAACCCACCCCGCCGCCCCCTACAAATACAGGGTGAAGGTGTGAGTGGGGGTCCAACCCCTCACTCGCAACCCTAACCCCGTCGTGCGCCGCCGCCAGCCATTACCACTCCGGCGAGCAATTCGCACGCGCACGCACAGTGGAGGAGCAGCCTCTCGCCCGCCGCCGGATCAAAGCCGGCCACGATGGAGGAGGCGTGGCGCCGCCACTGCAAGTTCTCCGCCGCCGGGAGTCAGTGTGATGTGTGCAAGTACGTCGGCTCCGAGTGGATGCCGCCGACGCTCCGGGACTTCGCGGAGGGAGGCCGCTACCACAAGGTCGACCCGCCGTTGAAGCTGATGAGCAGCGGCGATTTCGAGAAGTGGCGGCGCGCGTGGGAGCAGGAGCGCACGTGGAAGGCCACATGGGAGGGGAGCTCCAGCGGCGGAGCGCCGCGAGCCGGCGACGAGGAAGAGGAGGCGGAGGAGGGGGAGGACCCCCTCTTCTTGGAGGCGATGGCCGCGTCCAAGAAGGAGGCCACCGACAAGGCTCGGGCGAACGCGGAGGAGGCGGCGCAGGCCATCGCCGTCGTCAAGGAGCTGATGGCTCGGGAGGCCGCCGCCACCACTCCGCTCATCATCCTTGACGACTAGGCTAGCATTGTAGAAGTCGCGATCCAGTAGGATCGCGCAATTTTGTATATCCACTTTCTATGATCAATGTGAAGAACTATCTATGAATTCTTCCGGGTTTTGCATTTTTTTAAATACGGGATGAAATAAGGGGTTTGTTAGACGGAATGGTTCGTGCGTAGCAATTTTTTTGATACAAGAACCCTCTACTCGCGTTTTATGGGGTGGAAAAATACGAGGTCTGTTAGACATGCTCTAATACGAACCGTATTCATATCAATCGCCGGAGCGATGATTCACTACAAACACTAGCTTGCAACCTTGCACTAAAACCATGCACCATTCACGTCAGCACCCAGGAATGGAACAGAGGAGAAGAAGAAGAACGCTGGCTACCTGCGACGAGCGAAATGAGACCTCCCTCCTGGTATTCCACTACAGCTGGTCAGACTCCACCGCCACCGTCACAGCCCTCAACGCCCCCGGCGACTGGGCTTGCACCGCCGCCTTGATGGACGCTGGAACTTGGGGTGCGCCGAGTACTCCATGGTCCTCACGGCCCAGAACTTCCCGACCACGGCTGGATCCCTCTCGACCTTGCCGTCAAAGTCGCCGTCGCGGGGCCGCACGCAGCGGAAATAGTAGCACACCAGGCGATTCCCATTTTTGTCCAGCACGACATCCTCCTCCCACCCGACCCACTTCTTCACCGGCGTCTTGCTACTGCCCTCTCCCGCGGCTGCCGGCGGAGGAGGAGAGCGCGAGAGCTCTTCTTCATGGGAGGAGTGAGAGGAAATCACCACCACCACATGGCGGTGGACGAAAAACGGGTGGGAGGGCAGGGACAGGAACTCGTTTGGGATTATTTTTTGGAATTTGCTAGTTCTCGCTGAGAACTAGCTTCGTGCTCAGTCGAGTTTTACATAATTTGATTTGCATCGTGATTCGAGTTAGTCATGAGTTGCAACATGATTTGCAACTCAGATCTAATAACATCATCTGACTGAGAACGGAGTTAGTTCTCAATCGGTTGAAAAATAATTACACCCTTATTTTTTGCACCGAAATGTAAATAGTGATTCGAGTGGTTCCGGGTCTGGGGGTTTTTATAGCAGTGAACGTGGGTGAATTTGCACAGAGTACCCTGGAGTTCCTAGGAATTTCATTTCCCAAGGATTGTACACCCATGGGGAAATGAGGAGCATAATATATGAATAGGGGAAGGGGTGATTTGAAAATGGTGAGCATGATATGTGAGAGGCGGAGAAATGACGAGTATTATGTGTGGGTGATTTATGGGTAGGGGAAATGACAGATCATGATATGTGATGGCGGCAAAGGTGGGTCTAGATCGTTTGGCCCGCGGTTTTTTTTTTTGCGAATTGGAGAGAGGGTGAGGAAATGGGCTAGAAGCTGGAATATTTGGCCCATTGGATAGTCAATAGGCCCGCTCGGGATGGGGAATTTCTCGTCTTCTCCTTTCCCATGCTCGGAACGGGACTAGGGCGAGTCACTACCACCGCCCAGATGGATGTCGCCGTCGCCGCCGCAGCCCAGATGGATGCACCGCCAGCCATTAATCCCCGTCGCCCAGATCAGTAGCACCCGCACGCCGTCCACGCTCCGCCATCTCCTCTCCGGCGGCCAGGAACGTTCTCCTTGACTCCGACACCGTGCCCCTCGTCGTCACCAAACTCGTACCCAGCGGCGCATCGGACGTGACATCTTTCCCCTCTTAGGTCCCCTCGGATAATTAATTGAATTTAAATGCTTATTATGGAAAAAATCGGTGCTAATGGCTCTCTATACATGTACTTCATGTACTACATGTTCTCTGCACGCTGTACATCGTCAGGCTCGCGAGCCAGATCGTTTTGGACCGAGCTTGTGTCTAGCTCGAGCCGAGTCACGTACAGTTTGTGGCTCGTGTGATGTTTCGAGCTGGCTCGGGCTCGCCTGATTTGGCTCGAGTTTTTGGCAGGCTCGGGACAAGCTCGTGTGCAGCGTAAGCTACACGCACGAGTGGTTTCCATCAAGCTTTGCCCTTTATGGTAATGACTCGTCGCTACCACTTTTACCAGCCCACTGATCAATTGATGCACACGGTCTTTTTATTAAAAATCACGAAGTCTGAAGTACAAGTATGAGAATCACATGAAGTACAGTCATAAACCCGACATGGTTGCAACATGAATCAACCAACGGAACAAGACATTTTTCAACTCTAAAATGGATATGTTCAAATATCACTTTGAGGGTTGAGTCTTCCAACTCTAGAAAAGGAGAAAACTCAATATGATCAACTTTAACAAAAAAAATGGCCAACTTTCTGTCATAGCTCCTTTCAAGTCCGTTCAGATGACTTTTACCAAACTCCACATCAAAAATCAACCAAAATACTCAACTTTTAACTCCAAAGATCAATGTCTATTTCACAAAAAATAAAAAAATAAACAAATCTAGGCCCCAATAATATGTTCTTTGTACTTGCGACTTGTTCGTTTGAGGCAACCGTTGATGGCATGAAGGAGCATGTGTGTGTTCGATGACGACAGTGTGGTAGCCAGGCGATGTGCCAACTACGACAAACGGAAGTAGAGTGTCGCGTCTCTAACTATCTAACACAGGCTTGAATGGAGATATAGAAAGAAGACTAGAGTATAAGACAAACAGAAATGACATGAAAAGATAGAAAGACGAAAAAAGAGGGAGAGGTTCCGATATGGGATTTGATCAATTCACAAGGAACGAGAGAAAAAGAGAAGGTAGATCCCACGCTCGCTGATGTCAAATTCGCAAGTGTATGTTAATTAGAAATTTCCTATGTTGGAGATGTAAGTTAAGAACAATATACCCAGTTTGATGATGGCTCTCGTAGGCGACATCTACGTACATGTTAGCGATGTCTATTGCGGTATTGATCAGGTATTTGGGAAGCATCCTATAGAAGAAAAAAAAACTTCTCAGACAAGTGAAATAAATACCTTTGAATTTAGCCGGAGCTCCCCCATCAGAGCTTCTCAATCGTATATGTAGGATTTCATGGCTTAGATTTGAGCTAAGCCGTATACTTTCTTCTATAGATTTCATGTTATCCCCATCCATCGCTGTTTAGCGATGTGTTCTCTTGAGTTGCGAGGCGTCGAAGTTTCTAGCCGACAACTGCTATGCAAGAACTCTTATGTGTTTACCAGAAGAGCTTTTATTCTGAGTGACTACTTATAGTTGATTTCGAGTGATGACCCACGTGATTTCTTTGGATCGTTATCGATCTTTTACCTGCCAGGTGTCTATGAGCCTATGAGGGCCGTGATCGGTTTCCACGTGTCTTGACTCTTGAATTGATTGTTAATTCAAAAAATTGTTCTTGTAATGGAATTCTATGTACTTCTTTCTTTCCATTAAGCTAGACTCATGATGGAATATATGGTTGTGTTGTTCATACAAGTGTACCATTGAATTCTAAATGTTTTTATTTACTTAAGGAAAAATATGATGCAAAGCCATGATCATTATTGGTTCTTAAATCTCAGGTCCCAATGCTTTTTCCAAATAAACTTAACTTGATCATATTCCATCACTATTATGTAATATCTAGCATATTTTGCTATTGTATGCTCTTTTTAGAGTGTGATTGTTATCGTTGTTATGCCTTTTACTATATAGTTAAGTCAGTAAAAATGCTATATACTCTAACTAATGATGTCACGTTGTTTAACATAAATAAAAAATGATATATGGCTTGAATATTTTATATAATCAAAAGAGGGACGAATTCTAGTAAGAGGAATATTAATAGATACTGCAGCCTAAAGTGTAAATTAAATTTGTGAGAGGAGTCAAAAATAAAAATAAAAAGACCTAGGTGCTGGAGTAATAAGAATTGCTTCTTTGTGTGCTAACTAGTTTTTTCTCCTCCTGTATAGTCTACTCCAAATAATTCCTAACACATGATTTCCCTTTTTGCCCTTCGTCGGTGCACATGCTACCCGGTTCTGTGTAGGTCAATTTTGGAAATAGAGCACAATCTTCTCCGCATTAATTCCCATGAGCTGTTTATTATTACCAATTAGAAATACTCTATTAAGTAGTATACTAAATCTCCTGCCCAGCGTATCTCCACCATTTAATTTGATTCCGCTGTATTTATGGTTCTACTTCTTAATCCGCTACCATTACGATTTTCATTAAGCCTATTTATTATTGTACCAATTATTAAAAACAAATCTCGTCCCATGTATATCTCCACCATAACCATTCAATGCATTAATTTTCTTCGGCTGCGATATTTTATGGTTCTACTCTTTAATAATACGGTACGATACATTTCCAGCTCGTTGACGTGTGTACAAAGGCTGGAGTTTTTGGCACGGAGTGTACAAGACATTTAGCAATTTCGGACGGGTCTACCAATTAGATATAGTAAGTAGTATACTAAATCTCCTGCCCAGCGTATCTCCACCATTTAATTTGATTCCGCTGTATTTATGGTTCTACTTCTTAATCCGCTATAATTACAATTTTTATTAAGCCTATTTATTATTGTAACAATTATTAAAAACAAATCTCGTCCATGTATATCTCCACCATATAACCATTTAATGCATTAATTTTCTTCCGCTGCGATATTTTATGGTTCTACTCTTTAATAATACGGTACGATACATTTCCAGCTCGTGGACGTGTGTACACAGGCTTGAGTTTTTGGCATGGAGTGTACAAGACATTTAGCAATTTCGGACGGGTCTACCAATTAGATATAGTAAGTAGTATACTAAATCTCCTGCCCAGCGTATCTCCACCATTTAATTTGATTCCGCTCTATTTATGGTTCTACTTCTTAATCCTCTACAATTACGATTTTCATTAAGCCTATTTATTATTGTAACAATTATTAAAAACAAATCTCGTCCGTATATCTCCACCATATAACCATTTAATGCATTAATTTTCTTCCGCTACGATATTGTATGGTTCTACTCTTTAATAATACGGTACGATACATTTCCAGCTCGTGGACGTGTGTACACAGGCTTGAGTTTTTGGCATGGAGTGTACAAGACATTTAGCAATTTCGGACGGGTCAAACCGTCGGTGACGTGTAACGGTGCAGTTTCTGTTGGCAGCATGTGTCCAGTTGTTTGCATCGGAAACATTACGTAGACGATAATCAATAGAAGCATCGAAGGGTGCGGTCCTCAAGCCACCGAGGGAACACCTCGTCGTTCATGTGACCCAACAACCTTGCTAGGATTGGCGTGTTGTTTTGGAGGACAGAGAGAAGAACCACAAGGATGGGGGTGGTGGTCCATGCCATGCACAACAGGATAGCAGAGCGATAACATGCAGATAATTTAGTAGCTTACCACGAATCAGCTACAAATAATAATGGTATAACTTGTACTACAGTAAATACGGAGTAATCAGTGACTTCAAAATTGGCATGAACTACGTAAAAGCATACTATTACTTTTGTAACAAACAATTAACCAGTTAGAAGTTAAGATGGCAAAAGCTACGGAGCAGGAAATATGAACCAACATGTGCAATTACTTAAAATTGGCTATGAACTAAATAATCCCATTATATTACTGTAATATCTCGAAATTATAATGTCATCACTCTAGAACTTCTAAAGAAGGAAATGCAAATTAATTTGTTTGGGATATAAAAATTGTAATGAGAAACACATAGACGCTAGTTAATGTTGGAGTTTAGGATGGACCAGATACAAACTATAGTGGTATCACCTGTGAACTTGTACAAGAGGGAATGCAAACCAATTTGTTCAGCGTTCCATGTGTGAGCAGCATACGAAGTAAGAGAAACAAGTTAATGTTGCATCTTTTAAAGAACCAGATGGCACAAAAACTTATTATCATAGTACTACGACAATTTTAAATTTGTAATACATGCTGGATTGGAGAACGTAGCACGCATGAGCTAATGGTAGGCAGTTACTTTAGTACCTCACGACAAACTAGGTAGAAATAATAATGGTATCACTTGTAGTGAAGGTAATGCAAACCAACATGTTCAGATACTTCAAATATCCGATCAAGTACATAGTACCATGCAGTCATGGTCGTAACTAACATTTAACCGGACCAAAATAATAATGGCATCACCTGTAAATTTTTAGAGACGGAATGTGAATCAACATGTGCAATGACTTAAAAATTGGTATGAATTAGATAGTAGTTGGATGTTACTTGCATAGCTAAGAATGAACCAGATGGAAATTATAATGGCATCACTTGTAAACATGTAGAGCAATGAATGTAAACCAATGTGTTCAATGACTTGGTATATAGTGCAAAGAACTATCATGTACAGTGTCTATGTAGTACAAAGGGTAACATGTGGAGTGACTTTGTAAGTAGCACGAATATAGAAATATAGTTCATCGCGGTAAGTTTGAACCTGGTATACTACTAACAGAACAAAACAGGAGGAGATATATGGTTACGTAAGTGGGTGTGGCATCTAAGCACCATCCTTGTGGATGCTGGTCACGTACATATCGCTGAGGTTGTTGAAGTTGTGTTGGTTGTCAGTGTCGGGGGTCAGGTCTAGTGCGGTACTTGACAGCTGCGGTGGGCGTGAGCGTCGGAGAAGCAGATCCGCTGCCATGAATAGCGAGGACGGTGAAGCGGGTCAGGTGTGTTGGATGAGGGACTTGGTGAACTAGTTCCCGTGTGGTGGAAGTCGGTGAAGCGGTTCCGGCACAGTTTTCGTAGCTATCGGCGGCGGTGAAGCCAATGTGGGGCGGTCGATGACGGCTTCGATGCGGTGTACGAGAGCTACAATGAAGTGGATCTATTGTAGTGCATAGTGGTGTTGGTGAATTTGGTCGCTTGTTGTGCACGAGGCACTGGGTGAACAAGATCCGGTGCGGTGGTCGAAGGTGAAATGGCTCCGGTACGATGAACAATACCGCGGCTGAAGCAGCTACGGTAGAGTGGTCGATGAAGAGTATATAGTTTCAATCTGTGGCGGCTAGGCAGGGGATGTGCAGCGGGCATGCTCCGGCTCAGTGGTCCTCCCGGAGGTGAGGGAGAGCAACTTGGTTTTTTGGAGGATTTTAGGGGTGGATGGAGTGGATAAGGACAGAGGAAGGGAAAGGGCTAGTTTAGCACCATAGCAGGAAAAATTCCCAATGTTTGATTTTGAAACTTGGAGCGTGAGGTTTTGGCGCTCGACTTCAATTTTGTATCTTCGTTGCAGCTTTAGTGTTGTGTACTCTCTCTCTCAATGAATGCATGCTCTTGATCATGTCCCCCCGCCCCCTCCCCCACCGACCAAAATAATCACATTTCAGAGTTTCAAAAAATTCTCAAATAAATCATGCATGTAAATGCACCATTATACTTGTGTTGTGCTAGTTTTTTTTTTGGGGGGAGGATACGTATTCATGTGGCCAAGATACAAGAAAAATTGGAACTTGCACCATGAAACTATCTACTACCTTGTACTGCTCATCAGAAATTTGTCTTTTTCCTCAAGTTGCATACTTTGGAATTTAAGTTTGAGACTTTCTAGGCACATGCCTGCAAACATCCTCAAAATGCTGAACTTTATTTATATTTTTATGATTTTTTTAGTGTTTTTTTCTAGTTTACTGTTTTAACCAGGTTCAAGCGTACCTAGGTTCAGAATATTTTGTCGAAATTATGTGGTTGTTTCAGTGTCGAAAATACGTGGTTGCGCCCAGGTACTGCTATGTCAGCACGATACATTGTACTTCATACTCATGAGTATAAGTCTAAGAAAATAAAATAGCACTACCTATGTTCTGATTTATTCTAGTGCTACAACCCAGTTTCATATTTTGTTCTGATTTATTCTTAGTTACTATTTGATTACCGAGGTAAGTAATAATCTCTATCTCAACTACTTAAAAATACTAAACATAATCTCTATTCTCCCCGCCCTCAATACGTCTTAAGAGCATATCCGGTCGTTGGGGCTCCCCAGGCCAAAATCCGGCGCTATTTAGCGTCGGATGCATGTAAAATTTGGCCTGGAGAGGGCCATTTTCCCATCGGCGAGCCTAGGGAAAAGAACGAATATAGGCGAATTCAAACATAAACAGACGAAAAACGTTCAAACTTAAGCGAAATTTAGAGATATTTAATATATATAGGCGAGTTCGTACATATATAGGCCGATTCATAATATATTTGAATTCGGCCAGAGGGAAACATAAACTAAACTTAAAACATTGCGTTCTACATATCGAAATGGCGGTAGAATGTTGTGTAGTCGTCATCGTCGTCGCTGGAGTCGCCGCCGTCCTAGGGTGGTGGCTCCTGCTGGCTGCTCTGCTGGGGGCCCAATGGTTGGACCCCTGCCCAGGGTCGCCGAGGCGTGACGGCGTCGGCCGGTACCAGTCATCATCGATGAAGTCCTCCAGCTTGATGAGCGGCGCGCCTCTGGCGGGTGCGGCGCGGGCGGCTGATGGTGCTTATCGTAACGTCGACTTCACACTTTTGGGGAACCCCAAAAGAAAGGTATGATGAGTACAGTAGCAAGTTTTTTCTCAGTAAGAAACCAAGGTTTAATCGACCAGTGGGAGAAAGGCGTGACTTCTGAAGGTGTTGCTAGCTGACTAGTGGTAGGGCGCACTACTGATACGTCCCAAACGTATCTATAATTTCTTATGTTCCATGCTGCTTTTATGATGATACTCACATGTTTTATACACATTATATGTCATTATTATGCATTTTCCGGCACTAACCTATTGACGAGATGCCGAAGAGCCGATTGTTGTTTTCTCGCTGTTTTTGGTTTCAGAAATCCTAGTAAGGAAATATTCTCGGAATTGGACGAAATTAACGCCCAGGGGCCTATTTTTCCACGAAGCTTCCAGAAGTCCGAAGAGGAAACAAAGTGGGGCCACGAGGTGGCGACACACCAGGGCGGCGCGGCCCAGGTCCTGGCCGCGCCGGCCTGTTGTGTGGGCCCCTCGTGACGCCCCTTGACCTGCCCTTCCGCCTACTTAAAGCCTTCGTCGCGAAACCCCCGATGCGAGAGCCACGATACGGAAAACCTTCCGGAGACGCCGCCGCCGCCAATCCCATCTCGGGGGATTCAGGAGATCGCCTCCGGCACCCTGCCGGAGAGGGGAATCATCTCCCGGAGGTCTCTTCATCGCCATGATCGCCTCCGGATCGATGTGTGAGTAGTCCACCCCTGGACTATGGGTCCATAGCAGTAGCTAGATGGCTGTCTTCTCCTCATTGTGCTATCATGTTAGATCTTGTGAGCTGCCTATCATGATCAAGATCATCTATTTGTAATCCTACATCTTGTATTTGTTGGGATCCGATGAATATTGAATACTATGTCAAGTTGATTATCAATCTATCATATATGTTATTTATGTTCTTGCATGCTCTCCG
The DNA here is from genome assembly GCF_022539505.1 of Lolium rigidum. Taxonomy (NCBI): domain Eukaryota; kingdom Viridiplantae; phylum Streptophyta; class Magnoliopsida; order Poales; family Poaceae; genus Lolium; species Lolium rigidum. Next base: position 271,694,165 of record NC_061514.1, read on the forward strand.
TTGCTAGTAGAGGCTCTGGCCAAGTTGATACTTGTGACTCTAAGAGGGAGTATTTATGCTCGATAGTGGGTTCATGCCTCCATTAAATGCAGGACGAGTGACAGAAAGTTCTAAGGTTGTGGATGTGCTGTTGCCACTAGGGATAAAACATCGATGCTTTGTCTAAGGATATTTGTGTTGATTACATTACGCACCATACTTAATGCAATTGTCTGTTATTTGCAACTTAATACTGGAAGGGGTTCGGATGATAACCTGAAGGTGGACTTTTTAGGCATAGATGCATGTTGTATAGCGGTCTATGTACTTTGTCGTAATGCCCTGATTAAATCTCATAGTACTCATCGTGATATATGTATGTGCATTGTTATGCCTTCTTTATTTGTCAATTGCCCAACTATAATTTGTTCACCCAACATCTGTTATCTTATGGGAGAGACACCACTAGTGAATTGTGGACCCCGGTCCTATTCTTTACATCTGAAATACAATCTACTGTTTGTTCTTTACTGTTCTTCGCAAACAATCATCATCATTGATGTCTACGGGTGCTTCTATTCTTGTAGACAGTGTTGGGCCTCCAAGAGCAGAGATAGTGAAATACAAGTAATATGGATGTATATGAGTGGTAATAGCAATCTGAATAAAATATGGCAGCGAGTAAACATGCAACAGAACAGTAAGTAAACGGAGTTTAGATGTTTGGAAACAAGGCCTAGGGATCATACTTTCACTAGTGGACACTCTCAACATTGCAATCATAATTGAATATAAATATAAGCACTTCACTATGCTACTCTGAATTACTCTTTGGCAAGATAACGAACACTAATTCATCATGTAGGCAAACCTTAAAGATGTATTCCCAAGTACTAATAAACACCCCACGCTGTCACCTGTGAGCATTCATAGGAGGTACTAACACACCACAATTTCATAGAGACATTCAACTCAAATCATAACTCGGTGAATAAGTATTCCGTGAAATATAGCCTAAGAGACCCACACGGTGCACACACTTGTCACCTTTACACACGTGGGACAAGGAGTCTCCGGAGATCACATAAGTAAAATCCACTTGAATAGCATAATGACATCTAGATTACAAAGCTCATCATATGGATCTCAATCATGTAAGGCAGCTCATGAGATCATTGTATTGAAGTACATAGGAGAGAGATTAACCACATAGCTACTGGTACAGCCCTTAGACTCGATGGAGAAATACTCCCTCCTCATGGGAGACAGCAGCGTTGATGAAGATGGCGGTGGTGTCGATGGAGATGCCTTCCGGGGGCACTTCCCCGTCCTGGCAGGGTGCCGGAACAGAGACTCTTGTCCCCCAGATCTTGGCTTCGCGATGGCGGCGGCTCTGGAAGGTTTCTCGTACCGTGGCTTTTTCGTATCGAGGTTTTAGGTCAGGGACCTTTAAATAGGCGAAGAGGCGGAGTCGGAGGGCTGACGAGGCGGTGACACAATAGGGGGCGCGGCCCAGGCCCTGGCTGCGCCGCCCTAGCGTCTGGTGGCCCTGTGGCCCCCCTCTGGTTGCTCTCGGGTGTTCTGGAAGCTTCGTGGAAAAATAGGATGCTGGGCATTGATTTCGTCCTATTCCGAGAATATTTCCTTACTAGGATTTCTGGAACCAAAAACAGCATAAAACAGCAACTGGCCCTTCGGCATCTCGTCAATAGGTTAGTTCCGGAAAACGCATAATAATGACATATAATTTGTATAAAACATGTGAGTATCATCATAAAAGTAGCATGGAACATAAGAAATTATAGATACGTTTGAGACGTATCAAGCATCCCCAAGCTTAGTTCCTACTCGCCCTCGAGTAGGTAAACGATAACAAGGATAATTTCTGAAGTGACATGCTATCATAATCTTGATCAATACAATTGTAAAGCATATGAGATGAATGCAGCGATTTGAAGCAATGGTAAAGACAATGAGTAAACAACTGAACCATATAACAAAGACTTTTCATGAATAGTACTTTCAAGACAAGCATCAATAAGACTTGCATAAGAGTTACTCATAAAGCAATAAATTCAAAGTAAAGGCATTGAAGCAACACAAAGGAAGATATAAGTTTCAGCGGTTGCTTTCAACTTCAACATATTTATCTCATGGATAATTGTCAACACAAAGTAATATAACAAGTGCAATAGGTAAACATGTAAGAATCAATGCACACAGTTGATACAAGTGTTTGCTTCGAAGATAGAAAGAATAGGTGAACTCGACTCAACAATAAAGTAAAAGAATGGCCCTTCGCAGAGGGAAGCAGGGATTAAATCATGTGCTAGAGCTTTTTAAGTTTTGAAATCATATAGAGAGCATAAAAGTAAAGTTTTGAGAAGTGTTTGTTGTTGTCAACGAATGGTAGTGGGCACTCTAACCCCCTTACCAAACATACTTTCAAAGAGCGGCTCCCATGAAGGACGTTATTTCTACCAGCAAGGTAGATCATCCCTCTTCTCTTTTGTTTACACATGTATTTTAGTTTTATTTATGGTTGACACTCCTCCCAACCTTTTGCTTACACAAGCCATGGCTAACCGAATCCTCGGGTGCCTTCCAACATTCACATACCATGAAGGAGTGTCTATTTGCAAAATTAAGTTGCTTACCGATGAATCGAGCAAAACATGTGAAGAGAATTATTAATGAAGGTTGATTAATTGGGGGTCGGGAACCCCGCGCCAGCTCTTTTTGCAAAATTATTGGATAAGCGGATGAAGCCACTAGTCCATTGGTGAAAGCTGCCCAACAAGATTGAAAGATAAAACACCACATACTTCCTCATGAGCTATAAAACATTGACATAAATAAGAAGTAATAAAGTTTTGAATTGTTTAAAGGTAGCACATGAAATATTTACTTGGAATGGCAGAAAATACCACATAGTAGGTAGTTATGGTGGACACAAATGGCATAGGTTTTGGCTCAAGGTTTTGGATGCACGAGAAGCATTTCCTCTCGGTACAAGGCTTTGGCTAGCAAGGTTATTTGAAGCAAACTCAAGTATAAAACGGTGCAGCAAAGCTTGCATATGAACATATTGCAAGCATTATAAGACTTTACATCGTCTTCCTTGTTGTTCAAACACCTTAACCAGAAAATATCTAGACTCTAGAGAAACTAATCATGCAAATCAAATTTTAACAAGCTCTATGTAGTTCTTCATTAATAGGTGCAAAGTACATGATGCAAGAGCTTAAACATGATCTATATGAGCACAACAATTGCCAAGTATCAAATTATTCAAGACATTATACCATTTACCACATGCGGCATTTTCTGTTTCCAACCATATAACAATTAACGAAGCAGTTTCAACCTTCGCCATGACATTAAAAGCTAAGAACACATGTGTTCATATGAACCAGCGGAGCGTGTCTCTCTCCCACACAAGCATTTATTCAGAGAATGAAAATAACAAAACGAAAATAAAAGCACATAGACGCTCCAAGTAAAGCACATAAGATGTGACCGAATAAAAATATAGTTTCAAGAGAAGAAACCTGATAAATTGTTGATGAAGAAAGGGATGCCTTGGGCATCCCCAAGCTTAGATGCTTGAGTCTTCTTGAAATATGCAGGGATGAACCACGGGGGCATCCCCAAGCTTTGACTTTTCAATCTTCTTGATCATATTGTATCATCCTCCTCTCTTGACCCTTGAAAACTTCCTCCACACCAAACTCGAAACAAACTCATTAGAGGGTCAGTGCATAATTCATATATTCAGAGGTGACATAATCATTCTTAACACTTCCGGACATTGCTCAAAGCTACTGGAAGGTAATGGAACAAAGAAATCCATCCAACACAGACAAAAGAGACAATGCGAAATAAAAGGCAGAATCTGTCAAAACGAACAGATCCGTAAAGACGAATTTTAAAGAGGCACCAGACTTGCTCAGATGAAAATGCCCAAATTGAATGAAAGTTGCGTACATATCTGAGGATCACTCACGTAAATTGGCATATTTTTATGAGTTACCTACAGAGAATCATACCCAAATTCGTGACAGCAAGAAATCTGTTTCTGCGCAGCAATCCAAATCTAGTATCAACCTTACTATCAAAGACTTTACTTGGCACAACAAATGCAATAAAATAAGATAAGGAGAGGTTGCTACAGTAATAACAACTTCCAAGACACAAATATAAAACAAAAGTACTGTAGTAAAATAAACATATGGGTTATCTCCCAAGAAGTGCTTTCTTTATAGCCATTAAGATGGGCTCAGCAGTTTTAATGATGCACTCGCAAGAAATAAGAGTTGAAGCAAAACAGAGCATCAAGAAGCAAATTCAAAACAAATTTAAGCCTAACATGCTTCCTATGCATAGGAATCTTGTAAATAAACAAATTCATGAAGCATAATGCAAAAAGCATAGAAAGATAAAACAAGTGTAACTTCAAACATTTCAGCATATAGAGAGGTGTTTTAGTAACATGAAAATTTCTACAACCATATTTTCCTCTCTCATAATAATTTCCAGTGGCATCATGAACAAACTCAACAATATAAGTATCACATAAAGCATTCTTATTCACATGCATAAAAGTATCATTACTCTCCACATAAGCATAATCAGTTTTATTAGTTGTAGTGGGAGCAAATTCAACAAAGTAGCTATCATTATTATTCTCATCATCAAATATAGGAGGCATAGTATAATCATAATTAAATTTACTCTCCATAGTAGGCGGCACCAAAAGACCACTGTCATTATAATCATCATATATGGGAGGCATATCATAATCAACATAAACTTTCTCCTCAATACCCGGAGGGCTAAAGAGATCATTTTCATCAAAACCGACCTCCCCAAGCTTAGCATTTTCTATATCATTATCAACAATGGTGTTCAAAGTGTTCATACTAATATTACTACCAGCATGCAAATAAGATTCCATAGGTTTTTTAATTTTCGCATTAAACCATTCATGTCTTGACTCAGGAAATAGCACAAAAAGCTCACAGATGTTTTCCATTATGCCTTACTAGTGTTTAACAAGAAACAAAAAGATGCAATTGCAGGATCTAAAGGAAATAGCTTCGAGCACACACACAACGGCAACGAGAAAAGTACTTAGTTACCCGGGACCGAGTATGAGTGCCTTTTACCTTTCCTCCCCGGCAACGGCGCCAGAAAAGTGCTTGATGTCTACGGGTGCTTCTATTCTTGTAGACAGTGTTGGGCCTCCAAGAGCAGAGGTTTGTAGAACAGCAGCAAGTTTCCCTTAAGTGGATCACCCAAGGTTTATCGAACTCGGGGAGGAAGAGGTCAAAGATATCCCTCTCAAGCAACCCTGCAATCACGATACAAGAAGTCTCTTGTGTCCCCAACACACCTAATACACTTGTCAGATGTATAGGTGCACTAGTTCGGCGAAGAGATAGTGAAATAAAAGTAATATATATGGATGCATATGAGTGGTAATAGCAATCTGAATAAAATATGGCAGCGAGTAAACATGTAACAGAACAGTAAGTAAACGGAGTTTCGATGTTTTGAAACAAGGCCTAGGGATCATACTTTCACTAGTGGACACTCTCAACATTGCAATCATAATTGAATATAAATATAAGCACTTCACTATGCTACTCTGAATTACCCTTTGGCAAGATAACGAACACTAATTCATCATGTAGGCAAACCTTAAAGATGTATTCCCAAGTGATGGGGTTCGTAGCATAGAAAACAAAAAATTTCCTACCGCAAGACGAATAAATCCAAGATTTAATCTATGGAACACCCAAGATCTAATCTACAAGATCGAAGCAACGAGATTTATATGAGACTAACCCTCGAGGATTTCCAAAGCCTACGAGATTAGATCTCGTTGTTGGTGTAGACGATCGTCCCCGGTGCTGCAATCCGGCAGCACTTCCGTACTAGGTCGCGCGTACGGTGTCGATGAAGCCCATCCTCTCCCCGTTCCAGCGGGTAGCAGAGGTGTGGTAGATCCCCTCGGAATCCCAGCAGCACGACGGCGTGGTGGTGGAGGTGGAGGAGAAATTCCTGCAGGCTTCGCCAAGCCTGCGCAGGAAGAAGGAGGAGGGAGAGAGGGGCGGCTAGGGCTTGGGGAATTATGTTCTGCGCCCCAGCCCTCCCCTCCCTCTTATATAGGCGTGGGGGGGGGGGCTGCCTTGGCCCCTCCTCCAAGCCTTTGGGTCGGCCAAAACAAGGGGGGAACTTCCCCCCAAGTTAAGTCCCTATTTTCATGGGATTTGATCTTATCCACTTGGTACAGCCACATGGGCCTTGGGGGGCTGGTGTGCATGGCCCATGTGGGCCTATGCGACCCCTCCGATCCATGTTGGTCGTCCGAGATAGGTGGGCCCCACTATGGTACCCTCCGGAACCTTCTAGAACCTCCGGTACAATACCGAAAAATCCTGAACTTTTCCGGTAACCCTGAAAATGACTTCCCATATATGAATCTTATTCTCCGGACCATTCCGGACCTCCTCGTGATGCCCCGGATCCCATCCGAGACTCCGAACAAACTTCGGTCTCCATCTCACATTCCGAATCTACTTATGCGACATCGAACCTTAAGCGCGTTGATGGCGTGTAATTCACACGTTCGTTGGGAACCCCAAGAGGAAGGTATGATGCGCACAGCAGCAAGTTTTCCCTCAGAAAGAAACCAAGGTTTATCGAACCAGGAGGAGCCAAGAAGCACGTTGAAGGTTGATGGCGGCGGGATGTAGTGCGGCGCAACACCGGGGATTCCGGCGCCAACGTGGAACCCGCACAACACAACCAAAGTACTTTGCCCCAACGAAACAGATGAGGTTGTCAATCTCACCGGCTTGCTGTAACAAAGGATTAACCGTATTGTGTGGAAGATGATTGTTTGCAGAGAAAAAAGTAAAAACAAGTATTGCAGCAGATTTGTATTTCAGTATTAAAGAATGGACCGGGGTCCACAGTTCACTAGAGGTGTCTCTCCCATAAGATAAAAGCATGTTGGGTGAACAAATTACAGTCGGGCAATTGACAAATAGAGAGGGCATAACAATGCACATACATGTCATGATAAGTACAAGTGAGATTTAATTGGGCATTACGACAAAGTACATAGACCGCCATCCAACCGCATCTATGCCTAAAAAGTCCACCTTCAGGTTATCATCCGAACCCCTTCCAGTATTAAGTTGCAAAGCAACAGACAATTGCATTAAGTATGGTGCGTAATGTAATCAACAACTACATCCTCGGACATAGCATCAATGTTTTATCCCTAGTGGCAACAGCGACAACACAACCTTAGGGGTTTCGTCACTCCCCGGATATCAATGTAGGCATGAACCCACTATCGAGCATAAATACTCCCTCTTGGAGTTACTAGCATCAACTTGGCCAGCGCCTCTACTAATAGCGGAGAGCATGCAAGATCATAAACAACACATAGGTAATAACTTGATAATTAACATAACATGGTATTCTCTATCCATCGGATCCCGACAAACACAACATATAGTATTACGGATAGATGATCTTGATCATGTTAGGCAGCTCACAAGATCCAACAATGAAGCACAATGAGGAGAAGACAACCATCTAGCTACCGCTATGGACCCATAGTCCAGGGGTGAACTACTCACTCATCACTCCGGAGGCGACCATGGCGGTGAAGAGTCCTCCGGGAGATGAATCCCCTCTCCGGCAGGGTGCCGGAGGAGATCTCTAGAATCCCCAGAGATGGGATTGGCGGCGGCGGCGTCTCTGGAAGGTTTTCCGTATCGTGGTTCTTCGCATTGGGGTTTTCGCGGCGGAGGCTTTAAGTAGGAGGAAGGGCAACGTGGGGGGCCACACGAGGGCCCCACACCACAGGTCGGCGCGGCCAAGGCCTGGGCCGCGCCGCCCTATGGTGGCGGCCCCTCGTGGCCCCACTTCGACTCCTCTTTGGTCTTCCGAAGCTTCGTGGCAAAATAGGACCCGTGGTTTTGATTTCGTCCAATTCCGAGAATATTTCGTTACTAGGATTTCTGAAACCAAAAACAGCGAGAAACAACGAATCGGCTCTTCGGCATCTTGTTAATATGTTAGTTCCAGAAAATGCACGAATATGACATAAAGTGTGCATAAAACATGTAGGTATCATCAAAAATATGGCATGGAACATAAGAAATTATCGATACGTCGGAGACGTATCAGCATCCCCAAGCTTAGTTCTGCTCGTCCCGAGCAGGTAAAACGATAACAAAGATAATTTCAGAAGTGGCATGCCATCATAACCTTGATCATACTATTTGTAAACATATGTAATGAATGCAGCGATCAAAACAATGGTAATGACATGAGTAAACAAGTGAATCATAAAGCAAAGACTTTTCATGAATAGTACTTTCAAGACAAGCATCAATAAGTCTTGCATAAGAGTTAACTCATAAAGCAATAAATCAAAGTAAAGGTATTGAAGCAACACAAAGGAAGATTAAGTTTCAGCGGTTGCTTTCAACTTGTAACATATATATCTCATGGATAATTGTCAACATAGAGTAATATAACAAGTGCAATATGCAAGTATGTAGGAATCAATGCACAGTTCACACAAGTGTTTGCTTCTTGAGATGGAGAGAAATAGGTGAACTGACTCAACATAAAAGTAAAAAGAATGGTCCTTCAAAGAGGAAAGCATCGATTGCTATATTTGTGCTAGAGCTTTTATTTTGAAAACATGAAACAATTTTGTCAATGGTAGTAATAAAGCATATGAGTTATGAAAGTTATATCCTACAAGTTGCAAGCCTCATGCATAGTATACTAATAGTGCCCGCACCTTGTCCTAATTAGCTTGGACTACCGGATCATTGCAATACACATGTTTTAACCAAGTGTCACAATGGGGTACCTCCATGCCGCCTGTACAAAGGTCTAAGGAGAAAGCTCGTATTTTGGATTTCTCGCTTTTGATTATTCTCAACTTAGACACCCATACCGGGACAACATGGACAACAGATAATGGACTCCTCTTAAATGCATAAGCATGTGGCAACAATTATTATTCTTATATGAGATTGAGGATATATGTCCAAAACTGAAACTTCCACCATGAATCATGGCTTTAGTTAGCGGCCCAATGTTCTTCTCTAACAATATGCATGCTCCAACCATTAAGGTGGTAGATCTCTCTTACTTCAGACAAGACGGACATGCATAGCAACTCACATGATATTCAACAAAGAATAGTTGATGGCGTCCCCGAAGCATGGTTATCGCACAACAAGCAACTTAATAAGAGATAAAGTGCATAAGTACATATTCAATACCACAATAGTTTTTAAGCTATTTGTCCCATGAGCTATATATTGTAAAGGTGAATGATGGAATTTTAAAGGTAGCACTCAAGCAATTTACTTTGGAATGGCGGATAAATACCATGTAGTAGGTAGGTATGGTGGACACATATGGCATAGTGGTTGGCTTAAGTATTTTGGATGCATGAGAAGTATTCCCTCTCGATACAAGGTTTAGGCTAGCAAGGTTATTTGAAACAAACACAAGGATAAACGGTACAGCAAAACTCACATAAAAGACATATTGTAAACATTATAAGACTCTACACCGTCTTCCTTGTTGTTCAAAACTCAATACTAGATATTATCTAGACTCTAGAGAAACCAAATATGCAAACCAAATTAGCAAGCTCTAAGTGTTTCTTCATTAATGGGTGCAAAGTATATGATGCAAGAGCTTAAACATGAGCACAACAATTGCCAAGTATCAAATTATCCAAGACATTTTAGAGTTACTACATGTAGCATTTTCCAATTCCAACCATATAACAATTTAACGAAGAAGAAACTTCGCCATGAATACTATGAGTAGAGCCTAAGGACATACTTGTCCATATGCTACAGCGGAGCGTGTCTCTCTCCCACAAAGTGAATGCTAGGATCCATTTTATTCAAACAAAACAAAAAAACAAAAACAAACCGACGCTCCAAGCAAAGTGCATAAGATGTGACGGAATAAAAATATAGTTTCGGGGAGGAACCCGATAATGTTGTCGATGAAGAAGGGGATGCCTTGGGCATCCCCAAGCTTAGACGCTTGAGTATTCTTAGAATATGCAGGGGTGAACCACCGGGGCATCCCCAAGCTTAGAGCTTTCACTCTCCTTGATCATATTGCATCATACTCCTCTCTTGATCCTTGAAAACTTCCTCCACACCAAACTCGAAACAACTCATTAGAGGGTTAGTGCACAATAAAAATTAACATTTTCAGAGGTGACACAATCATTCTTAACACTTCTGGACATTGCATAAAGCTACTGGACATTAATGGATCAAAGAAATTCATCCAACATAGCAAAAGAGGCAATGCGAAATAAAAGGCAGAATCTGTCAAAACAGAACAGTCCGTAAAGATGGATTTTATTAGGGCGCCAGACTTGCTCAAATGAAAATGCCCAAATTGAATGAAAGTTGCGTACATATCTGAGGATCACTCACGTAAATTGGCTTAATTTTCTGAGTTACCTACAGAGAATTAGACCCAGATTCGTGACAGCAAAGAAATCTGTTTCTGCGCAGTAATCCAAATCTAGTATTTACTTTACTATCAAAGACTTTACTTGGCACAACAAAACATAAAACTAAGATAAGGAGAGGTTGCTACAGTAGTAAACAACTTCCAAGACTCAAATATAAAACAAAAATACTGTAGTAAAAACATGGGTTGTCTCCCATAAGCGCTTTTCTTTAACGCCTTTCAGCTAGGCGCAGAAAGTGTAACTCAAGTAACATCAAGAGATGAAGCATCAACATCATAATTTGTTCTAATAATAGAATCATAAGGTAACTTCATTCTCTTTCTAGGGAAGTGTTCCATACCTTTCTTGAGAGGAAATTGATATTTAATATTACCTTCCTTCATATCAATAGTAGCACCAACGGTTCGAAGAAAAGGTCTTCCCAATATAATGGGGCAAGATGCATTGCATTCAATATCCAAGACAACAAAATCAACGGGGACAAGGTTATTGTTAACCATAATATGAACATTATCAACTTTCCCCAAAGGTTTCTTTTTAGCATTATCAGCGAGATTAACATCCAGATAACAGTTTTTCAATGGTGGCAAGTCAAGCATATCATAGACTTTCTTAGGCATAACGTAAATACTTGCACCAAGATCACATAAAGCATTACAATCAAAATCTTTGACCCTCATTTTAATGATGGGCTCCCAACCATCCTCTAGCTTTCTAGGAATAGAAGTTTCAAGTTTTAGTTTCTCTTCTCTAGCTTTTATGAGAGCATTTGTAATATGTTTTGTGAAAGCCAAGTTTACAGCGCTAGCATTGGGACTCTTAGCAAGTTTTTGTAAGAACTTTATAACTTCAGAGATGTGGCAATCATCAAAATCTAAATCATTACAATCTAAAGCAATGGGATTATCATCCCCAAGGTTGGAAAAAATTTCAGCAGTTTTGTCACAGGCAGTTTCAGCAATTTTAGCAGTTTCAGGTAATTTTGCGTGCTTTGCACTAGGAGTAGAAACATTGCCAACACCAATTATTTTACCATTAATAGTAGGAGGTTCAGCAACATGTGAATCATTAGCATTGCTAGTGGTGGTAATAGTCCAAACTTTAGCTACATTTTTCTCTTTAGCTAGTTTTTCATTTTCTTCTCTATCCCACCTAGCACGCAGTTCAGCCATTAATCTTATATTCTCATTAATTCTAACTTGGATGGCATTTGCTGTAGTAACAATTTTATTTTCAATATCCCTATTAGGCATAACTTTCAATTTCAAAAGATCAACATCAGAGGCAAGACTATCAACCTTAGAAGCGAGAATATCGATTTTATTGAGCTTTTCCTCAACAGTATTTGTTAAAGGCGGTTTGTGTACTAATAAATTCTTTAAGCATAGCTTCAAGTCCAGGGGGTGTATTCCTATTATTGTTGTAAGAATTCCCATAAGAATTAGCATAACCGTTACCATTATTATAAGGATATGGCCTATAGTTATTACTAGAATTGTTCCGATAAGCATTGTTGTTGAAATTATTATTTTTAATGAAGTTTACATCAACATGTTCTTCTTGGGCAACCAATGAAGCTAATGGAACATTATTAGGATCAACATTAGTCCTATCATTCACAAGCATAGACATAATAGCATCAACCTTATCATTCAAGGAAGAGGATTCTTCGACGAATTTACCTTCTTACCTTGTGGAGCTCTTTCCGTGTGCCATTCAGAGTAATTAACCATCATATTATCAAGGAGCTTTGTTGCTTCACCAAGAGTGATGGACATAAAGGTACCTCCAAGCAGCTGAATCCAATAAATTCCGCGAAGAAAAATTTAGTCCTCGCATAGAAGGTTTGGATGATCATCCAAGTAGTCAGTCCATGGGTTGGGCAATTTTTAACCAAAGATTTCATTCTTTCCCAAGCCTGAGCAACATGTTCATTATCCAATTGTTTAAAATTCATTATGCTACTCCTCAAAGATATAATTTTAGCAGGGGGATAATATCTACCAATAAAAGCATCCTTGCATTTAGTCCAGGAATCAATACCATTCTTAGGCAGAGATAGCAACCAATCTTTAGCTCTTCCTCTTAATGAGAAAGGGAACAATTTTAATTTTATAATGTCACCATCTATATCTTTATACTTTTGCATTTCACACAATTCAACAAAGTTATTAAGATGGGCAGCAGCATCATCAGAACTAACACCGTGAAAATTGCTCTCGCATAACAAGATTCAAGTAAAGCGAGTTTAATTTCAAAGAATTCCGCTGTAGTAGCAGGTAGAGCAATAGGTGTGCATAGGAAATCATTATTATTTGTGCTAGTGAAGTCACACAACTTAGTATTTTCAGGGGTGGCCATTTTAGCAGTAGTAAATAAAACAAACTAGATAAAGTAAATGCAAGTAACTAATTTTTTTGTGTTTTTGATATAGAGTGCAAGACAAGTAAATAAAGTAAAGCTAGCAACTAATTTTTTTGTGTTTTGATATAAGTGCAGCAAACAAAGTAGTAAATAAAATAAAGCAAGACAAAAACAAAGTAAAGAGGTTGAGAAGTGGAGACTCCCCTTGCAGCGTGTCTTGATCTCCCGGGCAACGGCGCCAGAAAATATGCTTGATGGCGTGTAATTCACACGTTCCTTGGGAACCCCAAGAGGAAGGTATGATGCGCACAGCAGCAAGTTTTCCCTCGTAAAAGAAACCAAGGTTTATCAAACCAGGAGGAACCAAGAAGCACGTTGAAGGTTGATGGCGGCGGGATGTAGTGCGGCGCAACACCGGGATTCCGGCGCCAACGTGGAACCTGCACAACACAACCAAAGTACTTTGCCCCAACGAAACAAGGTGAGGTTGTCAATCTCACCGGCTTGCTATAACAAAGGATTAACCGTATTGTGTCGAAGATGATTGTTTGCAGAGAAAACGAGTAAAAACAAGTATTGCAACAGATTTGTATTTCAGTATTAAAGAATGGACCGGGGTCCACAGCTCACTAGAGGTGTCTCTCCCATAAGATAAAAGCATGTTGGGTGAACAAATTACAGTCGGGCAATTGACAAATAGAGAGGGCATAACAATGCACATACATGTCATGATAAGTACAGTGAGATTTAATTGGGCATTACGACAAAGTACATAGACCGCCATCCAACCGCATCTATGCCTAAAAAGTCCACCTTCGAGTTATCATCCGAACCCCTTCCAGTATTAAGTTGCAAAGCAACGTGACAATTGCATTAAGTATGGTGCGTAATGTAATCAACAACTACATCCTCGGACATAGCATCAATGTTTTATCCCTAGTGGCAACAACACAACACAACCTTAGGGGTTTCTGTCACTCCCCGGATATCAATGCAGGCATGAACCCACTATCGAGCATAAATACTCCCTCTTGGAGTTACTAGCATCAACTTGGCCGAGCCTCTACTAATAACGGAGAGCATGCAAGATCATAAACAACACATAGGTAATAACTTGATAATTAACATAACATGGTATTCTCTATCCATCGGATCCCGACAAACACAACATATAGTATTACGGATAGATGATCTTGATCATGTTAGGCAGCTCACAAGATCCAACAATGAAGCACAATGAGGAGAAGACAACCATCTAGCTACTGCTATGGACCCATAGTCCAGGGGTGAACTACTCACTCATCACTCCGGAGGCGACCATGGCGGTGAAGAGTCCTCCGGGAGATGAATCCCCTCTCCGGCAGGGTGCCGGAGGAGATCTCCAGAATCCCCCGAGATGGGATTGGCGGCGGCGGCGTCTCTGGAAGGTTTTCCGTATCGTGGTTCTTCGCATTGGGGTTTTCGCGACGGAGGCTTTAAGTAGGCGGAAGGGCAACGTGGGGGCCACACGAGGGCCCCACACCACAGGTCGGCGCGGCCAAGGCCTGGGCCGCGCCGCCCTATGGTGGCGGCCCCTCGTGGCCCCACTTCGACTCCTCTTCGGTCTTCCGGAAGCTTCGTGGCAAAATAGGACCCAAGGTTTTGATTTCGTCCAATTCCGAGAATATTTCGTTACTAGGATTTCTGAAACCAAAAACAGCAGAAAACAAGAATCGGCTCTTCGGCATCTTGTTAATATGTTAGTTCCAGAAAATGCACGAATATGACATAAAGTGTGCATAAAACATGTAGGTATCATCAATAATATGGCATGGAACATAAGAAATTATCGATACGTCGGAGACGTATCACGCGTCACCCTACGGTTCGTGAACTATGCAGACATGGTCGAGACTCCTCTCCGAGCCAATAACCAATAGCGGGATCTGGAGATCCATAATGGCTCCCACATATTCAACGATGACTTAGTGATCGATTGAACCATTTACATACGATGCCGATTCCCTTTGTCACGCGATATTTTACTTGTCCGAGGTTCGATCATCGGTATCTCCATACCTTGTTCAACCTCGTTACCGACAAGTACTCTTTACTCGTACCGTGGTATGTCATCTCTTATGATCCAATCATATGCTTGCAAGCTAATCGGACGACATTCCACCGAGAGGGCCCGGAGTATATCTATCCGTCATCAGGATGGACAAATCCCACTATTGATCCATATGCCTCAACTCATACTTTCCGAATACTTAATCCCATCTTTATAACCACCCATTTACGCAATGGCGTTTGATGTAATCAAAGTACCCTTCCGGTGTAAGTGATTTACATGATCTCATGGTCGAAGGACTAGTTAACTATGTATCGAAAGCTTATAGCAAGTTGAACTTAATGACTTGATCACATGCTACGCTTATTTGGGTGTATGTCCATTATATCATTCATCCAATGACATAACCTTGTTATTAACAACATCCAATGTTCATGATCACGAAACCATGATCATCTGTTAATCAACAAGCTAGTTATACAAGAGGCTTACTAGGACTCCTTGTTGTTTACATAACACACATGTATCAATGTTTCGGTTAATACAATTATAGCATGGGATGTAAACATTTATCATGAACACCAAGATATAACAATAACTAATTTATTATTGCCTCTTGGGCATATCTCCAACGATCTCCCACTTGCACTAGAGTCAATAATCTAGTTTACATTTATAAAGATATAACACCTTGGCCTTCTGGTGCTTATCATGTTTTGCTCACGGGAGAGGTTTTAGTCAACGGATCTGACATGCTCAGAAACGTATGTATTTTGCAATTCATTTGCGTCTCAACGCATCACTCATTTTTCAAATGAGTTGGCATCTATGCTTAGTCCTCTGGTGGAACCTTAATTCCGTGGTCTGAAATATGTCACTAATATTGCCACACACAATATAGCTTCAAAGTTCTGACATTATCGGAACTACACCAAGTTCTCAAAGAACTCCTCGACTTAAACATCCTCAGTCATTGTCAAAACAATGTCATACTCTGCCTTTGTTTGTAGGATCCATCACAACATATATATACTCAAGTCATTGTTGGAAGTTTTCATGAAGTAGAAGAATCTCCCGCACACAACTATTCCCAGTGAACCACATATATCATCATGTATGTTTCCACTAAGTTAGTTGCCCGTTCAACTCTTGGCCTATGAACGGTATTTAGTCATTCTCTTTAGAAAAGATTTGCAAGCGCCAAACGATTCAAAAATCAAATGACTCCAAAAATCCATTTGCATGGAGTTCCTTCATGCGTTCCTTTCTAACATGACCTAAATGGCGGTTCCACTAATGAGTGGAATTCAAATCATTTGCCTTATGGCATTTTAGCGTCATTGTTATGTATGTGTGTTTCACCATTAAGATTTATAATAACTTATCCATCGTACATGGAGCAATGTCATAATTTGAACAACTCATTGTTTTCATTTGACCAGAGCAAAATAACAATTTATTAAGTTCTTTATTATAAATTCTAAGGGCTAGGTAGAATGCCAACGACAAACATAATAACACTTTATTATGTTCCAGACGTGCATTATTACCATATTCCTTATCAGTCACTTAGGCCATCGTATTCTTGTATTGCGTTGTATTGTATGACATCTCATACCAACCAATCTGGTACAAATACCCAAGAATTTTATTATGTGACCAAACAAGGAATACATCCACAACATGTATATCATCTATATACACCTGAGCTAGACTTTCTAGTCTTTTTTCTTTCTTTCTCGCCAAAATATCTTTTGTGGTTTCTCTTTTAGCTTTCCCCATTCTCGGAAAACACTTCACCTTCAATAACTTTTAGGTCCATTGGTCAAATACCAATAACCTCGAGGTTCTTACTTTGAAGTTGGTCATCACATGACAAGTGTTCTAGATTTCACTATTAGTAACCTTTTAATGT
This sequence comes from Lolium rigidum, assembly GCF_022539505.1. Lineage (NCBI taxonomy): Eukaryota > Viridiplantae > Streptophyta > Magnoliopsida > Poales > Poaceae > Lolium > Lolium rigidum. Next base: position 271,711,028 of record NC_061514.1, read on the forward strand.
GATGAACAATTTCACTCATAATTTTATCCATCAAATCATGACGACTTTCCGAGACCATGTCTGTACATGCTAGGCTCGTAAAGTTTAACTTTAGTATTCGCATGTGCAAATCGGCTTGCACCCGTTGTATGCACACGTAGAATCTATAACACCCGATCATCACGTGATGCTTCGAAACGACGAGTCTTAGCAACGGTGCATACTAAGGACGATCACTTCATGGATATGCGAATATCGTTAGTGCCCAACTAGTTGGAGGATCGGGACGCCTAGCGTCTTCAACCTTCGTACATTCCCATAAAACTTATGAGTTTATGTAGTCTCACTAGATTATACTCTATCATCTTGCAATAGGGTCTTAGATATCACACATATCTCATACCTTGCTTGTTTCGAAAACAAAATTTCCAGCTCCTTACTTTTCAAACGGATTTGAACTTCAAGTTTCACGGAGACAAGATGATTTGGTACTAATTGAAACCATTGCTCTTTGAATCCTCAATGTGAGGTTTACTAAAAGTTTGCATTAGGACTTAATCATATCTTGATTCTTTAACAATATGGTACCAATCAGTAAAGTTACTTGTCAGACTTAACATTATTTCTATCTCAATTACAAGACTAGTGCATGGTAGAAAACGGATGCCAATTCTACAAACTTTTAATTCAAAATACTATTCGGACTATGTTCATGATAATTAGTTCATGTTTTAATCTAATTAATAATGAACTCCCACTTAATACAACATCCCTCATGGTTGTTAAGTGGTACACGATCCAAATCCACTACACCAAAACCGATCATCACGTGAGATGATGTAGCTTCAATGGTGAACATCAACATGTTGATCATATCATCCATATGACTCATGTTCAACCTTTCGGTTTCTCGTGTCCCAAGGCCATGTCTCGTACATGATAGGCTCGCCAAGCAAACCCAAGTATTCCGCGTGTGCAAACATGGCTTACACCCGTTGTATGTGAACGTAGAATCTATCACATCCGATCATCACGAGATGCTTCAAAACGACGAACCGTAGCAACGGTGCATACGAGGGTAGAACACTTTATTATCTTGATATTAATGTGAGGGATCATCTTATAATGCTACCGTCGCGATCTAAGCAAGATAAGATGCATAAAGGATTAACATCACATGCAATTCTCAATATGTGATATGATATGGCCTTTCTTCTTGTGCTTTTGATCTCCATCTCCAAAGCACACGAACATGATCTCCATCATCACCAGACATTGCACCAAGGTCCATGGCGCCGCTTCATGGTTGTCCATCACTTATAGCTACTATAACAACTACTTGAAATAAAGCTATTACATGATGAATAGACACGCAGGTCTTAACAAATTTAAAGACAACCATTAGGCTCTTGCCGGTTGCCATAATACAATAATGAACATCTCATACATCAAATATAATCATCATCACATCATGGCCATATCACATCACCAAACCCTGCAAAAACAAGTTAGACGCCTCTAATTGGTTTGCATATTTTACGTGGTTTAGGGTTTTCGAGTAAGATCCAATCTACCTCCGAACATGAACCACAACGGTGATACTAGTGTTGTCAATAGAAAGAGTAAATTGGATCTTCACTATGGTGGGAGAGACGAGACACCCGCAAAGCCACTTATGCAATACAAGTTGCATGTCAAGCGTGGAGCAAGTCTCATGAGACGCGGTCATGTAAAGTTAGCCCGGCCGCTTCATCCCACCATCCCGCTAGATGCAAAATACACAAACTAAAGCAACAAAAGCATCAACGCCCACAAAACCATTGTGTTCTACTCGTGCAACAGATCTATGCATAGACACGGCTCTGATACCACTGATGGGGTTCGTAGCATAGAAAACAAAAAATTCCTACCGCAAGACGAAAAAATCCAAGATCTAATCTATGGAACACCCAAGATCTAATCTACAAGATCGAAGCAACGAGATTGATATGAGACTAACCCTCGAAGATTTCCAAAGCCTACGAGATTAGATCTCGTTGTTGGTGTAGACGATCGTCCCCGTGCTCGCAATCCGGCAAGCACTTCCGTACTCGGTCGCGCGTACGGTGTCGATGAAGCCCATCCTCTCACCGTTCCAGCGGGCAGCGGAGGTGTGGTAGATCCCCTCGGAATCCTAGCAGCACGACGGCGTGGTGGTGGAGGTGGAGGAGAAATTCCTGCAGGGGCTTCGCCAAGCCCAGCGCAGGAAGAAGGAGGAGGGAGAGAGGGCGGCCAGGGCTTGGGGAATGATGTGCTGCGCCCCAGCCCTCCCCTCCCTCTTATATAGGCGTGGGGGGCTGCCTTGGCCCCTCCTCCAAGCCTTTGGGTCGGCCAAAACAAGGGGGGGAACTTCCCCCCAAGTTAAGTCCCTATTTTCATGGGATTTGATCTTATCCACTTGGTACAGCCACATGGGCCTTGGGGGGCTGGTGTGCATGGCCCATGTGGGCCTATGCGACCCCTCCGGTCCATGTTGGTCGTCCGAGATAGGTGGGCCCCACTATGGTACCCTCCGGAACCTTCTAGAACCTCCGGTACAATACCAAAAAATCCTGAACTTTTCCGGTAACCCTGAAAATGACTTCCCATATATGAATCTTATTCTCCGGACCATTCCGGACCTCCTCGTGATGCCCCGGATCCCATCCGAGACTCCGAACAAACTTCGGTCTCCATCTCACATTCCGAATCTATTTATGCGACATCGAACCTTAAGCGCATCACCCTACGGTTCGCGAACTATGCATACATGGTCGAGACTCCTCTCCGAGCCAATAACCAATAGCGGGATCTGGAGATCCATAATGGCTCCCACATATTCAACGATGACTTAGTGTCGTTGCCTAATCGACGGTACCTCGGAGGAGGGATCCTCACGAGGGGGAGAAGAAGTAGGGGCCATAGGGCGGAGTGCACACGGGACGGTGGTACGCGATTTACCCAGCTTCGGAACACCTGCACGATGACAGGGCCTACTGCTGCTTGTCTGGAATTATCTGGGCGCTTTCGCGTTGTTACAATGAGTTGTGGTTCTCTCGCTTCTAGCTCGAGATCTGCCCTCAGGGCTCCCGGGATCCGGCTTACATAGGCGCACGGGTCTAGGGTTTACATGGAGAGTCCTAGCCGGATTACAGGTTGCCTAACTACGGTACAATGTCTTGCCGTGTACGTCAAGGATCCGCCTTCCATCTACGTCGTACTAGATCCGGGTTCCTTATGGGCCTCCACGGATCCGGCTTCCTTCATGGGCCTTCACGGATCTGACTCCTGGCATAGACCTCTTCGGATCCGGGTACCTCGCGTAGGTCGGTTCGGATCCGGGTACCTCTGTAATGCGGTTCGGATCCGGCTACCTTCCTAGGGCGGTTAGGATCCGGGTACCTCTGTAGGGCGGTCCGGATCCGGCTACCTTCGTAGGGCGGTTCGGATCCGGATACCTTCGTAGGGCGGTTCGGATCCGGCTCCTTGTTCCTGGGTTGGACATCTTCCATCTTGATCAACAACAACTGGGCTGCCCGGTGGGCCATATGCTATCACCACCATCTGTGGGCCACCCGGGCTTGCCGGAAACAGACCATGTCGATGGTATACCTATGAAGTATATCCACAACAGTAGCCCCCGGAGTTCTCAAAGATTCACCGTTCTTCCATCCAGCTCAGCTTGCGCATGTATCTTCACCCTTTGGCTGGAACGAATAATAGAGAATCTTGAAGGACTCCAAACTTCATATCTCCAACCAAGTATTGGTCGGAAACTTCATGATCCAATGGTCGATTCTTCGGAGACACCATCCAACGTAATCTTCGGTATGGATCCGACTAGCCAAATGTAGATTCGGATCTGACTAGCCAAAATATAGGTGTGGATCCGACTACCCAAAATATAGGTGCGGATCCGACTAACAAAAAATTAGGTGCGGATCCGGCTACCGAAAATTGAGGTGCGGATCCGACTACCAAAAATTAGGTGCGGATCCGGCTACCAAAAAATTAGGTGCGGATCCGGCTACCAAAAAATTAAGGTGCAGATCCGACTACCAAAAATTAGGTGTGGATCCGACTACCAAAAAATTTGGTGCGGATCCGGCTACCAAAAAATTAGGTGCGGATCCGACTAGTTAGCCATATTTTCGCCATCTTTGAATTTTTTCTTGACATAACTATATGTATGTAGCCCCCGAGCGTTGAGTCGGCTTGCTCCAAGGAGACTCGATGCTCAGAAACTTAGCCCCCAAGCGTCAAGGTGGAAATTTTTCGGTTAGTTGCTCCAAAGAGAACTTCATCGATGTAGCCCCCGAGCGCCAAGGTGAATTTACTTGAAAATCCGGCTTGGAGCTCTTAGAGTAGCTTTATCTTTATATGTGACCAAGGAATAGTGTAAATCCCAAGCATCTAGGCGGAAATTTCCAGCACTACTACTCGGAAGGAAACACACTTTTCACTTAAGATCAAAATCGCAGCCCCCGAGGGTTGGTTCCGGCTAAGCATAGCGGAATCAAGACTCAAGTTGCTTTTCCAGCTGTGCATGCTACGGATCCGCCTAACCTTATCTCATATGGATCCGGCTAGCTTCCCCTGGGCTTCTCGCGATTGCTAGGCCTGCTTGAAAACACCTTAGTTCGAGGACTGTTGAAGGTCCAAGTGTCATGTACACGATACATAAACATAAAAACATATTTGTATTAAATTGTTTCTTTGATCATGTTCAACGAACAAATGTAAGGCGGAACAAAAACGGCCTTTGAACAAATGTTTTAAAGTTGAAACTATGCAAGCAGTTGAACAACATAAAGCTGTCAAGGCGGAAAAACAACTCGACTATCTTGAACAGTTAATGCAATTTATATGTTTTAAGCAAGATTCTGGTTTATCCGTTCTTCCGGTTTATATGCTTGACTTTTCGCGAGACGGCAAACTTTAAACACGGAACATCCGCCGAGGCGATAGCGCTTAATAGCGAAACAATCAAGAACCTCAGAAACAGAGGCCGGTTTTAAGTACCGAAATGTCACTACTAAGGAATCCACATATAAACAACAGAAAACGTGTAGGCCAGAAAACTCAAGCTAACGCCCGAAGGCAAAAACAGTACACAGTTTTTCACGAGCGCGAGGCAAATCGTGGGAAAGATATGACCAACAGTAAAAGCGGTAAAAGACTCAGTATATGAGTGAACCAATCTTAATCTCATGATCATAAAATATTAAAATATTAAATATAAATAGAGACTTAGCTGTTTGGAGCGGAGTCAACGTCGGTCGTGGCGGTTTTTCTTCGGCGTTCCATCGAGCCGGTGAAAGATTGATTGTCGCAGTGGTCCTATCGGTTCGGATCCACCTACCAAAATTTAGGTGTGGATCCGACTTCCAAAAATTTAGGTGCGGATCCACCTACCAAAATTTTGGTATGGATCCGGCTACAAAAATATAGGTGCGGATCCACCTACCAAAATTTTGGTATGGATCCGGCTACAAAAATATAGGTGCGGATCCGACTACCAAAAATAGGTATGGATCCGGCTACCAAAAATAGAGGTGCGGATCCGACTACCAAAAACGTAGGCGTGGATCCGGCAACCAAAAATAGAGGTGCGGATCCGACTACCAAAAACGTAGGCGCGGATCCGGCAACCAAAAACATAGGTGCGGATCCGACTACCAAAAACATAGGCGCGGATCCGGCTACCAAAAATAGAGGTGCGGATCCGACTACCAAAAACGTAGGCGCGGATCCGGCAACCAAAAACATAGGTGCGGATCTGACTACCACAAACATAGGCGCGGATCCGGCTACCAAAACCGGAATTTGAAATTTCCAGGTCTAAGGCGGATTCTTCTGTGGAAAGCTCCAGCAACTCGGATCGGATCTTTGCATCTGCGTCCTGCTCGGCGGCGGTCGTAGCTACATTACTTACCAGTGCGTTTCCGTCGAAATCAACGGTCTCGCAGATGAAGATGTGGAACCCGCCCGGTTCCGGCCTCCAGACGCCGCAGGCCCCACGGTGGGCGCCAACTGTCGTTGCCTAATCGACGGTACCTCGGAGGAGGGATCCTCACGAGGGGAGAAGAAGTAGGGGCCATAGGGCGGAGTGCACACGGGACGGTGGTACGCGATTTACCCAGCTTCGGAACACCCGCACGATGACGGGGCCCTACCGCCGCTTGTCTGGAATTATCTGGGCGCTTTCGCGTTGTTACAATGAGTTGTGGTTCTCTCGCTTCTAGCTCGAGATCTGCCCTCAGGGCTCCTGGGATCCGGCTTATATAGGCGCACGGGTCTAGGGTTTACATGGAGAGTCCTAGCCGGATTACAGGTTGCCTAACTACGGTACAATGTCTTGCCGTGTACGTCAAGGATCCGCCTTCCATCTACCTCGTACTAGATCCGGGTTCCTTATGGGCCTCCACGGATCCGGCTTCCTTCATGGGCCTTCACGGATCTGACTCCTGGCATAGACCTCTTCGGATCCGGGTACCTCTGTAGGTCGGTTCGGATCCGGGTACCTCTGTAATGCGGTTCGGATCCGGCTACCTTCCTAGGGCGGTTAGGATCCGGGTACCTCTGTAGGGCGGTCCGGATCCGGCTACCTTCGTAGGGCGGTTCGGATCTGGATACCTTCGTAGGGCGGTTCGGATCCGACTCCTTGTTCCTGGGTTGGACATCTTCCATCTTGATCAACAACAACTGGGCTGCCCGGTGGGCCATATGCTATCACCACCATCTGTGGGCCACCCGGGCTTGCCGGAAACAGACCATGTCGATGGTATACCTATGAAGTATATCCACAACACTTAGTGATCGATTGAACCATTTACATACGATGCCGATTCCCTTTGTCACGCGATATTTTACTTGTCCGAGGTTCGATCATCGGTATCTCCATACCTTGTTCAACCTCGTTACCGACAAGTACTCTTTACTCGTACCGTGGTATGTCATCTCTTATGATCCAATCATATGCTTGCAAGCTAATCAGACGACATTCCACCGAGAGGGCCCGGAGTATATCTATCCGTCATCAGGATGGACAAATCCCACTATTGATCCATATGCCTCAACTCATACTTTCCGAATATTTAATCCCATCTTTATAACCACCCATTTACGCAATGGCGTTTGATGTAATCAAAGTACCCTTCCGGTGTAAGTGATTTACATGATCTCATGGTCGAAGGACTAGGTAACTATGTATCGAAAGCTTATAGCAAGTTGAACTTAATGACTTGATCACATGCTACGCTTATTTGGGTGTATGTCCATTATATCATTCATCCAATGACATAACCTTGTTATTAACAACATCCAATGTTCATGATCACGAAACCATGATCATCTGTTAATCAACAAGCTAGTTATACAAGAGGCTTACTAGGGACTCCTTGTTGTTTACGTAACACACATGTATCAATGTTTCGGTTAATACAATTATAGCATGGGATGTAAACATTTATCATGAACACCAAGATATAACAATAACTAATTTATTATTGCCTCTTGGGCATATCTCCAACAATTCATAGGAGGTACTAACACACCACAATTTCATAGAGACATCCAACTCAAATCATAACTCAGTGAATAAGTATTCTGTGAAATATAGCCTAAGAGACCCACACGGTGCACACACTGTCACCTTTACGCACGTGGGACAAGGAGTCTCTGGAGATCACATAAGTAAAATCCACTTGAATAGCATAATGACATCTAGATTACAAAGCTCATCATATGGATCTCAATCATGTAAGGCAGCTCATGAGATTATTGTATTGAAGTACATAGGAGAGAGATTAACCACATAGCTACCGGTACAGCCCTTAGCCTCGATGGAGAACTACTCCCTCCTCATGGGAGACAAGCAGCGTTGATGAAGATGGCGGTGGTGTCGATGGAGATGCCTTCCGGGGCACTTCCCCGTCCCGGCAGGCGCCGGAACGGAGACTCCTGTCCCCGGATCTTGGCTTCGCGATGGCGACGGCTCCGGAAGGTTTCTCGTACCGTGGCTTTTTCGTATCGAGGTTTTAGGTCGGGGACCTTTAAATAGGCGAAGAGGCGGAGTCGGAGGGCCGACGAGGCGGTGACACAATAGGGGCGCGGCCCGTGCCCCCGGTCGCGCCGCCCTAGCGTCCGGTGGCCCCGTGGCCCCCTCCGGTTGCTCTCGGGTGTTCCGGAAGCTTCGTGGAAAAATAGGATGTCGGGCATTGATTTCGTCCGATTCCGAGAATATTTCCTTACTAGGATTTACGGAACCAAAAACAGCGAGAAACAAAGAATCGGCCCTTCGGCATCTCGTCAATAGGTTAGTTCCAGAAAACGCATAATAATGACATATAATGTGTATAAAACATGTGAGTATCATCATAAAAGTAGCATGGAACATAAGAAATTATAGATACGTTTGAGACGTATCAATCATCCACACTATACATCTAATCCTTTGTTTACAGCAAGCCGGTGAGATTGACAACCTCACTGTTACGTTGGGGCAAAGTACTTTGATTGTGTTGTGCAGGTTCCACGTTGGCGCCGGAATCCCTGGTGTTGCGCCGCACTACACTCCGCCACCAACAACCTTCACGTGTTCCTTGACTCCCTACTGGTTCGATAAACCTTGGTTTCTTACTGAGGGAAACTTGCTGCTGTGCGCATCACACCTTCCTCTTGGGGTTCCCAACGGACGTGTCAACTACACGCATCAAGCAAATTTCTAGCGCCGTTGCCGGGGAGATCAAGACACGCTGCAAGGGGAGTCTCCCACATCCAATCTATTTACTTTGTTTTTGTCTTGCTTGTTTTATTTTATTTACTGCTTGTTTGCTCTTATATCAAAAAAATACAAAAAAATTAGTTGCTAGTTTTACTTTATTTACTGTCTTGTTCTCTATATTGAAAACACAAAAAAATTAGTTACTTGCATTTTACTTTTGTTATCATGTCTAGCTCTGTACCTGTTACTTCTTCACCTGAGGAATTAGTCTTCACTTTTAAACAAGGGGATGAGGAGAGTTTTAAAGATGCTTGGTCTAGAATTTTTGATTCTTATCGTAAAGCTGAACCTCATATGACTCTAAGTTTGCTCCTTAGTAACTTTTATTTTGGGCTTATGATTCGCTATAGATATGCCTTGGATGTTGTAGTGGGAGGAGATTTCCTTCATTGCGACGGTGATCAAGCTTTTAATGCCATAGAAAAATTGGTTGCATCACATAGTTCAGCTAATAACTTTGATTCAGCTCTTATTAGCATTTATAATAGATTAAACACTCTTGAGACAAGTGCATCTTGCTTGAAAGAAAATTATAGTTATGTTCGTAACCGTCTTGATCAAGTTTTAGTGAACTCTGAACCTTCAATATGGGACCCTACTATTAAAGTTGTTATTGTTAGTGAAACTTTTCATGCCCATTGTGATATTATGTCTAAATTTTGCCTTATGCCTAAGAGTATCTATGAATCTTTGACACTTTGGGGACTCGCTGAAGGGGGAGAAGGAATAACTCTTATTGATAACTCTGTTATATTTCCTAAGGGAATAGCCGAGGGTGTGCATACAACCATTCTTGGAAGAACAGTATCCACTGATTATCTTGTTATTGAATGTGTAGGAACAGGACAAATCACACTCGGAAGATCCTCACTGAAACTATTGGGAGCAGATCATAGATGTGGGAGAAGGCACCCTAAAATTCACCTCTACACCGGGAGGTAGACATGTATTCCCTAAACCAAAGAGTAAGAAAAAGAATAAGAAGGGTAGGCGTAAAGCCCGAGGTAATGTTGATGCTTCATCTCTTGATAATACTTGATACACACTTTCTGCACCTAGCTGAAAGGCGTTAAAGAAAAGCGCTTATGGGAGACAACCCATTGTTTTACTTCTGCACTTTATTTTATATTTGAGTCTTGGAAGTTGTTATTACTGTAGCAACCTCTTCTTATCTTTATTTTATTGCATTGTTGTGCCAAGTAAAGTCTTTGATAGTAAAGTCAATACTAGATTTGGATTGCTGCGCAGGAACAGATTTCTTGCTGTCACGAATTTGAGCATTAGTCTCTGTAGAAGATTTATAAAAATCTGCCAATTTACGTGCGTGATCCTCAGATATGTACGCAACTTTCATTCAATTTGGGCATTTTCATCTGAGCAACTCTGTTGCCTCTTAAAAATTCATCTTTACGGACTGTTCTGTTTTGACAGATTCTGCCTTTTATTTCGCATTGCCTGTTTTGCTATGTTTGATGGATTTCTTTGTTCCATTAGACGTATCGAGTGGAAAGAGGCAGAAAGTAAACAAAACAGGAATTTTAGTAGAATTTATCAGTAAAGGAAATTGGATCGGGGCCCACAGTTCACTAGAGGTGTCTCCCCATAAAGATAAATAGCATGTTGGGTGAATAAATTACAGTTGGGCAATTGACAGAATATCTACCATACATGACAAGATGATTACTATGAGATTTGATTGGGCATTACAACATAATACATAGACCGTAATCCAAATGCGTCTATGACTAATAATCCACCTTCCGGTTATCGTCTGAACCCCTTTCAGTATTAAGTTGCAAGCAACAGATTATCGCATTAAGCAATGTGTGTAAAGTAAATAATAGAATTACCCTCGGATAAAACATTGTTGTTTTCTCTCTAGTAGCAACAACACATCTACAATCTTAGAAGTTATTGTCACTCTCCCAGAGAACTAGAGGCATAAATACCCCCTCTTGGAGTCATAAGTGTCCACTTGGCCAGAGTTTCTACTAGCAATGGAGAGCATGCAAGATCACAAATAACATATGACATGAATATATAATCAATCTCAACATAGTATACAATATTCATCGGATCCCAGCAAACATAACATATAGGATTACATAAAGATGATCTTGATCATGTAGGGCATCTCACAAGATCTATACATGAAGCACAAAGTGGAGAAGACAACCATCTAGCTACTAATATAGACCCATAGTCCAGGGAAAAACTACTCACGCATCACTTCAGAGGTGGGCATGGCAATGTAGATGCCTCCGGCGATGATTTCCCCCTCCGGCAGGGTGCCGGGAAGAGCTTCTGAACCCCCTAAGATGGGTTCTGCGATGGCGGTCGCGACGAAAATTTTCATGGATGGAGGCTCGGGTATCCAGGGTTTTCCCGAGAAGATATATAAATATGCGGAGGTTTCAGGTCGGTGGGGTGCCTGGGGGGCCCACCCCCCCCCTTGGCACGGGCCAAGGCAGGTCGCGCCAAGGGCAGGTCTGGCCGCCCTATTTCGCCTCTTCGACCCCCCTCTGGACTTCGTCTTCGTTTCGATAAAATATTGACTTCGGCTGTTATTTCGTCCAATTCCGAGAATATTTTATGTACAACTTTTTTTTAGATACAAAAACAGCATAAAACAGGGAACTGGCATTGTGGCATCTTGTTAATAGGTTAGTGCCGGAAATCATGTAAAAGTGCAACGAAGTGTAAGCAAAGTAGATATGAATTGGTGTAAAACAAGCATGGAGCATCAAAAATTATAGATATGTTTGAGACGTATCAAGCATCCCCAAGCTTAACCATTGCTCGTCCTCGAGTAGGTAAGTGATAACAAAGATAATTTTTGAGGTGACATGAAGCCAACACAATCTTGATCAAGAATGTAAAGCATTCTGAGCTGGGATCTAAATACTCTAACATAGGCATGATAGATATAATTCAATAGAACTTAGCAACTATGTTATAACATGAAGAGTAACTCAAACAAAGGATCATGAATAATAGTGCATTCAAAGCAATTGTTTGTTTATGAGCATAGAGTAAACATAACAAAGTGGTACTCAACATATCCTTATGGAATAGCAAAACATAAATGCTATGACACCTTTAAAGTTCGAAGGGTGAGTAGATACAAGTAATTTGAGAGCAAGCAATAGCACAATCATGAATCAATCAATAATAATTTTGGGACCATGCACATTGCACTAAGAATGACAACTATCACTACAAGAAAAGTTCAAATAGACAACGTCCCAAAATCGTCCGCTAAGGACCATTTTTCGTCGCCTATGGGCCTAACCCGACGATATGGGTTCTGTGGTCCAAACTGCGTCAGGCAAAGTCCTACCACGTTTTTGTCGGTCCGTCGCGTTCGGGCGCCCTTCCGCCACGGAAAATCGGACCGTTGCAGATGTGTTTTCGGGAGCCCGTTGACTGCTGACGTCATGCAAACTGACACGTGGCAGACGCCGTTAACTGGCAGTTAACGGCGTTAACCGGCAGAAACCCCGTGGTAGATGGTAGGCCCACACGAGACCTGCCACGCCTTAAGCGGGTCGGCCCATTTAGTTTGCGGGCCGGGCCAGCTGACTTAGTTTGACCGGTCAACTATACAGCTGGGCTGGTCCATTAGTTACGTGGGCCGGGCCTAACCTCTAAGGTTGACTGGTCAAAATTTATATGGGTCGGCCCACTAAGCCCGCGGGCCGGGCTGAATGCACTCGTTTGACCGGTCAACATGCAAATGGGCCGGCCCACTGCTTGCGCGTGGCGGGGCTTGCAACAGCGCCAGAAAAGTAGCTCCTTGTGACGGTAAAGCATACGTCCGTTGGGAACCCCAAGAGGAGGTGATGACCCACAAGTATAGGGGATCGCAACAGTCTTCGAGGGAAGTAAAACCCAATTTATTGATTCGACACAAGGGGAGACAAAGAACACTTGAAAGCCTTAATAGCGGAGTTGTCAATTCAATTGCACACTGGAAACGAGACTTGCTCGCAAGAGTTTATCGATAGTAACAGTTTTATAGTAGTAGCAGTAGTAAAATAACAACAGACGAGTAACAGAGACAGCGAGTAGTGATTATAGTAAACAGCAGGATTAAAATACTGTAGGCACGGGGACGGATAACGGGCGTTGCATGGATGAGAGAAACTCATGTAACAATCATAGCGAGGGCATTTGCGGATAATAATAAAACGGTATCCAAGTACTAATCAATCAATAGGCATGTGTTCCAATTATAGTCGTACGTGCTCGCAATGAGAAACTTGCACAACATCTTTTGTCCTACCAGCTCGGTGGCAGCCGGGCCTCAAGGGAAACTACTCGGATATTAAGGTACTCCTTTTAATAGAGTACCGGAGCAAAGCATTAACACTCCGTGAACACATGTGATCCTCACGTCACTACCATCCCCTCCGGTTGTCCCAATTTCTGTCACTTCGGGGCCATTGGTTCCGGACAGCGACATGTGTATACAACTTGCGGGTAAGATCATAAACAACGAATATCTTCATGAATCAATAACATGTTCGGATCCGAGATCATGGAACTCGGGCCCTAGTGACAAGCATTAAGCATAACAAGTTGCAACAATATCATAAAAGTAACTTCTACGGATACTAGGCACTATGCCCTAACAATCTTATGCTATTACATGACCAATCTCATCCAATCCCTACCATCCCCTTCGGCCTACAGCGGGGGAATTACTCACACATGGATGGGGGAAACATGGCTGGTTGATGGAGAGGCGTTGGCGGTGATGGCGGCGATGATCTCCTCCAATTCCCCGTCCCGGCGGAGTGCCGAACGGAGACTTCGGCTCCCGAGACGGAGTTTCGCGATGTGGCGGCGTTCGGAGGGTTTACGGCGACTTCGACTTCTCCCCGTGCGTTTTTAGGTCGAGGCCGATATATAGTCCGAAGGAGGGCATCGGAGGCCAGCCGAGGGGGCCACACCATAGGGCCGCGCGGGCCCCCGCTAGGCCGCGCCGCCTTATGGTGTGGGGCCCTCGGGCCTCCACTTGATTTGTCCTTCTGGCTCCGTAAGTATTCTGGGAAAATAGGGCCTTCCGTCAAAATCCCGAGGTTTTTCCTGAAAGTTGGATTTCTGCACAAAAACGAGACACCGAACGAGTTCGCTGAAAACAACGTTAGTCCGTGTTAGTTGCATCCAAAATACACAAATTAGAGGCAAAACAATAGCAAAAGTGTTCGGGAAAGTAGATACGTTTTGGACGTATCAACTCCCCCAAGCTTAGCTTATTGCTTGTCCTCAAGCAATTCGATTAACAACTAAGCGATAAAAGAACTTTCACGAACACATTTGTTCATATGATGTATATATTCTCATGATATGGCTAATACTTAAGCAGTTCATAATAAGATACATGCAAATAAGATCATCTTAACAGCTATGTCAATCATGAAGAGGTACCAACAATTAATAATAAGCATCATGAATCATGTATATAAGCAGGATTGCAATGTTCATAAAAGAGTATGATAGAGTGGTATCTCGCTTGCCTATATTTGATCGGCAAAACATAAATGCCCAGACACCTCTGGAGTTCATAGAAAGACTAGAAATAGTGATTGTCAAAGGTAAAAGCATCAAAGTTATACCACAATCAATCATATTTTGAGACAAGCATATTATACTAAGAATGACAGTTGTGCTCTCAAGAAAGTGCTCAAAGAAAGGATGGAGACACAACATAAAAGTAAAAGATTGACCCTTCGCGAGAGGGAAGCGAGGGATTAACATGCGCTAGAGCTTTTCATTTGTAAAGCGAGAGTAAAATTATTTTGAGAGGTGTTTGTTGTTGTCAACGAATGGTAATGGGTACACCAACTACCTCGCCAACCGGACTTTCAAGAGCAGCTCCCATGAATTATTTGCATGTTTATGTGGCACTCCTTCCAACCTTTCTTACACAAGCCATGGCTAACCGAATCCTTCGGGTGCCTGCCAACAATCACATACCATGAAGGAGTGCCTTTTTAGTTTAGTTTTATTATGATGATGACACTCCTCCCAACCTTTGCTTACACAAGGCATGGCTAACCGAATCCTTCGGGTGCCGTCCAACAATCACAAACCATGGAGGAGTGTCTATTTAAGTTAATTAATTCGGGACTGGGAATCCCATTGCCAGCTCTTTTTGCAAAATTATTGGATAAGCGGATGTGCCACTAGTCCATATGAGAGTCCGTCAAAAGTAAATGACAAGGTTGAAAGCTAAACACCACATACTTCCTCATGAGCTATGAAACATTAACACAATTTGAGAAGCATTTTGAAGGTTTAAAGGTAGCGCATGAGAATTTACTTGGAATGGTTTGAAATGCCATGCATAGGTATTTACGGTGGACACTCTGGAATAACTTGGTTTTCATGTGTTTGGAGGCACGAGCAGCGTTCCCGCTCGGTACAAGTGAAGGCTAGCAAAAGACTAGGGAGCGACAAATCAAGAGAGCAATAATCGTCATAATCATGCTTGCGGCAAAATAAATTAACTGAGGCATAAAAGTGATACAAGAACTCCGAAGCAATGTAAATCATTGAGGCTTAATTGACTTTTGTTCAGTCATATGCATGCATGAGCATGTGCCAAGTCGATATAAATGAATTATTCAGAGGAGGATACCACAATATCATACCTATCTATGAATAAAACAATGCAAGCAAACATCCATGACATGCTACTCATATTAATAAATTGGAGCTAAACATGAGAGATCATGAACTACTAAACTTTCTTAAATAACATACACCTCACATGAACCAACTAAGCATGCTCACATGGATGAGTATATGTACAAAAATGAAAACAAATAGAGTTCATACAAGCCTCTCACCACAATCAGATTGTCGTAGATCGTCATTATTGCCTTTTCACTTGTGTAGCTTGGATAATATGAAATGAAACCCACGCTCCAGCCACCGAATACCATTGAACTCATAATGAACTTTACAAACCAAAGAAGAACAACAAATATTTTTGGTGTTTTCGAATTTGAGAACAAGAACAAAAGGAAACAAGCAAACAAAGCAAAATCTTTTTGGGTTTTCTTATAGCAAACAAAGCGAAACAAATGCTAGAAACCAAGATAAACAAATGGTGAAGAGAAACAACAGAAATATTTTTGGTCTTTTTGTGTTTTAGGAAAGAAACAAAGTGAAAGCAAGAAATAGCAAACTAAAAGAAACACAGAAAAGCGAGATAGCAGAAATCTGCCAAAACCTGACAGAAGTACAGAAATCGATTTTTACAAAAATCTTACGTTGCTCAGCTCGAAAAGTGTTCAACTAATTAAAGTTAGATAACAACCTGGGGAACCTGCACAAAAATTGGCAGCTCAAAATAACGTTACGGCTGTGCGCACGAATTTTTCTAGTAACAGTCCAGAATCTGTTTTCGAGCAGCACTTCCCCAAATATCATCTTCCTCTCATTAGAAAACCACTCAAACAAACTAAACAAGTATATACAAGTATCCAGCAACCATAATATGCAAAGAATGAGTGATGCCGGTATACCTCCCCCAAGCTTAGGCTTTTGGCCTAAGTGGAGTTCAATCCCATCGAGGCCATGAGGTAGTATCCCCGTAGTACGGCGAAGATGGATCATATTCCGGGTATGTGCTAGAAGAAGCACCCGGATACGTGACGGTGTAGTCGTAGGAGGGCTAGGCGTCCTCGGAGTCATGCTGCTGGTGGAAATCTTGTATCTTCATATGTTCATCCACCTCCTCCTTAGTGCGCGACCATGGTTGCCTGTCAATACGAGAACAAACCTGGTCGGGGAAGAGGTATTTCTTTCTCATCCCCGTCAGCAAACAACATTATATAGACCATATTATCTAAAGTGGAATCGGTGGTAACAAAATGATGGCTTTTCATAGCAGTGATATCAAGCCTCCTAGAGGTTAATGGCACATCATTAGGATCAATAGGAAGTCTTAAATGTGTTAAAATGCGCAATGCAATAGTTCCTCCAAAAATAGGCCCCCTGTTAGACAGGCGGCGAGCAATAAGAGAACCAAGATGATAAGATGTCCGTCCAGTAAGTGCAATATTCAAGAAGGCAAGACGGTAACTAGAAATATTGCTAGTGTTCTCCCTACCAAGTATGCTAGTAGCAATGTAATATGCAAAATATTTAATGGCGGGGAGTTGAATGTTCCTTATCTTGCCCCGCTGAATGGTGCGACGGTGATCATTGGTGATCCCTCGATAGAGCTCCAACAAGTCCCGGGGTTGTCAGCAACCCTCCTTGCTGTACCTACAGGGGCAATATCCAATGCACGACAAAATGTTTCCAATTCCATAGTAATAGGGTTATCATAAATCTTGAATGCAACTGTCGGCTCATATTCCGTGTTTTGGAACTTGAAGCTTTCGACAAAGATTTTGGTGAGCATGTAGTATTGCTCCCTTTCATCTCCCACGTAGGTGGCTAACCCCGCACTGTTGACAAGGGTAAAGAAATCATCCAATATCCCTGCATTTGTCAGAAAATCATAACATGGGAAGGATGAAGCATTAGGAGCCCCATTGTCCTCTTCGGGCGCGAAGCTAGGCGCGATGATATCCTCATTGTACGATCGCCTAATTTGGGTGGCGGTCCTAGAAGGCCTCCCGGTGCTGGTTGTTACTTTCTTGAACAATTCTCCAAATTTGAACTTCTTCATCTCTTTTCTGAAATTTTCAACAAACAATATAAAACTTGATTTGGTGACATATAATTGGGGGGAACTACCATAGGAACTTGCTAGAGTACTAATCATGCATCAAAACTAGTTTCTACCACTTAGAACAAGCATGCAAGCTCACTAAACATGTTACCTACAGCAGACAAAATATTCAAGATATACTCCACCAAACAAAATTCTACTTGGATAATCGAAGGAGTCACATACCGGAGAGCAAATGTGCCAAATTTCGGACGAAATCTGGGCTGAGCAAAGAGATCGAAAAATCCCGAGCTCTTGAGCAAAAACGCGAGTGAGAGAAAGTTGGTTCGAGTTTTTTTGGGAGAGAGAAGATGCTCGGAAGAAAGAGATGAGGTAGTGGGGCAAGGAGGGGCCCACACCACGAGGTGGCGCGCCCCCTCCTTGGCCGCGCCGGCCTCGTGGTGTGGCACCCTGTGGTGCCCCACGAGTCATCCTCCGGTACTCCCGAGTGCCTCGTCGAAAAATAGGACCAACGGTATAATTTTCGCGAATTTTTGAAAACTTTGAAAAATGCACATTTCTGGGTATTAAGTTTATTATTACTGGCCAGGAATTTTTTTGAAATCTCCAATTAACTAAGGAACTTTGAAAAATAAAGGTGCTACAGCAACTAGAGCAAGTGGAGGAAGAAAGAGATGTTGTTTACCTCCTCTATGCATATAAAATGTATTTGTTAACAAGGTTGATCAAGTCTTGCCACCAAATAAATTTTACATAGCATATGAAGAAATAAACCTCAAATCAATCATGTTACCTTGAATTGTATTGATATGGATCCAATCACAAGAGTTTGATATTCTTCTTTAGGCTCATATATAGGACAATCAATAGTTCCCACTTTGATAGTTCTCACATTAGAAATAGTATTAACTCCACACGCTTTTTCAATTCTCTTGGGAAAATAGACGGTGTGTTCCTTATCATCAACATTGAAAGTAACCTTTCCTTTATTGCAATCAATAACAGCCCCTGCGGTGTTAAGAAAAGGTCTCCCAAGAATAATAGACATATTATCATCTTCGAGCATTTCCAACACAACAAAATCAGTTAATATCAAGCGGTTATTAGTAACTTGAACAGGAACATCCTCACATATACCAACAGGAATAGCAGTAGATTTATCAGCCATTTGCAAAGATATATCAGTAGGTATCAACTTATCTAAGTAAAGTCTCTTGTACAGAGAAAAATGCATAACACTAACACCGGCGCCCAAGTCACATAGAGCAGTTTTAACATAATTATTCTTAATAGAACAAGGAATAGTAGGTATACCTGGGTCGCCCAATTTCTTTGGAACTTTTCCATTGAAAGAGTAATTAGCAAGCATAGTGGAAATTTCCTCATTGGGGATTTTCCTTTTGTTAGTAACAATATCTTTCATATACTTTGAATAAGGAGGCAATTTAATAGCATCGATCAAAGGGATTTGCAAGAATAAAGGTTTCATCCAATCGCAAAATTTATTATAGTGTTCTTCTTCCTTTGATTTTAGTTTCTTAGCAGGAAAAGGCATTTGCTTTTGCACCCAAGGTTCTCTTTCATTACCATGTTTCTCGGTAATAAAATCTTCTTTAGTATACTTTTTATTTTTAGCATGCTTTTCGGGTTCTTTTTCAACCTCTTCTTTATCGGGAGTATCATTCTTATCACTATCTTTATCATGTTCATTACCACTTTCGGTTTCAGCATCGAAATAGAAATACTATTAGGATCATTAACAGGTTCGAGAGGATTCTACAACATTTTTATGTTTCTTTTTCTTTTTCTTAGATTGAGCACTAGTTTTAGTTCGTTGAGAATCTTGTTCAACTCTTTTGGGATGCCCTTCGGGATATAGAGGATCCTGGGTAGAGACACCACCTCTAGTTGTTACTTCATAAGCATGTTTTTCTTTAGCATTATTTCCCAACAAGTCATTTTGCACTTTAGTGAGTTGATCAATTTGAGTTTGAACCATATGAAAATGTTTAACAAGCATCTTAACATCATTGGAGGTTCTCTCCACAATATCATGCAATTCACTAATAGCTTGAGAATTTTCCATTAAATGATTCTCTACTCTCATATTAAAATTTTCTTGCTTAACAATATAATTATCAAACTCATCTAAGCATTGCGCGAGGAGGTTTTGAATACGGAATATCTTCCCTAGTAAAGCGGCGAAGGGAATTTACCTCAATCATGGATGAAGGGGGAATTATCTCACATATATCTTCTATGGGAGGAAGATTCTTCACATCTTCGGATTTAATACCTTTCTCCTTGAGAGACTTCTTGGCTTCCCTCATATCTTCATCATTCAATTTAATTAAACCCCTCTTCTTCAATATTGGCATTGGATTTGGTTCGAGAGTAGTCCAATCATCATGATTCCGGCCTATTTTAGCCAATAATTCTTCGGGTTCGTCCGGAGTTCTTTTCACGAAAACACAACCGAGCACAACTATCCGGGTATGCCCTAGACTCAATGGTTAGTCCACTATAAAATATATCAAGTAAATCATGCTTTTCCAAATCATGGTCGGGCCGAGCTCTAATAAGAGAGCAAAATCTCGCCCAAGCCTCGGGCAATTTCTCTCCATCTCCCCGATCAAAATTATAGATTCTCTCGCAAAGCAATATGTTGAGCACTAGCGAGAAAGTATTTACGGAAGAAAACATCAAGCAATTCTTTTGGACTTTTAATAGAACGAGGTGGCAAACTATTATACCAAGTTTTAGCGTCATCCTTTAATGAGAATGGAAAGATTTTAGCAACAAAGTAAGTACGCTTCTTAACATCATCAGAAAACAAGCTACTGGCAGTTAACAACGTTAACCGGCAGAAACCCCGTGGTAGATGGTAGGCCCACACGAGACCTGCCACGCCTTAAGCGGGTCGGCCCATTTAGTTTGCGGGCCGGGCCAGCTGACTTAGTTTGACCGGTCAACTATACAGCTAGGCTGGTCCATTAGTTACGTGGGCCGGGCCTAACCTCTAAGGTTGACTGGTCAAAATTTATATGGGTCGGCCCAGTAAGCCCGCGGGGCGGGCTGAATGCACTCGTTTGACCGGTCAACATGCAAATGGGCCGGCCCACTGCTTGCGCGTGGCGGGGCTTGCAACAGCGCCAGAAAAGTAGCTCCTTGTGACGGTAAAGCACACGTCCGTTGGGAACCCCAAGAGGAGGTGATGACCCACAAGTATAGGGGATCGCAATAGTCTTCGAGGGAAGTAAAACCCAATTTATTGATTCGACACAAGGGGAGACAAAGAACACTTGAAAGCCTTAACAGCGGAGTTGTCAATTCAGCTGCACCTAGAAAACGAGACTTGCTCGCAAGAGTTTATCGATAGTAACAGTTTTATAGTAGTAGCAGTAGTAAAACAACAACGACGAGTAATAGAGACAAGCGGTAGTGATTATAGTAAACGGCAGGATTAAAATACGTAGGCACGGGGACGGATAACGGGCGTTGCATGGATGAGAGAAACTCATGTAACAATCATAGCAGGGCATTTGCGAGATAATAATAAAACGGTATCCAAGTACTAATCAATCAATAGGCATGTGTTCCAATTATAGTCGTACGTGCTCGCAATGAGAAACTTGCACAACATCTTTTGTCCTACCGGCCGGTGGCAGCCGGGCCTCAAGGGAAACTACTCGGATATTAAGGTACTCCTTTTAATAGAGTACCGGAGCAAAGATTAACACTCCGTGAACACATGTGATCCTCACGTCACTACCATCCCCTCCGGTTGTCCCAATTTCGTCACTTCGGGGCCATTGGTTCCGGACGGCGACATGTGTATACAACTTGCGGGTAAGATCATAAACAACGAATATCTTCATGAATCAATAACATGTTCAGATCTGAGATCATGGCACTCGGGCCCTAGTGACAAGCATTAAGCATAACAAGTTGCAACAATATCATAAAAGTAACTTCTACGGATACTAGGCACTATGCCCTAACAATCTAATGCTATTACATGACCAATCTCATCCAATCCCTACCATCCCCTTCGGCCTACAGCGGGGGAATTACTCACACATGGATGGGGGAAACATGGCTGGTTGATGGAGAGGCGTTGGCGGTGATGGCGGCGATGATCTCCTCCAATTCCCCGTCCCGGCGGAGTGCCGAACGGAGACTTCGGCTCCCGAGACGGAGTTTCGCGATGTGGCGGCGTTCGGAGGGTTTCACGGCGACTTCGACTTCTCCCCGTGCGTTTTAGGTCGAGGCCGATATATAGTCCGAAGGAGGGCGTCGGAGGCCAGCCGAGGGGGCCACACCATAGGGCCGCGCGGGCCCCCCCTAGGCCGCACCGCCTTATGGTGTGGGGCCCTCGGGCCTCCACTTGATTTGTACTTCTGGCTCCGTAAGTATTCTGGGAAAATAGGGCCTTCCGTCAAAATCCCGAGGTTTTTCCTGAAAGTTGGATTTCTGCACAAAAACGAGACACCGAACAGTTCTCGCTGAAAACAGCGTTAGTCCGTGTTAGTTGCATCCAAAATACACAAATTAGAGGCAAAACAATAGCAAAAGTGTTCGGGAAAGTAGATACGTTTTGGACGTATCGGGAGGTATGATGCGTACGAGCAACGAGTTTTCCCTCGGTAAGAAACCAAGGTTATCGAACCGGTAGGAGATGAAGGCCACGTGAAGGTTGTTGGTGAAGGAGTGTAGTGCGGCGCAACACCAGGGATTCCGGCGCCAACGTGGAACCTGCACAACACAATCAAGATACTTTGCCCCAACTTAACAGTGAGGTTGTCAATCTCACCGGCTTGCTGAAAACAAAGGATTAAACGTATGGTGTGGAAGATGATGTTTGCTTGCAGAAAACAACAGAGAACAATGATTACAGTAGGTTGTATTTCAGATGTAAAAGAATGGACCGGGGTCCACAGTTCACTAGGGGTGTCTCTCCAATAAGATAAATAACATGTTGGGTGAACAAATTACAGTTGGGCAATTGACAAATAGAGAGGGCATAACAATGCACATACATATCATGATGACTACTATGAGATTTACTTAGGGCATTACGACAAATAACATAGACCGCTATCCGAGCATGCATCTATGCCTAAAAAGTCCACCTTCGGGTTAGCATCCGCACCCCTTCCGAGTATTAAGTTGCAAACAACAGACAATTGCATTAAGTACTGTGCGTAATGTAAACAATACAAATATCCTTAGACAAAGCATTGATGTTTTATCCCTAGTGGAAACAGCACATCCACAACCTTATAACTTTCTGTCACAGTCCCAGATTCAATGGAGGCATGAACCCACTATCTAGCATAAATACCCCCTCTTGGAGTTACAAGTATCAACTTGGCCAGAGCCTCTACTAGCAACTGAGAGCATGCAAGATCATAAACAACACATATATGATAGATCGATAATCAACTTGACATAGTATTCCATATTCATCGGATCCCAACAAACACAACATGTAGCATTACAAATAGATGATCTTGATCATGATAGGCAGCTCACAAGATCTAAACATGATAGCACAATAGGAGAAGACAACCATGTAGCTACTGCTATGGACCCAGTCCAAGGATGAACTACTCACGCATCAGTCCAGAGGCGGGCATGGTGATGTAGAGCCCTCCGGCGATGATTCCCCTCTCCAGCAGGGTGCCGGAGGAGATCTTCAGAACCCCCCCGAGATGGGGTTGACGGCGGCGGCGTCTGGAACTTTTCTCGTATTTTGGCTCTCGGTACTAGGGTTTTCCGATACGAAGGAATTTATAGGCGAAGAGGCAGCGTCGGGGGAGCCAGGGGTGGGCTCCCCACACCTGGGCGCGCCAGGAGGTGGGGCCGCGCCGCCCTATGGGGTGGCCCCCCTGCTGGCCGCCTCCGACTCTTCTTCGATGTTCTGGAAACCTCCGTGGAAAATAGGGCCGTGGGCTTTTGTTTCGTCCAATTCCGAGAATATTTCTTGTGTAGGATTTCTGAAACCAAAAACAGCAGAAAACAGGAACTGGCGCTTTGTCATCTTGTTAATAGGTTAGTACCGGAAAATGCATAAAAATGATACATGCTTAATAGAAGGTTTTGAAGCAACACAAAGGAAGATTTAAGTTTCAGCAATTGCTTTCAACTTTCAACATGTATATCTCATGGATAATTGTCAACACAAAGTAATATGATGAGTGCAAATAAGCAAGCATGTAAGAATCAATGCACACAGTTGACACAAGTGTTTGCTTCTAAGATAGAAGGAAGTAGGTAAACTGACTCAACATAAAGTAAAAGAAAGGCCCTTCGCAGAGGGAAGCAAGGATTAAATCATGTGCTAGAGCTTTTCAAATTTTGAAATCATATAGAGAGCATAAAAGTAAAGTTTTGAGAGGTGTTTGTTGTTGTCAACGAATGGTAGTGGGCACTCCAACCCCCTTGTCAAACAGACTTTCAAAGAGCGGCTCCCATGAAGGACGTTATCTCTACCAGCAAGGTAGATCAACCCTCTTCTCTTTTTTTTTACACATGTACTTTAGTTTTGTTTATGGATGACACTCCTCCCAACCTTTTTCTTTCACAAGCCATGGCTAACCGAATCCTCGGGTGCCTTCCAACATTTCACTTACCATGGACGAGTGTCTATTTGCAAAATTAAGTTGCTTACTAATGAATCAGGGCAAAACATGTGAAGAGAATTATTAATGAAAGTTAATTAATTGGGGCTGGGAACCCCGTTGCCAGCTCTTTTTGCAAAATTATTGGATAAGCGGATGTGCCACTAGTCCATTGGTGAAAGTCTGCCCAACAAGATTGAAAGATAAAACACCACATACTTCCTCATGAGCTATAAAACATTGACACAAATAAGAGATAATAACTTTTGAATTGTTTAAAGGTAGCACATGAAGTATTTACTTGGAATGGCAGAAAAATACCACATAGTAGGTAGTTATGGTGGACACAAATGGCATAGTTTTTGGCTCAAGGTTTTGGATGCACGAGAAGCATTCCCTCTCAGTACAAGGCTTTGGCTAGCAAGGTTGTTTGAAGCAAAAACAAGTATGAACCGGTACAACAAAACTTACATAAGAACATATTGCAAGCATTATAAGACTCTACACTGTCTTCGTTGTTGCTCAAACATTTTTACCAGAAAATATCTAGACCTTAGAGAGAACAATCATGCAAACCAAATTTCAACAAGCTCTATGGTAGTTCTCCACTAATAGGTTTAAACTACATGATGCAAGAGCTTAAACATGATCTACTTGAGAGCTCAAAACAATTGCCAAGTATCAAATTATTCGAGACAATATACCAATTACCACATGAAGCATTTTCTGTTTCCAACCAAATAGCAATAAATGCAGCGGCTTTCAGCTTTTGCCATGAACATTAAAAGTTAAAGCGAAGAACACTAGTGTTCAAATGAAAAAACGGAGCGTGTCTCTCTCCCACACAAGCATGTTAGGATCCGATTTATTCAGAGAATGAAAATAACAAAACGAAAATAAAAGCACACAGACACTCCAAGTAAAGCACATAAGATGTGACGGAATAAAAATATAGTTTCACTAGAGGTGACCTGATAAGTTATTGATGAAGAAGGGGATGCCTTGGGCATCCCCAAGCTTAGATGCTTGAGTCTTCTTGAAATATAGCACAAATGCCCGTGCATTGCAACGGGTGAACAAAAAAAAATCTCCATCACAAAGTTATAGAATCATCCCTTTTACATTGGCAAAGCCTAGTTCTTCACTGGCCCCATCAAATCTGCATGAGTTGACATATGGTTTCGAGAGAGGGCAACTGCCAAACAAATGTAATGAATCTTCCTCCCTCTCACCCACACGCACCATCGTGGTGTGTTATACGCCGGAGGCTAGAAAAAAATCAACCCAACATTTTAATATAATGTACTCACTTCATTCTGAATTGGATGTAACTATTTATCTGGATTCGCATATATTTATATACACTAAAAACGTCTATATACACAGAAATTGAATATTCCAACTCTCACTCAAATTAAAGAAATACGTGTGAAGATAATTTCTATTGCACTCGTCTGATCTTTCTGCAATTAGCACTGTAAAATTTAATGATTGACATTTACTTCAACATGGAAAATGAAACAGCAATATAATATGAGATAGAAGAGTAATTTCATAATCAAAGTCATTTGGGAGATTAACAAAGA
Organism: Lolium rigidum; assembly: GCF_022539505.1. Classification (NCBI taxonomy): domain Eukaryota; kingdom Viridiplantae; phylum Streptophyta; class Magnoliopsida; order Poales; family Poaceae; genus Lolium; species Lolium rigidum. Next base: position 271,736,714 of record NC_061514.1, read on the forward strand.
AAAGGTAATATCCGCAATCGAGTGTATTTGATAAACCGAGTGCTTACTCAAAGCCAATCAAAGGAACCAACTTGATTAGACATTTACAATAAGTACAGTGGGGATTGGGGATTGACACGGTAAGCCTTTAGTTTATTATGGAACTGAAATATGATTCTATGTAGAAAGATTTTAGATACGATAACAACTAACAAGTAAAACTATACAAATCTGATTTATATATGGCGTTCAGAGTATTAATTTCTTACACTATAACAGGAATGCACATTTCCCGCAAAGGAAAAACAAAGTAATTTGAAAAATATATTGCATTCCCTCTTCTCCTTCTCCGAAAATATTCATAATGATGCAAAAAAAAATAACCGCCTAGTTTCTTTGCCTCCTCTTCAAACATGTACATTGTATGACCTAAGAGAAAAATATGCAAAAAATGAGCAGACGCAACAAACTAAACTATTGATTTCTGCAGAAAGTTCTCATTTCATGATATTTCAAGCGAGCATTAGGTCAACTATATCCATACCAGATAGTGAAGAGAAAATAGATGGTAATGCTCAAGAAAAGCACCAAACCTAGTATTCACTGGCTCTAATTGAGCACATATGTAATAATCATCCTTCTCGGGGCAACTGTTTTTCTGTAGCTTTCTATGCAAATACAATTGTATTATATCTTGACTACAAGTTTTGAGTACCTTGAAAATGATGTAGACGATTAAATAATGAGAAACATGCCATTCATCTGTTCCCGCTGATCAAGGTTGCTTAGATCAAATCTTTTAGATAGTTTTTATGTGAAACCCACACAAAGGCAAAAAAACTCCATTGAATGAAAGATTGTGATACAACAAACAAAGATTGTGACCATTAATTATTATCACCCAAGATCGTCAAACCCGTAGTAAAATTCCTAACTACCTGACCATCTTTTATCATTTAAAGCAACCCATGAGATCACTGAAGGAAAAAATTTAACCATGGAAATATGAGACATTTATTTGGTCTAATGGCATCTTTTTTGGAAGCAGAAGCATAACTTGGTAGAATACACTATTGTAAAATTGGAAAGAAAAACTACAAAAGTTCTCCGCAAGAATGCAGCTGTCAAGTTGATCATCAGAATATTTGATGCAAATAGGAAGTTGAAGGAAACAAAAGTTTCGAAATGGCCGGAACAATTAGAGAAACAAAAACTCGGAGGGCTACATACATCCTGTCAAGTTGATCACCTGAAACATCGTCACTTGGATCACATATATTATAACTCAGCTTGAGCATAATATAAAGAAGCAAGGGGCTGCTATCATTTATCAAACATGCATATAAGGTCTTAATATTGTTGAAATCACTCACATGTATAGAATATAAGAGCATTGGCCTAGAGCTGTACATGGCAAGCTGCTAGTTTTTTTTTATTTCAATGAAGTAGTTCAAACATGACATTTATCCTAACCTATTCTGAATGCATGTTTTCACATACAGTCTCTATAGGCATTTTGTGAGACATCTTGAAGGTGCTTATACAGGAGGCAACGATAATTACAGAAAATACATGAGGATGACATCTCAGGGAACAAGATGATCTTTCCACACGCCACTTGTTGAATCTAAAAAAAATTCCTGGCTGAAGATCTCATGTATATATAGCTAACAACATAATGAATCATATATAGATCCAACGCAGGTATTGCTATATACATTGACAACTCTCAACATAAGGATTTATTTTACACATGGTTAGCAACTACAAGATCGATTCTCAATTTCATGGTGAAATAACATGTTCCTTGGTTGGGCAACAATATTAAAGTCCACACTATAGAAATGCAAGAAAGGCCATTGCGTACGCATCTATTCTTGACACCCGAAAAAAGAGAGTTACTAAAATTCCAGAAGTGAATATTTGTTCTTATAGTGGAAAGATGCTCAAACCGAGGAAACTTCCCTATCATAGAATGTGTAGTGTAAAAGGCAGCTAGATGAAGTTATGCATAAGCATAAGAATTACAAAGGTTTTTTTGTACCTGAAAGTAAATTTGCAATGCATAAAAAAATGAAAACGGGAAGGATATAGCTGCCACAAAATTTTTATTGTAAAAGGTAAAATACAAATAAGTAGCTGCAAAATTACCCATGTCATGTAAAATACTATTTCTGTCTATTATATTCACATAGGCATCCCATTAATACACCAAACTTGCTATTTTCATCTCTTACCAAATAATATACCCAACTTGCATAGCCGATTAATATTTTTATACCTACACGCACGCGCTGGCGAGGCCGACGATGACCATGGCGGCGGCGAACACCCAATGGGATCCCTTAACTGCGCGTGCAGCATTGTCTCGGCGAGAACCCTGTTTCTACACATGTATTAACAGAACTTTCATTACATATTTTAACATCGTGTTGATGCCAATCAGTTAATCATCCATCTTTGTTTTTTAGCAGAATAATCGCCCATATATCGTGTTGATGGAACAAGTAACCGGCTTGCATACCTTACTACTTGGAGAAGCATCTCCTCAACCGCATGACTGTAACTGCATGCAATGTAAACTGTGTTTGGAACTCTCCAGGTTGTAGTGCCCACACGCCTATGATCAGATAATCAAAACTATCAGGAAGCGAGAACAAATTTTAAAGAAGCGACAAGTCCAGCTACACATACCGGCTACACATACGGTTGCTGATGGCAGCGGCCTTGGCGAGGCGCTCAGGTGAGAAACTCCCTCCCGGTTGTGTTGCCATTCAAGTTTTGCGCCGATCGCCACTATAAAGTTATGCATTGTCCATGATCTATGTAACAAATTTCAGAAACAAAAATATGTCTTGCATTGTTTATAGAAAACAAATCAATTCTCAACAAATATGTCTGTATTTTAAAGCATGAGATGGACATGATAAAACATCAATTAGCCAAGATATATACATACGCATCAAATATGCTGATGTTAAAAAAACAGAGAGATGGTTGCAGCAGAAAGGATTCATCAAGCAGTAAGTGCCGTGTATATCCTCAAATCATTGCACTTACCAGCGGGAGAGCATGGGAGGCCGTTTTGCCGTTTCCAGCTTTGAAGGAGCACAAGGGCCAGTCGCCGCTCGTCTGATCCACCTTGTCGTCTTGGAGGAGATGAGACCCGGGTCGAGCTCGCCCTGGTTCGTTCCCTCGGCTTGAGGTTGTACGGCATGCGCGGCCGCACGGGACGTAGGCAACTGCCCCGCGGACCTTCTTGGGTGGCCGCGCCGCTGGGATTCTCGCCGAGGTCTGAGCCAGGCGGAGTTGCAACCAAGGGCAGATCTGATCCAAACCTAAGCCACCAAGTGGGATGGACTCTGGACGGGATGAGCACGGCGTGCGGGCTCCTTCCACACGCCGTCGTAGGTGTGATTGAGCAGGTGGCGGTGGAGTTGGTTCTGATTGGAGGCCGCCTGGCATGGTGGTGGCGACACGGACAGAGGGAGATCGCGAGAGAAAGGGTTATCGGGGAGGGGAGGAAGTGGCACGCGGGGCGTTGGGTTTGTGTGGGATTTGGATGGATTGACCGAGGAAGCGGCTCGATGACGCGTTATTTTAGGGAGGCGTAGCTTGCGGCAGGGAAGAGGGCGAAGCGACGGGCGGAACGGGTATAGGCTGAGGACGACGAAAGCCTTGGTCGTAGTGCGGGTTTGGCAGAATAGGGAACATGTTCCTCCTTTTTAAGTAGTGTAGATGCAGAGATGAACCACGGGGGCATCCCCAAGCTTAGACTTTTCACTCTTCCTGATCATATTATATCATCCTCCTCTCTTGATCCTTGAAAACTTCCTTCACACCAAACTCAAAATAATCTCATTAGAGGGTTAGTGCATAATCAAAAATTCACATATTTAGCAAGGACACAATCATTCCCAACACTTCTGGACATTATCCAAGGCTACTGAAATTTAATGGAGCAAAGAAATCCACTCAAACACAGTAAAAGAGGCAATGCGAAATAAAAGGCAGAATCTGTCAAAACAGAACAGTCCGCAAAGACGAATTTTTTCGAGGCACTTAACATGCTCAGATGAAAAAGATCAAATTGAATGAAAGTTGCGTACATATCTGAGGATTAGTCATGAATTTTTTCAAGATTTTACGAATTTCCTACAGAGAGGACAGCTCAAATTCGTGACAGCTAAAAATCTGTTCCTGCGCAGAAATCCAAATCTAGTATCAACTTTCTATCAAAGACTTTACTTGGCACAACAATGAAATAAAGTAAATATACAAAGGTATTGCTACAGTAGTAATAAGCACCTTGACTCAAATATAAAACAAAAATTTCAGAAATAAAATAATGGGTTGTCTCTCATAAGCGCTTTTCTTTAACGCCTTTCAGCTAGGCGCAGAAAGTGAAAATCAAGTACCATCAAGAGAAGAAGTATTAACATTATTACCACAGGTGATGTCTACGCACGCTTCTATTCCTGTAGACAGTGTTGGGCCTCCAAGAGCAGAGGTTTGTAGAACAACAGCAAGTTTCCCTTAAGTGAATCACCCAAGGTTTATCGAACTCAGGGAGGTAGAGGTCAAAGATATCCCTCTCAAGCAACCCTGCAATTAAGATACAAGAAGACTCTTGTGTCCCCAACACACCTAATACACTTGTCAGATGTATAGGTGCACTAGTTCGGTGAAGAGATAGTGAAATACAAGTAATATGGATGTATATGAGTGGTAATAGTAATCTGAATAAAATATGGCAGCGAGTAAACATGCAACAGAATAGTAAGTAAACGGAGTTTCGATGTTTGGAAACAAGGCCTAGGGATCATACTTTCACTAGTGGACACTCTCAACAATGATCACATAATTGAATAAATAAATGCTACTCTCAAACACTCTGTTGTTGGATAACAAACACCATTCATTGTGTAGGGCTGCAAAAGCACACCTCAAGCCGGAGTAAAAAAGCTCCACAACGTCATAAAGGAATCACACACGATGCGCACACTGTCACCATCACACCGTGGAGAGTGAATCCGGAGTTCATATTAAAGTAACCTCTAGAGTGCATAAAAGACAAGAGTAACATCTACATATTCAACTAGATTACAAAGCTCATGATCACATAAAGATCACACCATGGGAGAGAGAGATGAACCACAGCTACCGGTAGAGCCCTTAGCCTCGGGGGAGAACTACTCCCTCCTCATCATGGGAGACAGCAACGGCGATGAAGATGGCGATGGAGTCGATGGAGATGGATTCCGGGGGCACTTCCCCGTCCCGGCGGCATGCCGGAACAGAGACTTCTGTCCCCCGAACTTGGCTTCACGATGGCGGTGGCTACGTAACTTTTCGTGGAATATGACTGATCTTTTTAGGGTTTTCGCATCTGGGAGAATATATAGGCGGAAGGGCAGCGTCGGTGGAGTCCCAAGGGGCCCACCCACATGGCGGCGCGGCCAGGGGTGGGGCCGCGCCCCCCTATGGTGTGGGAGCCCCTTGGCCCCCCTTTGGCCCTTCTCTGGCTCGCGCGCCCTTTTTTTTCTTTATACCAGAAATTGAAAATACATATTTGGAGGCTCAAAAATAATCAGAAAAATGCAAATAAGGTACCGTTGGATTCGTTATGAATTTTTTTTTAATATGAGATCAAATTTGGGACAAAAATACAAAATTTATAAAAATTAAAATTTGACATATATGTCTATGTGGCTATAGTGCCTTTTTAGGGTTTAAGGGTTTCTCGAAATAATGATTTTATAAGTTTCAAAACCTCCGAACAAAAATAGAGTATTGTTGGCAAATATTTTTTTTAAACCAAGGTTTATGAAAACTCTATTTTTTGAAATACCTTTTTAATAACGCAAAAGTTTTAATTCCTTGTGAAATCTCAACTATGACAAACAAACAAACACTCGCTTTATTTTATTTTCACATTCCAATTTTTTTTTGGGATGTGACAACCTAGAAGTAACAACACACTGCAATGGACGACACAATAATTAACGCCTCTTTTCCCTCAACACGGTATAAAAGAGTGCAACTATTGTATGTCACCTACCACGACATATTTTTGTGCCGATATCGTATAGACCACGGCGTAAACTTGGCCACCGACCTTGATAGCCGATGCGATATTGCATCCACCGACCAAAAATGTTTTTGCAGCCTCTTTTTTCTTGTTCCGTCCAAGAAATCCCGCAGGGTACGGGGGGGGGGGGGGTGGTGGTGTTGTAGTGGTTGCAACTTAAACTTCATGGTAAGTTGATGGTTGTAATATGCATTTCTCTCATGGAAATCCTTTCAAGAAGATAGAAGACTTTTCCATATTTATCCCATGACTATAGCATTGCAGTACTTTCACAATGTTTCCTTCGCCTCTAAAGCTCCCTCTATACTTGTTCTGAAATATGACATAGTTTTTTTCTGCGAGGAGTGGATGGTTCATCATCGGGAGCAGTGGGAGCCACTATAGATGACTAATATCGATATTTTAGGAAGTACGAAAGGCTCTCTACAACCAAACAAAACATGTAAGCAGTCCCTTTTCGATCGGCTATGTCTATTCTGATTCTTCAAAGAACTATATGAATGTACTAAAGAAGCATGATGCAAAACCAAAGGAAGGATGGAAGAAACCACTGGAAGGTAATCTAATGGTGAATGTGGATGCAGCTTTCGATCCAGACTCGAGAAAGGAGCCGACATGTGTTGTTATTAGAGACTGCATGGGTAGTGGTATTGCAGCTTTGCAGACTTTCTTACCCTATGTGGTTGATGCACCTATGGCTGAAGCATATGCGTTCCGTGATGGTTTGACTTTGGCACAACAGATTGGTATTCAGAACTTCACGGTTCAGACTGATTATACCCAAGTGGTGGATAGGATGAAGAATGGAGGTTTTTCACCAACATCGTCGGCCGCTATTTATGATGATTGTAGCATTCTTTGGAGTGGTTTCGAGAAGATTTGCATCGAGTATTGTAATAGGGAAGCAAATCAGGTAGCTCATGAGCGTGCTAAAGTCTCTTGTAGTTCAGGTAGTTCTTGTACTTGGATCGATGAACCCCCTAGGTTCATTCTTAGCAAGCTCGTGAACGATGTAACCTTATTGTAATGTTGGGCAGCAGGTTTCAGATGCACTCTTTTCCTTCCAGGATACCGAAAAGGACTGAAAGATTTTTAATGAGGCTGCCTGCTGTCCTTATACTAGGTGAATGCCCGTGCATTGCTACGGCTTTCTATAAAAACACGAAATCTATAACTTACATATAAAAATGAAATATATTATAGTACATATAATATATATTTATCTTTATATAAAATATAATTTTAAAAAATCACCGATTGTTAAGGGATCAAAAGTCAAGCGCGGGAAGCAGGAGGAGATAGTGCGATGACATTCTGTGAGTAATTTGTGGGATGTGCGACACCATCAGACATTCGCAAGTTTCACCTTAATAGTAAAGATATATTGTTTTATAGAAAAATTGGGTCTCCGTGCCGTGGTGGGACTAAAACTCCTCAGGGCTTGTTTGGTACTAGAGTTTTATTGGGGATTAGCGGGGATAATCCGCTCCAAACTTCAAATCCCCACTTATCCCCAACACATGTTTGGTGCTAGAGTATGAGCGAGTTTAATCCCCACTTATCCCCACTTTTCCCCAAATTTTAGTGTAATTTTTTCTATCCCCAATACTCTACCCCTACCTAGTGGATTGGGGTTGGGGTTTTGTAGGGATTGGGTGACAAAAGTGATTCACCCAATACTCTAGAGTATTATCCCCACTAATTCCCACTAAAACACTAGTACCAAACAAGGCCTCATGTGGTGCACCATTGAACAACGGCGAAAGGGATACCGTAGTCACTAAGCCCATAAGTTTTTTCTTGAGGGTGACTAAGCCCATAACTAGTGGTACTTATCTTCAACAGAATCCTAGATGGACTTCAAAGCCTAGGCCCATATACCAGCCCATCCTCGAACCTTTACTCGGCCTAAAAGCCGTTCCATGGCCGAACCGGTTTACCGAGAACAGGAAAAGTGGATAGCGGCAACGTCAGCAGCACCATACACCCGGTCCATAGACCGGCGTGACATAACTCCACCATGTCAGTCCTCGCGGCCCTTGAGGCTTCCGGTCCCACGCCGAAGCCCATAGACCGGGTCCACGCAGGCCCGTCGCCGGGCGGCGAAAGATCTGAGCCGCGAGCGACGGGCTCCAGCGCCGGCGAGCGCTCGCCCATCCGGTCTATAAATCGTCCGCCCCCTTCTCCCCGGCCCGCGTCTCCCAGAGCGCTCGCCGGCGATGACGTGGCGCCCCTCCACGCCTCCGCCACCACCACCTCGCTAAGCCACCGCACTCCGACGACCAATCCCCCTTCTCGAAGCTTCCAAACCCTAGAAGAGGCGGAGGAGCGCGGAGGAGAGCTTCGGGATGGCGAAGGCGCGGAAGCAGAAGCCGGAAGGGGGCGCCGCCGGAGGAGGCGCCACCGTGCTCCACCAGAAGCTCTGCCTCTCCATCGACATGGAGAAGCAGCTGATCTACGGGTGAGCCGCCCCGCCCCGCCGCCGCTTATTGTGCCCGAATAGCCTCCACCCAACTCACGCCCGTGCCCTAATGCGCTCGACTTTAGCTGCTCTTCGCGGATGCTTAGCGCGTTGATGGTTCCGGCCGCGGTGCCTAGGGTTTGGAGTCGGTGATTGAGTGGGGCGTGAGCGTCTGCCTTTGTGCTTTGGAGTTTGAATTGTTCGGTCCATGTTCAGTGGTCGTTGGAATTGTGCAATGCAGTGGGCCACCTAGTTCCAGAGGATTGACTGTCGCCTTGTTTGATTTGTCTACGAATCAGAGCTAATTGAATAGAGGATTCACTTGCGGCCGTAGTGTTTTAACATTGTATTTGGTCAGGGTTTGTTGTTTTTGGTTTTCCTGTGGGTTTATCATGCAACGCAGTGTGCCTTGTACCAAAGGAAATGTAATGCTCCTTGCTTTAGGCAAATGCCCAGTAGCTACCTCAGCTGAACTGTTAAAAATGAAGTTCCAGTTAGCGAATAGCCTGATATAACCATATACACCAGTCTTGTCATGCTTAGCTATCCATCTCCTTTCTCATGCTTGCTAGATTCATGTACAGAAGCAAAAGAGAATAAAATTGAGGCATGCTGGGAGTGCAGTAATTTATTGGGAACATCTAGCTCCCACAGTATTAAGAAACTTTTAATGAAAGTTCCATCAGAAGCTAGTTCACTTGATTTGGAAAATTTAAATGGAGGGATTGGACTGCCTTAAATCTACAAGGAACAACTGAAACAACCAAAAACTGTTAATTTCAGAATTCCAAACGAAATATGAGTTTGGATTTATGTTACATGTCAGCTAAAATGTACACAATTCTATGTAGCTCTCTTCTTAACATAAGGAAGATGTTCAGATTATAGTTCATTAAAGTACCATGTTCGACTCTGTTGACCCTGTATGTTCATGTACCAGTTCACTTAACGTGGTGTTAAAACAGTTGAACAGAAGCTCTTGTTTTTCAACCGAGTGCATTAGCCCAAAATGTCTGGAGACACTGCATAACTTGCGGCTTTAATGCACACAGAAAGTGCAGTACGTTCTAGAGTCACCAGAGTTGTCTAGGCTAGCTGTCTGATACCAAGTCTTGCCTAGCTATGCTAGCAGTGATTTTTCCTGGGAACCAAACTCACCCTTACCCTCCAGATCTGTTGCATGTGAGTTGGTTCTCATGTTTCCATATCTCAGATGTGCAGTCCATGTTTTTGACTTCTCGATGTGAGTATGGTCATTGGATAATTGGGTGAATTACCCAAAGCTGCCCAAATAACTTTGACGTGTTTACATGCTGATCTGCTATGCTTGTTGTGCTGATGACTTCCACACAGCTATCAGGAGCCCTACTGTCACTACTTCCACGGTTTGCCATACCGACTAGTACTAAACCTGGGAATGGTTTTGGAATAGCCGGTTGCAAATGGTTGGTTTTCACTATGGGCTGTAATGGTTCGGTTTGTTATGGCCCGACCAAGTAAATAGGTGGGTTTAGTTTGGGTCTGTACGGAGAGCAGTTGGGTAACGGTTGGGTTTGGTTCTGAACAGTTCGGTTCCAAAAAGTTGTAAACTGTGGTGGAGACCCAATTTTTTCGGATGGTTCCTTGTCTCTCTGAACAACATGAAAAAGCAGAGTGTTTTGTGCTACATAATTGCCTTTGCTCTCCTTTTATTTCTAACTGCTACTCCGATCGAGCTGATACGCGCCCGATACAAGTTGTACCACGAGCTTGCGTACTTTGACCTTCTGCTGAGCCAGTTCGTGACCACAGCGTCATTAACTCCTCCTGCGAGCTCATATGGACACAGATCAAGGCAGTCGAATTGGTTTCAAACCGAAACAGCGGAATGGGCTGAACCCATAGTTCCATAGGTGGTTTGGTTTTGGTTTGGGTGAACAAGGCATATAGTTTGGTTTAGTTTTGGTTCCACGGAATGATTAGTGGTGTGGTTCAGTTCTAGTTGTAACCCCCACGTTGATTGCGTATACCCCAGGTTTAGGTCAGCTATGGAACCATTCTCAGGTTTAACTAGAACAGACACCCCCGCATGCGGAAGCCCGTTTTCTTTTAGGCCTTTCATCGTGACCTCTTAGGGCAGTTTTGCTAACGCTGACTGGTAATTTGGTAATGCATTGGTGTCATGTTCTTTGTGTGAACTGTCTTCAAGGGATGAATAAAACATAAACAAGTATAACATGCCAGGCAGAATGTGCACAGGTGCGCGAGCACACACACACACAGTGTTTTGATGTTCCAATTTGCTTTCATTGTTTTTTGTAGTTCTCCAATGCGCATTATAATAATTTTAGCTGGAGTCAGCGGTTTAGTTAAAAACATTTATGTTCTAGACTAGACTCATGGTGTGGGTCTGGGTGAACAGTTGTTTTTCAGTAAATCGCTGGCAAAATGTGTGGATAAGTTTGTTTGTAACCCATTTTGTTTTACTGCCTTAGCAATAAGCTCTCAGATCATAAGAGTGTATGCCAGTAACAATGACATGTTGCAACGGTCTTGATATAGGAAATACACCTGTTTGTTCTCTTACATTGGCTAGTGCAAGGACCCCACTGGTTCAATAGTTGCAAGGCGGTTATGACTAATAGTCAGCATCCGAGAGATCAGCAGAAACCTGCAAGCAGCAAATTTGTCAATATTTCATGTTATGAATCACACATTTGCTTTTCTTGGTCTTACTCTGCTTCCTTCATGCATAGTATCTCACTACATAGCTTTGGTTGCACATTAGCCCAATACAGATGATTGGACAGAGTGTTTATTATATGAAATTCTGTGCATCATAGTGTTACATGGTGTTGCAGCACTGGCCCTTCACATTGTAGCCTTCTCGCATGTGTGTACCTTCTAAAGATCATTGAGTTGGAAAATAGTATCCCGTCACACTATCATGTCACGCCACATGTCATCCTCACACTGATCGTACTTTACCATTTTGTGGCTATTTTGCAATGGTACCGTGCAAATTTCCTTTGTGATGCGGTGGGAACTTGCTGAAATTTATGTTTGCTTCATTTATTAAGGTACACTGAGATAAAAGTTCTTCTAGCTGAGAACGATACTTTCGCTCTACATGCTGACAGTATGACAATTCGGAACATATTGGTGGATGGTGAGGCTGCTGAGTTTGAGTATTCTCCTCACTGGAAAAATGTTGACGGTCAACCGAGTTGGTTATCAGTATCATGCCCGAAGACTGCAGCTGATGCTGCGTGCTCAGCTTACATTTCTTCTCTATATGGCGAATCTGTACCTAATCTCATCATTTCATCTGAGAGATCAGTCAAGTCAACCACTGAGTTACCCGAAGGAAAAAATGGTGAACATCATGAAGAAAATGGTGGAAACTCTGTTAAATTTTCTGATGACAAAGCAGTTAAAATCTGCAATGGTTCTGCAGAGGGAAATGACAAGGAAGAGGAAAAGGAAAACAAAGAGGAAGATGAAAAGGAGAACGCAAAGGAAGAGAAAACTGAGATGGAGACAGAGGAGGAAGAGAGGGAGAAGGACAAGGATAAGGAAACTGAAGAGGGGAAGGAGAAGGAGACACAGAAGGAGAAGGAAAAGGAGAGGGAGGAGAATGAGGAGGAAAAAGAAAAGAAAGGCGTAAGTGAAAATGAGAAGGGCAAGGAAAATGAAATGCAAATTGAGAATGAGAAGGTATTATGGTTTTTGTTAATGCAAATGTCTTTTTTTTTTTCAAATTTGGAGTGGACTTGTGTAGTTGTAATGTGTTATTGTAATTTATTGCAGGTGAAGAACACAAAACTGGTTCGTATAGATTATATTTTGGAGAAGGCTGAAACCGGTGTCCATTTTGTCAACAATGTTCTACATAGTAACAGTCAAATAAGACGTGCACACTGCTGGTTCCCTTGCATTGATAGTGCCACACAACGTTGTCCGTAAGTGATTTTAGATTTTACTTAATTCTGCTTGTCTATCTGGCTATTCTAGTTGATGTTTTATGTTAACAATCCTCTTTCTACAATGGTGCTATTCCCAGATTTGACCTAGAGTTTACAGTTAGCACAGATCTAGTCGCAGTCAGCAATGGCGACTTGCTTTACCAGGTATGTTGCAATGCGGCCAGGAATTGATCCGATTAAATACCTACAAATGGAAAACTGGTGTTTTTTTTGTGTTCATAATGACGATGAACCTTCTATATGATTGACTGCATAATGATTATTTTCTGATGGTGGAAGGTTGTTGTGCTTCTACATTCTGCTTATGCTGCGTCACTGTTATGCAGGTCTTAAGCAAGGAAGATCCTCCAAGGAAAACTTATGTATATAAGTTGAACACTCCTGTTAGTGCACAGTGGATATCATTGGTTGTTGGTCCATTTGAAGTTCTTCCTGACAAGAACGGAACAAGTGTATCACACATGTGTTTATCTCCGACTTTGTCAAAGCTTGAGAACACCATATCATTTTTCCACGATGCTTACAGGTGCTAAAAACAGAATTTAGTCAAATATTACCGTATGGAGTTAATATATAGTAGCAATATCTTGAGAAGCTTCTGCTTTGGCATTTATCACTGAACTTTTTTACTTGACATTTGCTTTTCATGATTGTTGTTTTGCAGCTGTTACGAAGATTATCTTGCTGCACCATTTCCCTTTGGTTTATACAAGCAAATTTTTCTTCCATCTGAAATGGTTGTATCACCAATGAGCTTTGGAGCCTCCACATGCATCTTCAGTGCAGATATCTTGAATGATGAGAAAGTTATAGATCAGGTGCATGCTTGTGTTCTCTCTGCTTTCTCCCCAGTGTTCTCTTGCTTTCTCCCCTGCTAGTCCACCAATAATGTGACTATTTCACAAACCACATTATGCAATATTTAACAAACTGGTTGTTCAGAAGTACTTGTCATGGTTCTTAAATTTCCATCTCCGTTCGTCCACTCACAGCGTAAAGCAGAACTGTATGTGAAATTATTCTGTCATCTCTGCGCAACTTCTTTATTGGTTATGATGGATGTATAATGCTTTAATGATCATTCATGCTGTTATTAATATTTGATAGATCCATTATTATTCTTATTATTAATAAGAATATCCTGAGGTCTGCTTGTTTAGCATATTTTGCTTTTATGTGAAGACATTTCGATTAAAATTTTGTTGGCAAATTCTTAACCTACCTAGTTAAGACATAACAGATAGTTCTGCTGTATCTAACATATAAAATAGTTCAGATTATTGGCACGAGAATCAAACTAGCATACGCCCTTGCAAGGCAGTGGTTCGGCGTATACACAAGTGCAGAAGAGCCAAATGATGGTAATTCATCTCTACCTGCTAATTCAGATGTGATACTACTTACATAGGTAAAAAATGCCGAAGTATTGACGGTATAATATTCTGTTGGAGCAGAATGGCTACTGGATGGTTTGGCTGGTTTTCTTACGGACCTTTTTATCAAGCGTTACCTTGGGAATAATGAGGCACGCTATAGGCGTTTCAAGGTTTGTTTTTTTACTTGCATAATACTTATATTGATTTTCTCTTTAAACATTCAATTGTTAATTATACATATATGATGAGTGAGAACTACCTATTTGGAAGTTTGAACCAGGATTCTCTAATTAATCAAGATATAATGCTAAATCAGTTATCTGAAAATTATTCATGTTTCGTTACCTGGTTTTGTTGTTATATTTCTTTTAAAAGGAAAGCTGGAGTTAATTAATGTTGAAATGCTTCTGTATCTTAGTTCGTTATGCTACAGTGTCCTGAAAATAATGGCTGTCATGATGTTGCTGTTATCAGAAACGTTGATATACAGTTCTTACTGTAGTGCATTGCCTTCTATTAATTTGTTAACAAATGAGTGCTATTCTAATTGATCTTGCTGTTAGAACACTATATGATAGCTAATAATAGTAATTTGATTCTCGTCCTTGGAGTAGGTATGACTACTAGAGCTCAGTTTGCAGTTGCTGAACCTGCTGTTCTGAAATTATTATTGTAGTTCTGTCAGTAAATAGCCATGGAAATAGAAATAAATTTGTTTGCCGAACCATAAACTGGTCAGCCAAGTGAAATTGTGATAATAATCCACCTCAATGCTAAAGCACAGCCTAGTATACCTGCACTTGCGGCGCCACATGATGTACCTTGTGTATTCTCAGGTACACATGCATCTCAGGCCATAACTATATCTTGGAAATTGTAAATATGATGTATATATCATGTTATGCAGAAGTGCGCCATGTTGAAACAAATGTTCCTATTATACATGGAACACCTACAAGGATTTTATCTGATGAAGCCACTTGTTATTTCGTTATATGTATGTGTGGTTGCTAATCGTTAACCAACAAATCTTTGGTCACACTGTGTCATTGACTTAAGCTCCTTTTTATATGTTCTATATGTGGATGTATGGTTAAACCAACTTTGCTCTTCAAACTGAGGCATATACCTATCGGCTATTGTGCACAGCTGTTGTGTGGATTTGCATCATCATTTAAACATTAACCCACCACGTTGAACAGGATTCAATTGCCTTTTGTTTTATATTCATTCACCTTGATATGGCCTGGAGAATTCACCTTAATTGGTTCCAAGCATTTTTTCCCTACCTTTTGGGACTAAGTTGCCTGTCTTGGTTGAAGGGAGAAGAACAAAAGATTAATAAATCTGATGAAAGGATTAAATATTAATATCTGGCTTTGAAGCTCCAATTATTCTCTGCAGCAATGCGTTCTCATCTTGATCTTACTCATTAGATTCTTGTTTGTTACTACTAAAACCCTTTCTTGTACTTGCAATAGGCCAACTGCACCGTATGCCAGTTTGATGTCAGTGGTGCAACTGGTTTGGGGTCTCCTGCTGCTTCAACGGATCTGTATGGAACTCAAACGTTTGGCTCATATGGGAAAATTCGTTCATTGAAGGCAGTAAGTACTGATTTTTGAACTATACAACTAGCTTTGTGCACTGTTCCCTCACATTTTTTCCGTTTTAAACAGGTAGCTGTTCTTCAAACATTGGAAAAGCAGATGGGACCAGATTTTTTTCGGAAGGTTGCTATGTGCCTCTTTCTTGTTCTGTTGTTTGTATATTTGACAGTCCCTGTCTACATCAATGCAGCAGTTTGCCTAAGCAGTTGATTTAACTTCTGAAAGCTACTTGCATACTTTTTGTGATGTAGTACCTGTAGGATACATATTGATATTCAATTGATTACATTATTACTAGTGAACACCACTTGCTCAAATTTTCGGTACTTAATACTATCTGCAAAAGAAAAAGGAATGGTTCGTTGTGACTGAACATTCCTTTTCTTATCTACCTACTGGTTATCTTTGGGTACTTATAGATCTCTTGATTGTCAACTATGAACACGCACATTTAGGCTGATGTGCTCATCGTTTCCAATTTCAGATTCTGCAGATGATAGTGGCTTCGGCTCGTGCTTCAAGAACACTAAGTACGAAAGAGGTATATCAATCTCATCTACCTTAGCTGTTTGTTCACTTTGTGATCATAATCTTGAGTTTGGAACTTCTCTTGGCATAGCAGTACCTGCACTTCGCAGTCTGCACACGATATGATTTATTAGATTATGTTCAATTATTCAGTTTAGGCACCTTGCGAATAAGATTGGTAATCTGGAACGTCCATTCCTGAAAGAATTTTTCCCACGGTGGATTGAATCTTGTGGATGTCCAATTATGAGGTAAACGAGCCTTCCTTGTTCAGATTTGCCCAGTTATGAGAAATCCATCCTTTTGTCATCCCCATGTGCTTACACACACATATTTCTTCTGCTTTTAAGATTGGGAATCTCCTATAGCAAAAGGAGAAATATGGTTGAATTAGCTGTTTCACGGGGCTGCACAGCAAAAGCTGAGCCTGGTTCTGATAGTCACACGGATGGAGATATTCAAGAAGGTGCTACTGGATGGCCTGGAATGATGAGCGTGCGCGTTCATGAAACTGACGGAGTGTATGATCATCCAATTCTACCATTGGCTGGTGAAGCTTTGCAGGTGGTGGAATTACAGTGCCATTCCAAAGTAGCAGCAAAGCGGTTTCAGAAAACCAAAAAGGGCTCCAAACCTGATGGTTCTGATGACAACGTAGATGCTTCGACTCAAGAGAACCGCATGAGGTCTATTTTGCCTAATTCACTTCTTTTTATTCCTGCTATTTGCCTGAAACTTATTTTGGATCTATGTACTGCAGCATGGATGCACCTTTACTATGGATCAGAGTGGACCCAGAAATGGAATACCTTGCTGAAATCCATTTTCACCAGCCTATTCAGATGTGGGTACGTATCACCAGTTAAACTTAATGCTGAATAATTTGTGCAAAGGAAATTAGTTGTTATTTCTTGTTTAACTACCACGGTGCCTTCCCTATTGATCCAGATCTGTGGTTATTCTATTTTATTTTTATCATTTTGATCAATGTGTTAAACTCTATACTTGGTTGTGAAGATCTACTGGTTAGGGAAATCTACGCTATAAGTTCAGAAGGTGTTTGTAAGTCAGGACTAGTGTAGCTTTTGCCTTCACGGTTCAGATCTTTTTCTGCCTTATATTCTGGATGGCACCATAAATATTGCCTGAGTTTGGTTAGATTTATACTGCATGTCTTACCCAGCCTCTGGTTTACCACATCTTTTGAATGTTTGTTGTATATAAATACAGATGGTCTTGCCTCCTTGTTGATCTAAAAATACATCCATAAAATATCCATAGTGCATTTCAAATAATGTATTTTTTTCTTTGTTTCATACCAGCGAAACATTAACAAGTGTCTGTAAGAGTGTGAGTATCCTCGCTTATACATTGTGGAAAATATGATCCTTATAAGTAAATGAGCTTGAACACATCACTTTCATCTCTGTCAGGCTTCTGTATATGATGCATTGACGCTTATTGAAATGACTGTTTTCCAGTACCCCAAGCTTTGGGGAGAACGGAAATTAATAATTAATTGAGCATGATACCATCAAGATATATATCTGTTTTTTTATTGTATGCCTCAGCATTTCAAGTTTTGAATCATTTTTTTGCAGATCAATCAGTTGGAGAAGGACAAAGATGTCATTTCCCAGTCACAGGCGATAGCTGTTTTGGAGAAATTACCTCAGCTCTCTTTTGCTGTGATTAATGCCCTCAATAATTTCCTAAATGATACAAAGGTATTTTGACATCATTCTTGAGATTGTAAGTCGAATGTCACTCCATAATGATTTGTGACGCGACAGGCCTTTTGGAGAGTCAGAGTTGAAGCGGCATATGCATTAGCTGTAACTGCGTCTGAGGTACACTTCTTTAAACTCGTTTGTTTGCTACTATTTATGATTTATAGGATGATTTAGTTCACACATTTGTGATGGAAGGGTTGGAAAGGTCGTCTTTTTTCCTGAGTTTTACCAAGGGAGATCCAGGGTGTGAAATGTAGCATTAATATTTCAACTGTGGATGTGGATGTGGATGTGGATGCAGATAGGGTGAAAAATCAAAGGATTAAAATATACTTGAATTGGAAGTAAAATATAGTGTGTACAGTATGCTTTTGTGGTGACTAGATCTTTAAATGTCGTCCCACTTTAATAGCTTATGCTAGGATGTGCGCATTTGTTTACACTGTGCAGTTGAAAAATTGGAAGATTTTACACTACTGTCATTTTTATTTTCAAGGAATCATGCTTTCTTACTCAGTTGAAAAATTGGAAGATTGTACATTACTATCATTTTCAAGGAATCATGCTTTGGTGTAAGACTTTCTTCCCTGTTATCTTGTTGCTTACCTGAACCTTTTGCTCTTCATTTAGGACACCGACTTAGCTGGGCTGCTTCATCTGGTTAAATTCTATAAAAGCCGCCGGTTCGATGCAGATATTGGATTACCCAGGTCAAGATCTACATTCTGCAATAGAACTTTTTGATCACAAACCGTCATGTATCCATAACTGTTTGCTTTGAGTTCTAAACGTGTAATAAACATTGTTTTATTTTACTGATAGGCCAAACGACTTCCATGATATTCCAGAATACTTTGTTCTTGAGGTAATGCACTGAGGTAGGAATTGTATTTGTGATTAACTGTGGCAACATAATCCATCGTATAGCATCATCACCAACATTATCTATGCATATTCAGGAGTGTTTGTCTGTAGTTTGCTAAATGCACTTTCAACATCCTTTTGGAAATATCAGAAGAGTTGGGCTTACAGTTACCAATAATAGCAAGATATTCTTTTTCTTGGGTCATTAGAAAGGAAAATTAGGCTTACATGCATGAAATAACCAGCATTAAGTTTCATGTTGAAGTATGTGTGGATTGCCCAACCTTCTCCGTCAGTTTGTACTTTTGGTTCTTCTGGTTGGCGCATAAAACTTAGGGCTTGTTTGGTTCAAAGGAATTCCATATGGATTTTGGAGGATTATATTCCTTACGATTTTTGTGTTTTTTAGCCTGTATTCTGCCTCCTAGGAGGATGTAAACAAACCCCTATCTTTTCAATGCAATGAAACGCAAAGGTCCTTTGCGTTTTCTCGAAAAAATATTCCTTACGATTTTTTTTCCCACAGAGCTTGTTTGGTCTGTAGGACTTAAAACCATAGATTTTTTTTCCTACGATCTACTTTGTATGCAAGTCCATAAGTTAATTTACCTTATGTCCAACCTCATGGAAATTTTACTTTGTTTTTATGACAACTAAACTATGACATACATACAATCCTCCAGAAAAATTCCTGTGTTTTTGCTACAACGCAACCAAACAACATGTAATACACAGTCCTTTGTTTTCAGTTCTTACTTCTTATGTCATGACATCCTATTCCTACGTTTTTGCCATTCCTATGTTTTTGAAATCTATTCCTACGTTTTTGCCATTCCTATGTTTTTGAAATCCTGCGAGTCAAACAAGCCCTTAATATGATATTGGAACATAGGTCTTGGGCTCTAAGTCTTGGCTTTTTCAACAACAACAACAACAACCTTATGAAGCCACATGTGAGAGGGGGTGTTGAAGTATATGTGGATTGCTAGACCTTTTCCATCAGTCCAGGCTTATGTTTCTACTGCTTGGTGCCATCTAGTAGAACCAAAAGTCCGAACTTTTGGAGAAGGTCGGGCAATCCACATATACTTCAACAGTAACAAGCTATTTAAAAGATTATTGCAGTGGATTGCCCGTCCCCTCTCTCTCTCTCTCTCTCTCTCTCTCTCTCTCTCTCTCTCTCTCTATTGTAAGAAACCTAGAAGCAAACTTTTTTTTTGGTCAATGACAAACAATCAGGGTTGGGATCTTGTGGGTCCTGGACCTTGGTTGTACAAACTGAGACTCTGGAATTTTCTGAAGTTTCAAATTGCAAGGACAAACTTTCAATCAAACGTATCAAAGACTTTTGGGTCATGACTAGGGTGTCAAACCGGATCCTGCTTCTAGTATAAGCGGGACTTCACTTGCATCCCTACATTTGGTTCATGATTTTATCTCATTGCATTATTTGTAAAATGATGCTGCAGTAATCTGATTTATTTTATGGTTGTTGATCAAGTCGTGTTCTGTCAAGCCATTGTTTTTGTTTTTGAGATCACAAGCCATTGTTGACTGATGTATCTTTATGCTCCTTCGATTAGGCAATTCCCCACGCAGTAGCTCTTGTTAGATCATCAGATAAGAGTAGCCCGAGACAAGCTATTGAGTTTATTCTTCAGCTTCTAAAGGTTTGCATTTATCTCTGAGTAACTTGTAGTCCCATGTTTATTTGCTGATCTGTTAACAATAATAATTAGCCCATTAATCGTTTGTATATTTCTTTCTACCGTCCATTTTCAGTACAATGATAACAACGGAAATGTATACTCTGATGCCTACTGGCTAGCTGCAATGGTCCAGGCAATAGGTGAAGTAGAATTTGGCCAGCAGGTTTGTATAGATGCACCCCGTTTACTACATACATTTTCTCATGTATATCTTTTAGATACCTTCTGTGTGGGATTAACTATGCAGTAACTGGATGATCAGTCTTACTGGGGGAAATATATTTTACCAGTTAAGGCACTATAGCTGAACTAATCATGGTTTTTTCCTACACTTAGATCAGACCATATTTAAGGGCATACCAGAGTGTTATATGACAGCTATAACTTACACCAACCCGCGAAAACCAAACCAACCTGGTCAAAACCAGAGAGTATTTCACCGGGTTGACAACCAGCTAAAACTGCTTAAAACCGTCATTGCACAGGCTGACTGAATCCTGTCCTGGCCTAGTGAGCAACTGTTGTTTCAACTGGTACATTAATTATTCTGCCAACAATAAAATTAACGATGCAACATGCAAGTGGGTCAGGTTGGGCTGATATATTGGTCCATCCTAATTCCTTTTGGTTTAGCACTTTCTTTTTCCTTGCCTCTGATTGGCCACCAAAGCAAGATGTGTTGGTAGGTTGATCTGTTTGGCCCTAAAGTATATACTGGTTTATATTACTGGGCACTATTTTGAGAGATCACAAAGTGTTATTTTCAGAAAACCTTGGGAGAGGTCATTAATATTGAGGAATGACATTGTGTTTCTTTTCAGGGTATAGGCCTGCTATCCTCTCTTCTGAAGCGTATTGACCGACTCCTGCAATTCGACAAGTAT
Source organism: Lolium rigidum (assembly GCF_022539505.1). Classification (NCBI taxonomy): domain Eukaryota; kingdom Viridiplantae; phylum Streptophyta; class Magnoliopsida; order Poales; family Poaceae; genus Lolium; species Lolium rigidum. The sequence continues at coordinate 271,757,914 of NC_061514.1, forward strand.
GTTTTGCCCTAGTACTGTTGTTTATGTACTTGTACTCCTATCTTGGCAATTCCTTCTAACTGGCCTGAAATCTCCGTGCAGCTTTATGCCTGGTTACAATGGGGTTTTGACTGTCAGCTGTATTCGGGCCCTTGCACGTATAGCGGAGAGGGTATCATCCTCCATTTGCCTTGTAAGAACTATCTCTTTAATTGTCCTCCCTATATTTTCCCAGCGTAGATGCTTCCTCCATATTGCAATCATGTGGTGCAACCTTTTGTTGCTGCAGGAACGTATTTGTGAATTGATCTCCCCTTTCCGTAACATGGATAAACCATGGAAAGTCCGAATAGAAGCTAGCAGGGTTCTTCTTGATCTCGAACTTCATCATAAAGGCGTAGATGCAGCTCTCTTGTTGTTCTTGAAATATGCCGATGAAGAAAAATCTTTACGAGGTTGGATTTTGTATAGTACTTTAGGTTTGTTTTTGTATGATTTGATTTTGTGACATGGAGTTATTGCAGGAGGCACAAAGTTGGCTGTTCATGTGTTGCGCATATGTCAAGCAAATATTGAATCTAACCTCACTGATCAGATAAAATTACCAGCACTGGTTGGTCTCCTTCACTTGCTTGGTAGCAAAAAATCGTACAATAATGTTCTACTCCGCCACAATGTATTCTGCATTTTGCAAATTGCTGCTGGAAGGTTAGTAATTGTTAGTACTTGACACATTTTCTCATGTTCAACTGTTATATTGTGAGATGCAACCTTTGCATATAAGTTGGCACTACTGAAATGGGATAAAAGGAATGAAGTTTGTTTAGTCAATATGATTTTTTAACTGCAAAGCTAACTGGCATGTTGTTGAGGTGTGACAAGTAGTGTCTCTTTTGTTATGCTAAGTAGTGCATCATTCCTCTGAAAAAGTAGTGCCTGATCAATACTAATCGTGGCTCGCGTTTCCATTTTTTATTTGTGGTAATTAATCAGTATATATGGTTATTTAAAAAGAAATATGGAATGCTTTTCAGAAGTGTACTATTTCAACATTGGTATCGGTATCACCTAAACAGTGGTATCACCTAAACAGTGGTATCACTGGACATGCTCTCCTCTCGCTAGATATAGTCTCTTCTAATGACACACAAAATCTGAAGTCATGGAGCGTGACATAAAATATGTTTTGCTGTCTATTGTACCTTGTACTGATATGTTTTCCATTGCAGGCCTCCAACACTGTATGGAGTTCCAAAGTTTTCCGCCCCTTCTCCACTGGTCCAGGAGATATCTATCGATCAGCATACTAAAGCTGATTCCTCAGTTCCTCAACTATCTAGGCCTCAAGAACCTTCCACTAGCACTCCTAGTGTTCGTGAGGTTTTACCTACCACTGGACCTTCCAAAGAGGCTGACAATATATCTAACTGCAGCGAGAGAAGGAATGTTGTCAAAATCAGGGTTAGACGTGCTGCATCTTCCAGTAAAGCAGATGGTGCTGCATCTTCCGTGAGTAAAGCAAATGGTGCTGATAACAAAGTTCATTCACATGGTGGAAGAAACGAAAACGAAGTAGGTCCTTGTAGTTCAATGTCGGTGGATGCCCCCATGGTTGGAGCGCCAAATGAGCCACTGAACACAAGTAATCATATCGAGGAGCAGAACTCATGTCATGACCGTGAATCAAGGATGTCTGCGAGTGTCAGCAATGCCAAACAGATGGACACACATGAGGTTTCCAAGGAACTACAGTGTACAGCCGACTCAAGGCTAGATGGTGCTGATTCAAGGCTAGATGCTGTTAAGGATCAGTTCTCTCCTGCCATTAATGTGCAAGAAAGCGTAGATAAGCCGAGCAGTCAGCTTGAAGGAGTGTCCACCAGCTATGTTGGAACCCAAGCTCCAGAATCTGTCAACGGGCTGGACTCTAAAGAGAAGAAGAGAAAGGACAAGAAAGATAAGAAGCGGAACCGAGACGAAAAACGAGACAAGAAAGATGACCCAGAGTATCTGGAGAAAAAGCGACTCAAGAAAGAGAAGAAAAAGATGGAGAAAGAGTTGGCCAGAAAGCAGAAGGAAGGCGCCAGACTTTCTTCTCAGCAAGAAATACTGAAACCTTCGGACTCGCAGGGTACTTTGGCACTGGCAGCGACACCACCAGCTCCGGAGCAAAGCGCTGAACCCCAGGTTCCAAACAAGGATGCTGCTGTAGATACTGCAAGGACACCGCCGACCAAGAAAATAAAGATCAGATTCAAGCCCTTGAAGAAGATAAACTGATCCGAGTTGGAAGAAGTTCTGGATTGTCCTTACGCCACCATTTGTGAGGATTAATCGGTGTACAGTAGGAAAGAAACAGGCGAGCTGTAGGTTGTATGAGGAGTAGCCAGATTTTTTGTGAATGGCCCAATGTATCTTGTAAACAAATACCGCCCCAGTAATTTCTGGGAGTAATTCAGACCAAGTTCTAGGGAAACTTAGGGTGATGAATGAGAAGGCGCCAATTCTGTGATTGCTCCAGGTTGGGTTTCCCCATCATGTATGATGCTCTGCTGTGGAGGCTTTTACTTGACGAAGGATGTGAAAATACTCTTCAGGCCCTTGTATGACAAATTTTTTTGTTGCTTGCATTAGGGTGTTGTGTGAATAATTACTTAATTAGCACAGGAGTGTTGTGTTTCTGTGAAAAGAAACTCAAAATGTGTAGTAAGGGCATGTACAATGGAGTGTTAGCCTTTCCCTTAGAGTCATCAGATGTATGAATTTTTTGCTGTTTTGGCACAGAGAACAAAGAAAGAAGGTTGTCTTCCACTTATATGTGCACCAGTTAAAGATAGGGGTAGAGATAATATCCATTATACAACATGTTTTTGTTGTCTCTTTTACTCCCTCCGATCCGAAAAAACTGTCCGACGGTACCTTTTGCAAAAAAGCCATCGCGTTTATTTGCTCGTCAACCCGCACTCCAGCCACCGTATCGTCTTCAACCCGCAGACGCACGCAGAGGACAAGAGGAGGAGAGGTGCGGTTAGGGACAGAAACCCCAAATCCTATCCCCAATTCCGCCACCTCCCCATGGATCCCGGTGGATGCCGCTCATTTAGTGCCCGTCGTCGCTGACCAGTGGTGGGGGACGGCTCCCCTGTGGAGGAGGATGGGTCGCCGGAGCCTTGGGGCGTGGTCGAGAGTAGTGGGCGACCATGCGCCCGAGCTGATGCTGGGGCGGCGCGTCGCCACCGTTGACGAGAAGAGGCACGCCGGCCCTCCGGCGAGGGCGATGGAGGCGACGCGGGGCCGGCACTGCAACTTCATTGGGCCACCGCCTCTGCCTCGATCCGGGCCTGGCCGAGGTTGTAGGCCTCCACCGCTGCGGGAGGGGTCATGGCTGCGGGGAGGACCACCGGTTCCGGCAGTGCAAGGGAAGGGCGGGTTGCAGGGAGCCTCCTGGTTGCAGAGCACGGTTGCCTGAGCAAGATTATGTGCGCTGGGCGACGAGCAGAGAAATCAACATAGTTTTCTGATTTTCGAAGGACCTAATTGTAAAACGTGAATTATACTACCTGTCAGACACTTTTTTAGGATCGGAGGGAGTAGATAATATCCATTGAAAAGTGCACCTGAAGTTGTGTTGTGTATGTACACTGTACCATGTTTGGTTTTATAGCTAAGAAAAGGATAATGAGAGTATGAGACGGGGCTCCTAAAGCTGAAAGTGACAAGTACAGGAGCAGCAAAATCCAACGGGCCGGGCCCCCACATCGTTTTCGCACTCCACTCGCAGATCACGGACGAAGAAAAACGTCGCTTCTAAACGAGCGGAGCGGAGCCGCCGCCGCCCGTGACAGGCCCGCATCATGGCACGGGTAGCAGCATTAGGTGAAGCCGACGGAGCAAGCGCCGCCGCCGCCGTTGCCGCGGTGCGGGTGAGCAGGGGCGCCCCGGGGACGTGGAGGCGGGTGCGGAGGGCGGCGCAGGAGGCGGCGGCGCACGCGCTGCTGCTCTGCTTCACCGTCCTCCTCGCCCTCAAGCTCGACGGCATTTTCTTCTCCCGCTCCTGGTGGTGAGCTCACCACTCCAATCCCCTTCCCTACTGCAAATATTCTCGAGTTTGCCAGTTAGCAATAGTTCGAAAGTTGGGTTGGAGGGCGTCCTTTGCCGTGTGTAGTTTAAATCTAGTGTACCTAGTTGTCTGTGGTTTCATTTTGATGAAATGGAACCGGGGAGAAAATCCCTGTGCATCTAAAAAACATCTACTCCCTCCGATTCATATTAGTTGTCGCAAATATGGAGTACTATAGTTATATTTAGCATTCTTATTCCTTTGGTTGGGCACGCTTCTGTTTCTGGACGTTTTATTTAGATTAATAATCACTGAGGAAGACGAGAATAGAATAGGAAATAGCCCACGACCGACCTGTTACTGTTCGAAAGCTGCATTTCAATTTGGCCAGCAGATTGGTGCTTCTATGGTATGGCATCTGGTCTATTGATACTAGTGGTTTGAAAGGGAAAAAAGATGAGTACAACGGGGAAGTAGCACCGTGGTACTTTAAGGGAGAAACGACTGTCCTAACATGCGAGGAACCCTGTCGGCAGGGGCATACCCAAGTTTTCCAATTTTTTCCCCTCGTCTGATGGTGTGCTGCTTGCATCAACTTCTAGTGTTGTACTGCATGGTTACTCATGGCGCATGTGTAAGTGTCCACTGCCCAGAACTCAGTAGAGCCATTGGAGAGGAATTGGGTGGCAACTGGTCGTATAAATCAGGCTCCAGCTATTTTTCAGATTAAAAAATCTGAACTAGTTGCTTTCATATTCACACCCTAATTATACCCAGATGCTTAACAAATCCGCAGGGTGCTTTTCATCCCGTTGTGGTTATTCCATGCTGTTGTTGCTCGGTATAGATTCACATTGCCTTCTCCAGCATTGCCTCAAAGTTACCAGGTGCGTTCGATTCTTTTGGTCCAAATTCATTCTTCCATTCTGAAGTTGAACTTGTTGGCAGCATGCTAATTAGAACATTAGACTTCACAGCGGATTCCATGCCATTCCATTGTTGCCACACCTTTGCTAGTTGCGTTTGAGCTGCTTCTCTGTATTTTCCTGGAAGGTAATAGTGGTGAATCTAAAGCCTAGTATGTATTCTCCAAAAAAACACAATTCAATTATATATGTATTTCTTTATTATCACCTTCCAGCTGAATGTGCGTTTGTCATCTGCAGGTCACGGTGAATCTTTTCTGGATTTAAAGCTCGTATTCCTTCCACTCTTGGCCTTGGAAATCATTACGCTGGTTGACAATTTTAGGTAAGTGGCAATTCCTCAGGGAAAAACTGCAAATGGTTTTTTTATGTATCACTACTGGAAATTACTACTAGATTCTGTCGAAAAGTCAGTGTTTCTCTTTTATGATATTCATTGACGTTTTGAACCCTATACTTTAAACACCTGTATGTCCAATCAACAGTAGCATAGTTACCTTGGTGGGCCCTCACCATCCCTCCAAATCAACATCCCATTAAGGTGGACTCATTTTTTTGGTTAAATACTTAATTGGGGCATGCTATTGATGAGCCCCCACTTAATATCCAGTCAAGATCAGCCACTGTCAGTAATTGTCCATAAGTTAACATCTAGACCATGTGAACTGCCTGGCTATACCAACAAGTGTGCAGATTTATGAACTTAAGTTCCATGCATTGATAAAACAGTTTGGCAAGCATCCATACTGTATTGTTGTAACCTTTGCAGGGTTTGAAAGCAATCTTCTGACTTCCTACCCATGATAATATTTAACCGTGGTGCAAACTGATAGACTTTACTCAACAATACATTTTAATCAACTATAACCCAACCTGTATAGTGTTACTCTCATTGTCTCTTGTATATTTGTTATTTGCTACTGTGTCGCTGAATACCTTTTTGGGATGCAAATTGCCATGCAATTTACTGAAGGTTAATGTGAACAAATGACTAGCTCTTGAGCGAACAAAATTCACCGTTGTCAGGAACTATGTTGTAATAAAGAATACTTCAGCTATCATTTCCACTAGAGTGCATTATGATCATTGTTTGCTGTGCTTCCTATATTTCACTCATTAGGACGTTTGGTGCTCTAATGCCTGGACATGGGGAAACAATCACTGATGAAGAGATTTGGGAGAGGCTTCCTGTAAGAATCCAGAGTACTCTTTGCACCTGCTGTTCCTTAACATTTCGACTGTGTTGGCTTGTTTGTCTACAATTAAATCGAATCAGCAGGACCTATAAGGTTTCGAATATCAATTGTAAACTTTTAACCAAAAATGTTGTTAAAATGTTACCTTTCCCAAAAATGTGATATATCTGTGCTAATTCTAGTTCTATCAAGTAAATATATATTTTGTGGCAAAGGTGTCTCACATGGCTTTTCTTGGAGGCACTTGCACATGAATTTCCCTCTAATCAACTGCACTTCTTACTTGTTATGACTACATCTAGATGTAAACATACTTATATACACATACCGTACTGTATTTTAAGATACTAGATATCAGCAAGGGATGTCCAAAACTCTTGACATTGCTTTAAATCCTTCAATGTTGATTACTAGATGAATTTTATGTAGACTTAACCTTGATCATACTAACAACTTCATATTTCATTAGCACTTCTGGATAGCCATTTCCATGGTATTTCTACTAGCGGCTACTTCACTCATGCTTCTTAAATTATGCGGTAAGCTATACAAATACTATTGAGCATGTTGTAGTTGTGCTGTTGGAAATTATATATTTTCCCCTTGTTTACTATATTACATCGAAATATCTAGCTTATGTATTTTGTTGCTAGATTAGCACCTAAATCTGTGAGGATAACTTGTTTACATGTAGTAGCATTCATAGTCAACCTTGGCTAAGAATTTGAAGCAGTTGTCCATGTACCAGAATACCATAGTAACTTTTTTGGTTTTGAATTGACCAAGTTATATTATACGCCACAGGTGATGCAGTTACTCTGGGGTGGTGGGATTTATTCATTAACTTTGGGTAACAAATACATTTCCTCATTTTAAATCATGCTCTGATTTCATGGGAGAGTTCTTGTTAATTGCTTGATGACATTTTTTTGGCAGAATATCCCAGTGCTTTGCTTTTCTTGTCTGCGCAAGGTGGTCCAATCCCATGGTCGGTATAGAGCCAGTGCTTGGTATAGAAATAAATTATCTCATATGAACAGAGTGTGCAACTCGAATATCAGTGCTCCATTATTCTCCAAAAGGAATTCTGATGTGGAAAACCATGTGGTCTGCAGGATATTGGTGGCCCTGTACTGATAATTCCTATCCTGATTTTTCAAGTTCTTCTATGTATGCGCTTAGAGGTATGCTCAGTTCCATTTTTCTAAATGCTTTGTTTCCTTCAAAATTTACTGGTAGGCACTGTTTTACCATCTTTCTTTGCTTTAACTTATCTTCAGTGTGATACCACATACAAATGTCTAATTTCCGAGCTGACATACCAACATCTATGTATTATGTTCTGCACATAGATTGTGCCTGCCACATGTGAGATGTAAATCCCAGTTTTGTTCTTTGAATGTTCGAGGTGAAAGCCGCTAGTCACCTAGTGTCTGTGAAGGCCAATATGATTACCAACTTATTTATGTTTGTTGAGCTATTCCTCTACCACAGTGACTAGACTAAGTACATTTTATCTCTATATTCTATGCAGGGTACTCCTTCTAATGCACGATTTATCCCAGTTCGAGCTATTTTCTCACCTATACTTCTGCTACAAGTGGTCACTGCAATTATTGCTGTTTGGAGATTCTTTGAAAGGCTTGTTGTTAAATTACAAGATGGCATTACAAGTGAAAGATATATTTCTATCTCATCAAAGATTGATGAGTTGTTTATGCTGGTACAACATGGTTCAAGGTTTTACATGCTCTCTATTTTCATTTTATTACCTCAGGCCTCTTTATTCTGTAAACTGGAACTTGCATATTTATCACTGGAGCTCAGATTGGATTCTCATTTAGTTAATTTCATACTGTTCAGGCTCATTGCGTGGTCCATTGATGAACATAGCAAAGAGGAAGAAGCCCATTTATGCTATACAAATAACATTGGGTATTCACTGCATAATTCTATCTTGTATTCTTGTGTAAACATCACTGCGAGTTAATATAAATATGTGGATCTATTGGTCACCAGTAATTGTATGTAAGTCTATGAGAAGTTAAACATAATTAAGTAAATAATGCCTATGTTGAGGTCACTGCCATCTTAATACAGGACCGCATAACATTTTCTTATTGCGGTAGTGCGCTGCAGAAATGCATCACGGTGCAAAGATAAGGGTCTGCTTGTAGAGTGTCGAGAGAAACAAACAAGATAATCAGTGTCTAAAAGAACTTGCCATGTTGAACCCACAACTGAATATGAAGAATCCTATCTAATGTTTGATGAGCCAAAATCTAAAAGATATTAAAACAAATTTCTTGTTTGAGTACAGTTCAATTGGGAATGATTCAAATATATGAATTTATTCCAACTGCGTGCTCCTTCATTAACCACACAAAAAAATCACCTATACATGTAAAAGCAACAAATCCTGTGTGTTTAGGTATAATAAAGCTAAGCACTCAACATTTAATTATAGATAAAGTAATCACTTGAAAAGCTTTATAAATTCTTCCATTGACTGGTCTTGTTATTTATCGGCACTTTGCAGGTATAGTACATTTTGCAGTTATCCACCAGAGATGGTAAAAGAGATGCCGAAGAAACTTCTTGTCAAAGAGGTTATGTCGTTGTATGCTCTGCACTATCTTATTTGTTTACATGGAGCTAACTAGTCCTGTATACTTTCAGGTACAGAGACTTCAGTTAGCATTAGGAGAGCAAAGCAAAGTGGCAAAGCTTAGCCAACAGCGGTGTGAGAGGCTAAAGAATGTATACATTTCCCGTTTTATTTTCTTTAATGGACCAATACGTACAGCTTAAGAGTATCTATCAGGAGCTCCTCTGAATTGTCGGCGTGCTGCAACTTCTAGCGTTGGCTTTATTTGCATTTTGGAACGATTGGACAGTTTAATCACTTTGTGATATGACTGGGGGAGAATGTTCTCATAATTATAAAGGTTAAAGCATTTTGTGAACTAATACTTGTGATAATTTTTGCGTGAACACAGGAACGGATCTTATGTCGAATTTGCTTCGAGTGGGACATCTGCATTGTTCTGCTTCCATGCCGCCATCATGTTCTATGCGAGTAAGCTTTGTTTATTCACTAGGATATGCTCGCTATGTTTATCAGTCATTAATTTTGAAGTTATGGAAGAAGATATTTGGTGCATATTTTCGCCACATTATGGGTATGCTTTGTTATTTATCTTTGAGCGCAGTTTCAGAGCTTAATTTTTGTTTCTCTTGCAGACCCTGCTCTAACAAGTGCCAGTCATGCCCGATTTGTCGAGTGCCTATTGAGAGCAAGTTACCCGTTAATGATGCAGCAAGTTCAGCTGATCCGTTAAGTGACATAGTTTAGAAGTTCACATGTCGACAGTAGTTCTACAATAGCAACTTCTAGAGTCAGCAAAGACAGAGCACACTGATTCCGAGCAGAGGTAGACAAACTATTTTGGATTTTTGGCCATGAAATTCAAAGGGGAAGGCAGACTATGTCTCGTGTCAGAATGTAGCCCAAGTATATGAAGAGCCGTGCCACACAATTTCTCTTCAGTGATATGACAGGATGGAAGTGCCTGAGTTTTTGGATTCTCGCCCATATATGGCGCCAACATGAATAACCACTCGAATCACTTAACCTGCCCAGTTCTTCAAACAGCTAACATGGGACATGAGGTTGTTTAACTGCTGTTCTTTAGAGTCGAAACATCTTATTCTACTTTGACAAGTTCAACAGTTCGTGCAGCTATGTTGTGACATGTATGCTACCTGGCTAGTTCTTCAAAAATAGTGCTGCTTAATACTAGCTTACAAGGGACTTCAGGTTTATAACTGTTTTTTAGTGTTGAGAAAACGGTTCATCCCTACCTTGACAAGTTTGTCGGTTCTCGTTCTAGAGTGTAGATACACATTTTGTAAACAACCATCTTTTGCTATACCTTCATTGTACATTTATAGATGAGGCAATGCAATCATGTCTAACATCTGCTACCCAGTTTTACCTGAAGTTTCAACTTCACGAAAAGCTTCCATCCCTGGTCCTGTCAAATGATGAGTGGGCATCCATCGCTGGCGCGTGCTTGTCGATCGAGCTCATGCGTCGGCCCTTTCTCCTGCGCGCACCGGGAAGATTGAACTTTGCAGTACGAGAATGGGTGCACAAGTCAACATTTGTGGCTGGCCATGGCCTCTCATCGCTCCCGTCAGGTTGCCATGATTTAGCATGTCCTGTGGCCTACATCGCCCTGTTCTTTGCCATTGCTTTCCAAAAGGTCGCCAATTGCATTGCTCCGCGTGACACAAGGACGGGCTGTTCCACTCGTGTGATGCTTATCCGTGTTTCTTTCATGCATTCAGGTAGGTCGCCTTTGTTCGTTGCTGTAGATTTGCTTTTGCTGCCTCTGTCTTTATGTGATGATGCAGATGGTGCCAGAACGTGACGGCAACCCTTTTGCACCTCCGCAAGCTGGTGGCATCCAATTCAGCAATGTAGCAGTACTACATGTTTTTGTTTGCCTTGACTTGAAGCTTGAGTTCAAGTCAGTCTTCCGGTTAGTCTACTTAACTGCAGCCCTAAGACGCCGAGGATGAAAGGACTTTAGCAGGTGGTTTGAGAATATCACATCCTACTCATAGCTGCAGAGGACTCGGTAATGGATAACATGTAATATCAATCTCTGTCGATTCGATCTGCCACGGTAAACTTAAACAGCGTGAAGCCATTGTCGTTCCCTTACAAGCATGGGAGAAATTTAGTCAGCCATTTACTTTCAGAAGAATTACACCAGTTCCAAAAGGAAAGAGGCCCAATACATGAACTTTTACACTGAACTACTGAAGCAAGGTCGGCTCCAACCAGGAAAGTAAAGAACTCAGTGGAGTTAACAACAAAGCCTCCCCACTATCCTGCTCACAGCCCACGAGCCACTAGAGGGGCCATGCCAAGAAAAAAAACACTGAGGTACTCCACATCATAGATGTCACGCAAAATTCCAAGAAAACACTACATCATAGATGCTACTTCCCCGTCCCAAAATATAAGACGCCTAAGATTAATCAAAAGTCAAACCTTACTACTTTGATAAAAAAGGAAAAAAATATCCATATCTATAATATTGAATGGATACTTTGAGAAAATATATTTTATGGTGAATCTATTGATATTGATTTAGTATTGTAGATGTTTATAATTTTTTTTATAAAATTGATCAAAGTTAGAAGACGTTAACTTTTAACTAACCTTAGGCGCCTTATATTTTGGGACAGAGGAAGTACATGGGTAAAATCATGACACAAAATCTCGTGACACACAATACTGATTACTTCCAACTTAGCATTAATCTGCCTCTCGAACTAAAGTTTTTTTTCAAGGTCACCTATGCACCGACTGCTTCTTGTCAAAAAAAAAGTGAGAAAAATGTCAAGTGAGAGGTCCAAGAGGAAAGAACCTAGAGGTGTGGCTAGTAGCTTCTTGATGTAGCCTCAGGTATGGTGTATGGTGGGCTTGGCACATTGTCGGAGTATACACCCTAGTAGGAGTGTAAACGGATCAGATCGAATTGTATTATGCTCGTGTCTTTTATCATATATTTTTTTACGAATTTATATCGAAGGCGATATTGACCGGTTGTGGATTTGAATGTGGATATACTAGACACATGTGACTTAAATAAAAAATGGCGCAGAATTGGACGCCTAACGAAAATAATCGGATAAATACTCTCATGGGCAAATAACTATAATTCCAACAAAACTTGAGAGGATTTTAACCTTTCATCTTTGCACGAGTTAAGTAGTTAAGAAAATAGAGACACTATTTAGTTTAAAACCTAAGCACCAACGTGATGGTATAAATATAAAATAAATAGTTCAATCATGTGGTAAAAATTTAGAGCTAGACACGCATGCTGGCGAAATGAACTCAGTAACTCAACTATTGACTCTGTGAGATTGGCCTTGGTTTTGACTCGAAAATCGGATTATTCGGTTTAAAACATTTAGATAATCCTACTTAGTTTTCGGATAATCTACATTTGCATGCTACTTTGCTATACCATATCTTATATCGTATTTAGGCACCATTTCAGAATCGAGTATTCTTATCCGCCAGATTTCTTAAAATCGGATATGAATATCTTGAAGCGGATTCGAAAAATTATTGGATCCATTTATACTCTTCACCCTACTAATTAACTATCGATACCCCCAAGTCAGAAAAAGAAAAAACTGTCGATACCCTTCTAAGCTAGCGTTGCCTTAACGACGACTACTCTCTAGATACCCAACTTTGGGGTACAATAACTTTGCACAATTGAGTGTGAATTCGTGGCAAGAGGTGGCGATGGAGGTCCAGGCGCGCGTGCCGTCGTTCGCGTCGATCGATCGGTTCGTCTGCAACTCTCTGTACTACACACGGTACGGTTCGTCTCCTAGCCGCTGCTTTTTTTTTTTTTTTTTTGAACGATCCTAGCCGCTGCTTAGCTTCCACCATCCCTAGCTAACATCTCGGATCTCGGCGCCGTCTGGCGGAGAGAATCGCTCGATCTTCGGTACGCTTTACGTCCAGGCGCATTTCGTAGCTACACCACCGGCCGGCCACACGGATTGTATCAGACGAGGCGCCCGCGCACTAACCGCGCGCAGGTGCAGAGAACCAGATCGTGCGAGAGCTAGCTGCCTCTGGATGCTAACACCACGATTCCACGAAGGTGCATTGAACCCATGTACACAGTACGTACTTGCGACTTTCATGGTAAAGAATCGTTCGCTCTGTTAAGCTATACATAAAAAATGGTGCCTTGCAAAGCAATAGACCTGATGTTGAGGATGGTGTGGTTTGGAGTCTCACTGCTAATAAGAGGTTTTCCACAAAATCGATGTATCAGTGCTTGGAAAACGATCTAGCTGGGGCCAATAGTAAGTGGATTTGGAAGGCGTTTCCCTCTTAATATCAAAATTTTCTTGTGGCAAGTCTTTAGAAATGCTATTCTCACCAGTGATAATTTGAAAAAAGGAAGTGGCAGGGCTCTGAGCTGTGCTCCTTTTGTGGTTGTAAGGAAAATGTCCCACATTTGTTTTTCTCCTGCTCTCATGCGAAAGTTGTGTGGGGTGTGGTAGGCAATGCTCTTAATACTGCAACTTTCCCAAATTCCTTGTGGCAATGTATTACTTGATTTCATGTTTATTTCCCACATGGTAAAAGGTTTCATATGTTGATTTTGGCAGCGGCTTGCTGGGCAATATGGAATGTTCGGAATTTGATAACCTTTGAAAAAAAGGTGGTGAGGTCTCCTATGGTAACCATCTTCTCTATGTGCTCGTTTCTTCGTTATTGGGCAGGTTTATATGGAGCTGATGACGAGATGTTGATCAAAGGGGGTGCTGAGCAGTTGATGTACAAGGCGTCAGAGCTTATGGGGTTCCAGAAAACGATGGCTGGTGATGGAGTGGCGCACTCGGCTTCTGTTGTTCCAGGAAGGTTAATGATCATGGAAGGCTAAAGGGATGTGTGTTGCTGATGCGTGCTACTGTCTTCTTTGTTTTGTGGCTTTTTTGGTTTATCGATGGTTGTGACTGTTGTTGAGAAGACTGGATGTTCTGTAGTAGTTTAGGGGTAGGTTTTTTGCCCCATGGTATGGTCTTGATGCCGAGGCCATGCAGCTCTGGTTTTCCTACCAAAATAATTTCTCTTCTTTCATGTGTTCCTTTGAATTACTGTTGGTGCACATATCTGAAGACATTTGTATTTCCGTCGAGCAATTAATGGAAAGGGGAGAGAAAATCCCAGTTGGAAAAAAATGACCGCGGAGTGGATCGGAATATGCGTGATTTGATGTATGTATAGCTCTTGTTGCTCCGCTTGTTAGAGATGGTAATTTTACCCATGAACACGGGTACCTGCAGGTACTCTAGCCATATAAATTGGGTATGTGCATATTTTGATATCTATAGGTACCACCGGTACCACCCATACCTTACCCATCAATTTATGTGTAGGGCATGTGCACAGAGCGTGACTGAAATATTAGTATGGACCAAATTGTTAACTCTTGGTGGTAGTATACAAATATCCTCAATGGGCCATTATTTAGAAGATCTATGGGTATGATAAAAACAATTTTCACTTTGAGAAGACTTGGCCACCATCCAGGTTGGCCTCCGCCCTCCATGACACGCCACCCGTCCACATAGGTATACACATATCCTATCCATCACGACCTGATATGTGAGCCTTCGAGTTCTTGATCCACCGACCCTTCCCCTCACGCTGACAATGCCCCTCTATATCCACTCCATTCTCTATTTTTTAAGCCCAGCATGCAGGTGGTGGACAAGGAGAACACAATTTTTTTGATGCACCGACGCAAGGTAGACTATGAACTATTGTGTAATATTGATCTACCCAATTAATGATACCCAATAGTAAAAAATTTATATCCACGGATAACATTTTGTATCACGAGTTATATGAATAATATGGGTACGCGGTATGATATTGCTCTAACAGAAGCGGAGCTAAATAAACGGTGGCTAGGGTCCAATCAAACAATAACACAAACCTCTACTCCTTAATTAGTTGCTATTTTTAGCTGGATCACCGGTAACACAGACTTTTTTAGTTGGATCATTCTTTATGCACCGTAGCTATAAGGGATTGTGCCATGGGGCACTGGTGGCAATTGACACCGGCTAATGCACTCTTGTTCCGCCTCCGCCTCTATATCTTGTCTATACCCTATCCATTGTACGTCATCTTACTGCTAGTACATCTACGTGCAAGCATGCATATCCGTTAATTCAGCTGGCAAGGAAGACGGAAAGGGAATTGAAAGAGACAACTCAAAGCTCTCATGCGTTTGTTGTCCACGACAAGCTAAGAACACTGCTACAATAGGGCATCCACTATGCCGTGTGTACATATGTATAGCTCGGCGTGTAGCCGCTTTGCTTTCCATACGTTGCCGTACGTTTTGGGCTTTTGGCCTTCGATCGATCATGTCACTACGGGAGAGACGGCATGTGCCGACGGCCAGCCGATGTGCCGACGGCCAAATGTCGGGGCCGTCGGCACAGAGGCCCTGGTCGACCGGCGACGGAACTGACCGTCGGCACAGGCCGGCCGTCGGCACACTGCCGGCTACACCGACGGTCACCGTCGGCGCAAATCGGACCGTCGGCCACGAAACGTGGCGACCGAAGGTCACCGTCGGCACAGCCACGGCCGTCGGTACACGCGCAGACAGGCGGGCCCAGCCGTTAGGCTGTGACGGCGCCGTCTACAGTGTGCCGACGGTAGCCCACGGCGCAACGGCGGCCGTCGGCACAGGGACCGAAGACCGGGTCCCCCTTCTTCGTGCGGCGACGGTCACCCACGGCACAAACAAGGCCGTCGGCACGGCTATTTTTTTTGTTTTTCCATTTTTTTTTTGCACCAAAGAGATAATTATTAATCCCAATCATTTTTTTTGTTTATTTATTTCTCACTCGCTATTTTGGCGAACCCCTTTGCGGGAAACCTATATATATGTATAAGGGCGGTATAGAACCCCTTCGCCGTAAATCGAACCTCGGAGGGGGTGAATGGCCCACACACGATGCAAAATACTTAAGACCCACACACGATACAAAATACTTAAATAACTAATCTCACACACATACCAAAGCGCTTACAGAACTAGACCCACACACGAACTGAAACAGTACAAAGAACTACACCCACACGGAGGAAGCAAAGCACTTAAAGAAACTACACCCACACACATGAACCAAAACACTTAAAGAACTAGACCCACACACAAACCAAAGCATTTAAAGAACACTCGGGTCGACACATGACCCGCTAGACACACGGACTCGACACACACATATTAATCGGAGAAGTCGAAATCTTCATCCTCGCTGGGGGTGTCCTCTGAAGCGGTGGTTGTGAGGTTCCACAACCACCGTTCATCATTCTCCCCCCATGTCGACGCCTCTCCTTTGGCGTACTCTGCTTCAACCTCGGCCTTCCTCTGCCGCTTTCCCGCCCTCCTCTCTCTCTCCGTACGTCCGCTTCTCCTTCCGGAATGCGCGCGTTGCCTCGACGTCTCCGGGATGGTCTCGCGCGCCACCGTGCCATGAACTGCTCGTCCGCCTCGGTGGTATCAATCCGCCGCCGGCCAGCCCTGTACCGCCGCGCTTCACCCCGTGGAGCGAAGTAGTGGCTCGGTAGAGAGACTCCGAGCTTCCGTCGGAGACCCGACCTCCGGGAAGTTCATTTCGTGGCGCGGCCGGCCAAACCTCCAAGCCGCAACGTCGTAAGCGCGGGCGAGCAGCCTCCTTCGTGTAGAAGGTGCCGAGCCACACACGCGTACCACCGGCGGTGATTTCAGCCGCGAAATTTCCCGCAGGCCGCGAGCGAACGCCGATGAAGCCCGTGTTGCTACGGCGACGAGGAGCCATCTCAGCGGCAGCTCAGCTCGGAGGATTTTTTGGTTCTATTGGATGAGAGAAGTGATGAAGGGAGAAATGTTGTCGGTGTTGTTAGTGGAGAAGCCATGGCTATATATAGGCCGACGAGGGGCCGAAACGGCGGGAAAACATGGCGGGAGAGAATGGGCGGGAAAGGGTGGGCGGGAAAAAAGGGCGGGAGAGAAGCAGCGGGAAAGGGTGGGCGGGAAAAAAGGGCGGGAGAGAAGGAGCGGGAAAGGGTGGGCGGGAAAAAAGGGCGGGAGAGAAGCAGCGGGAAAAGGGTGGGCGGGAAAAAAGGGCGGGAGAGATTCTGCATGTATAGGGGGGAACTCCCTCGGAGGTGAACCGTAGAGAACCTTGGGATCATAGGGTATGATACTTGTTTCCACATGTACCTATGACCTAAGCAAGCTCAAACGTAGGCATACGCCCACCGGGGGACCCCGATGGGATGCGATCAAAGGGGTAGACGGCGCGGTCAACAGAACTAGGGTTTCGTCAGAAATCGAGCATCGGACCTAGGGAATGGCCCCAAAATTTGTGTGTGTCCACATGGCATGCACACAAGTGATTTGAGATGGTTCTATATCCAATGCTACCCCCTCCGGGTGTGCCCGGCTTCTCGGACATGGGGTTCCTACACTTAGGCAGATTCTGCATGTATAGGGGGAACTCCCTCGGAGGTGAACCGGAGAGAACCTTGGGATCATAGGGGATGGTACTTGTTTCCACATGTACCTATGACCTAACCAAGCTCAAACGTAGGCATACGCCCACCGGGGACCCCGATGGGATGCGGTCAAAGGGGTAGACGGCGCGGTCAACGGAACTAGGGTTTCGTCGTAAATCGAGCATCGGACCTAGGGAATGGCCCCAAAATTTGTGTGTGTCCACATGGCATGCACACAAGTGATTTGAGATGGTTCTATATCCAATGCTACCCCCTCCGGGTGTGCCGGCTTCTCGGACATGGGGTTCCTACACTTAGGCGGATTCGCATGTATAGGGGGAACTCCCTCGGAGGTGAACCGGAGAGAACCTTGGGATCATAGGGGATGGTACTTGTTTCCACATGTACCTATGACCTAACCAAGCTCAAACGTAGGCATACGCCCACCGGGGAACCCGATGGGATGCGATCAAAGGGGTAGACGGCGCGGTCAACGGAACTAGGGTTTCGTCGTAAATCGAGCATCGGACCTAGGGAATGGCCCCAAAATTTGTGTGTGTCCACATGGCATGCACAAAAGTGATTTGAGATGGTTCTATATCCAATGCTACCCCTCCGGGTGTGCCCGGCTTCTCGGACATGGGGTTCCTACACTTAGGCAGATTCTGCATGCATGTATAGGGGGGAACTCCCTCGGAGGTGAACCGTAGAGAACCTTGGGATCATAGGGTATGATACTTGTTTCCACATGTACCTATGACCTAAGCAAGCTCAAACGTAGGCATACGCCCACCGGGGACCCCCGATGGGATGCGATCAAAGGGGTAGACGGCGCGGTCAACGGAACTAGGGTTTCGTCGAAATCGAGCATCGGACCTAGGGAATGGCCCCAAAATTTGTGTGTGTCCACATGGCATGCACACAAGTGATTTGAGATGGTTCTATATCCAATGCTACCCCCTCCGGGTGTGCCGGCTTCTCGGACATGGGGTTCCTACACTTAGGCAGATTCTGCATGTATAGGGGGGAACTTCCTCGGAGGTGAACCGGAGAGAACCTTGGGATCATAGGGGATGGTACTTGTTTCCACATGTACCTATGACCTAACCAAGCTCAAACGTAGGCATACGCCCACCGGGGGACCCCGATGGGATGCGATCAAAGGGGTAGACGGCGCGGTCAACGGAACTAGGGTTTCGTCGTAAATCGAGCATCGGACCTAGGGAATGGCCCCAAAATTTGTGTGTGTCCACATGGCATGCAAAAAAGTGATTTGAGATGGTTCTATATCCAATGCTACCCCTCCGGGTGTGCCCGGCTTCTCGGACATGGGGTTCCTACACTTAGGCGGATCTCCGCATGCATGTATAGGGGAACTCCTCGGAGGTGAACCGTAGAGAACCTTGGGATCATAGGGTATGATACTTGTTTCCACATGTACCTATGACCTAAGCAAGCTCAAACGTAGGCATACGCCCACCGGGGGACCCCCGATGGGATGCGATCAAAGGGGTAGACTGGCGCGGTCAACGGAACTAGGGTTTCGTCGTAAATCGAGCATCGGACCTAGGGAATGGCCCCAAAATTTGTGTGTGTCCACATGGCATGCACACAAGTGATTTGAGATGGTTCTATATCCAATGCTACCCCTCCGGGTGTGCCCGGCTTCTCGGACATGGGGTTCCTACACTTAGGCGGATCCGCATGTATAGGGGGAACTCCTCGGAGGTGAACCGGAGAGAACCTTGGGATCATAGGGGATGGTACTTGTTTCCACATGTACCTATGACCTAACCAAGCTCAAACGTAGGCATACGCCCACCGGGGAACCCCGATGGGATGCGATCAAAGGGGTAGACGGCGCGGTCAACGGAACTAGGGTTTCGTCGTAAATCGAGCATCGGACCTAGGGAATGGCCCCAAAATTTGTGTGTGTCCACATGGCATGCACAAAAGTGATTTGAGATGGTTCTATATCCAATGCTACCCCCTCCGGGTGTGCCCGGCTTCTCGGACATGGGGTTCCTACACTTAGGCGGATCTCGCATGCATGTATAGGGGGAACTCCCTCGGAGGTGAACCGTAGAGAACCTTGGGATCATAGGGTATGATACTTGTTTCCACATGTACCTATGACCTAAGCAAGCTCAAACGTAGGCATACGCCCACCGGGGACCCCGATGGGATGCGATCAAAGGGGTAGACGGCGCGGTCAACGGAACTAGGGTTTCGTCGGAAATCGAGCATCGGACCTAGGGAATGGCCCCAAAATTTGTGTGTGTCCACATGGCATGCACACAAGTGATTTGAGATGGTTCTATATCCAATGCTACCCCTCCGGGTGTGCCCGGCTTCTCGGACATGGGGTTCCTACACTTAGGCGGATTCGCATGTATGAGGGGGAACTCCCTCGGAGGTGAACCGGAGAGAACCTTGGGATCATAGGGGATGGTACTTGTTTCCACATGTACCTATGACCTAACCAAGCTCAAACGTAGGCATACGCCCACCGGGGAACCCCGATGGGATGCGATCAAAGGGGTAGACGGCGCGGTCAACAGAACTAGGGTTTCGTCAGAAATCGAGCATCGGACCTAGGGAATGGCCCCAAAATTTGTGTGTGTCCACATGGCATGCACACAAGTGATTTGAGATGGTTCTATATCCAATGCTACCCCCTCCGGGTGTGCCCGGCTTCTCGGACATGGGGTTCCTACACTTAGGCGATTCTCGCATGTATAGGGGGAACTCCCTCGGAGGTGAACCGTAGAGAACCTTGGGATCATAGGGTATGATACTTGTTTCCACATGTACCTATGACCTAAGCAAGCTCAAACGTAGGCATACGCCCACGGGGGACCCCCGATGGGATGCGATCAAAGGGGTAGACGGCGCGGTCAACAGAACTAGGGTTTCGTCAGAAATCGAGCATCGGACCTAGGGAATGGCCCCAAAATTTGTGTGTGTCCACATGGCATGCACACAAGTGATTTGAGATGGTTCTATATCCAATGCTCCCCCTCCGGGTGTGCCGGCTTCTCGGACATGGGGTTCCTACACTTAGGCGGATTCCGCATGTATAGGGGGAACTCCTCGGAGGTGAACCGGAGAGAACCTTGGGATCATAGGGGATGGTACTTGTTTCCACATGTACCTATGACCTAACCAAGCTCAAACGTAGGCATACGCCCACCGGGGGACCCCCGATGGGATGCGATCAAAGGGGTAGACGGCGCGGTCAACGGAGCTAGGGTTTCGTCAGAAATCGAGCATCGGACCTAGGGAATGGCCCCAAAATTTGTGTGTGTCCACATGGCATGCACACAAGTGATTTGAGATGGTTCTATATCCAATGCTACCCCCTCCGGGTGTGCCGGCTTCTCGGACATGGGGTTCCTACACTTAGGCGGATTCGCATGTATAGGGGGAACTCCTCGGAGGTGAACCGGAGAGAACCTTGGGATCATAGGGGATGGTACTTGTTTCCACATGTACCTATGACCTAACCAAGCTCAAACGTAGGCATACGCCCACCGGGGGAACCCGATGGGATGCGATCAAAGGGGTAGACGGCGCGGTCAACAGAACTAGGGTTTCGTCAGAAATCGAGCATCGGACCTAGGGAATGGCCCCAAAATTTGTGTGTGTCCACATGGCATGCACACAAGTGATTTGAGATGGTTCTATATCCAATGCTACCCCCTCCGGGTGTGCCCGGCTTCTCGGACATGGGGTTCCTACACTTAGGCAGATTCTGCATGTATAGGGGGGAACTCCCTCGGAGGTGAACCGTAGAGAACCTTGGGATCATAGGGGATGGTACTTGTTTCCACATGTACCTATGACCTAACCAAGCTCAAACGTAGGCATACGCCCACCGGGGGACCCCCGATGGGATGCAGTCAAAGGGGTAGACGGCGCGGTCAACAGAACTAGGGTTTCGTCAGAAATCGAGCATCGGACCTAGGGAATGGCCCCAAAATTTGTGTGTGTCCACATGGCATGCACACAAGTGATTTGAGATGGTTCTATATCCAATGCTACCCCTCCGGGTGTGCCGGCTTCTCGGACATGGGGTTCCTACACTTAGGCGGATTCCGCATGTATAGGGGGGAACTCCTCGGAGGTGAACCGGAGAGAACCTTGGGATCATAGGGGATGGTACTTGTTTCCACATGTACCTATGACCTAAGCAAGCTCAAACGTAGGCATACGCCCACCGGGGGAACCCCGATGGGATGCAGTCAAAGGGGTAGACGGCGTGGTCAACAGAACTAGGGTTTCGTCAGAAATCGAGCATCGGACCTAGGGAATGGCCCCAAAATTTGTGTGTGTCCACATGGCATGCACACAAGTGATTTGAGATGGTTCTATATCCAATGCTACCCCCTCACGGTGTGCCGGCTTCTCGGACATGGGGTTCCTACACTTAGGCGGATTCCGCATGTATAGGGGGAACTCCCTCGGAGGTGAACCGTAGAGAACCTTGGGATCATAGGGGATGGTACTTGTTTCCACATGTACCTATGACCTAACCAAGCTCAAACGTAGGCATACGCCCACCGGGGACCCCCGATGGGATGCGATCAAAGGGGTAGACGGCGCGGTCAACGGAGACTAGGGTTTCGTCGGAAATCGAGCATCGGACCTAGGGAATGGCCCCAAAATTTGTGTGTGTCCACATGGCATGCACACAAGTGATTTGAGATGGTTCTATATCCAATGCTCCCCCTCCGGGTGTGCCGGCTTCTCGGACATGGGGTTCCTACACTTAGGCGGATTCTCGCATGTATAGGGGGAACTCCTCGGAGGTGAACCGGAGAGAACCTTGGGATCATAGGGGATGGTACTTGTTTCCACATGTACCTATGACCTAACCAAGCTCAAACGTAGGCATACGCCCACGGGGGAACCCCGATGGGATGCGATCAAAGGGGTAGACGGCGCGGTCAACGGAGCTAGGGTTTCGTCGGAAATCGAGCATCGGACCTAGGGAATGGCCCCAAAAGTTGTGTGTGTCCACATGGCATGCAAAAAAGTGATTTGAGATGGTTCTATATCCAATGCTCCCCCTCCGGGTGTGCCCGGCTTCTCGGACATGGGGTTCCTACACTTAGGCAGATTCTGCATGCATGTATAGGGGGGAACTCCCTCGGAGGTGAACCGTAGAGAACCTTGGGATCATAGGGGATGGTACTTGTTTCCACATGTACCTATGACCTAACCAAGCTCAAACGTAGGCATACGCCCACCGGGGGAACCCCGATGGGATGCAGTCAAAGGGGTAGACGGCGCGGTCAACAGAACTACGGTTTCGTCAGAAATCGAGCATCGGACCTAGGGAATTGCCCCAAAATTTGTGTGTGTCCACATGGCATGCACACAAGTGATTTGAGATGGTTCTATATCCAATGCTACCCCCTCCGGGTGTGCCGGCTTCTCGGACATGGGGTTCCTACACTTAGGCGGATTCCGCATGTATAGGGGGAACTCCTCGGAGGTGAACCGTAGAGAACCTTGGGATCATAGGGGATGGTACTTGTTTCCACATGTACCTATGACCTAAGCAAGCTCAAACGTAGGCATACGCCCACCGGGGGACCCCGATGGGATGCGATCAAAGGGGTAGACGGCGCGGTCAACAGAACTAGGGTTTCGTCAGAAATCGAGCATCGGACCTAGGGAATGGCCCCAAAAGTTGTGTGTGTCCACATGGCATGCACAAAAGTGATTTGAGATGGTTCTATATCCAATGCTACCCCCTCCGGGTGTGCCCGGCTTCTCGGACATGGGGTTCCTACACTTAGGCAGATTCTGCATGTATAGGGGGGAACTCCCTCGGAGGTGAACCGGAGAGAACCTTGGGATGATAGGGGATGGTACTTGTTTCCACATGTACCTATGACCTAACCAAGATCAAACGTAGGCATACGCCCACCGGGGGACCCCCGATGGGATGCAGTCAAAGGGGTAGACGGCGCGGTCAACAGAACTAGGGTTTCGTCGGAAATCGAGCATCGGACCTAGGGAATGGCCCCAAAAGTTGTGTGTGTCCACATGGCATGCACAAAAGTGATTTGAGATGGTTCTATATCCAATGCTACCCCCTCCGGGTGTGCCGGCTTCTCGGACATGGGGTTCCTACACTTAGGCGGATCTGCATGTATAGGGGGAACTCCCTCGGAGGTGAACCGGAGAGAACCTTGGGATCATAGGGGATGGTACTTGTTTCCACATGTACCTATGACCTAACCAAGCTCAAACGTAGGCATACGCCCACGGGGGACCCCGATGGGATGCGATCAAAGGGGTAGACGGCGCGGTCAACGGAACTAGGGTTTCGTCGGAAATCGAGCATCGGACCTAGGGAATGGCCCCAAAAGTTGTGTGTGTCCACATGGCATGCACAAAAGTGATTTGAGATGGTTCTATATCCAATGCTACCCCCTCCGGGTGTGCCGGCTTCTCGGACATGGGGTTCCTACACTTAGGCGGTCCGCATGTATAGGGGGAACTCCCTCGGAGGTGAACCGGAGAGAACCTTGGGATCATAGGGGATGGTACTTGTTTCCACATGTACCTATGACCTAACCAAGCTCAAACGTAGGCATACGCCCACGGGGGACCCCGATGGGATGCGATCAAAGGGGTAGACGACGCGGTCAACGGAGACTAGGGTTTCGTCGGAAATCGAGCATCGGACCTAGGGAATGGCCCCAAAAGTTGTGTGTGTCCACATGGCATGCACAAAAGTGATTTGAGATGGTTCTATATCCAATGCTACCCCCTCCGGGTGTGCCGGCTTCTCGGACATGGGGTTCCTACACTTAGGCGGATTCGCATGTATAGGGGGGAACTCCTCGGAGGTGAACCGGAGAGAACCTTGGGATCATAGGGGATGGTACTTGTTTCCACATGTACCTATGACCTAACCAAGCTCAAACGTAGGCATACGCCCACCGGGGACCCCAGATGGGATGCGATCAAAGGGGTAGACGACGCGGTCAACAGAACTAGGGTTTCGTCAGAAATCGAGCATCGGACCTAGGGAATGGCACCAAAAGTTGTGTGTGTCCACATGGCATGCACAAAAGTGATTTAAGATGGTTCTATATCCAATTCTACCCCCTCCGGGGGTGCCGGGCTTCTCGGACATGGGGTTCCTACACTTAGGCGGATCTGCATGTATAGGGGGAACTCCCTCGGAGGTGAACCGGAGAGAACCTTGGGATCATAGGGGATGGTACTTGTTTCCACATGTACCTATGACCTAACCAAGCTCAAACGTAGGCATACGCCCACCGGGGGACCCCCGATGGGATGCAGTCAAAGGGGTAGACGACGCGGTCAACAGAACTAGGGTTTCGTCAGAAATCGAGCATCGGGTCTAGGGAATGGCCCCAAAAGTTGTGTGTGTCCACATGGCATGCATAAAAGTGATTTAAGATGGTTCTATATCCAATGCTACCCCCTCCGGGTGTGCCCGGCTTCTCGGACATGGGGTTCCTACACTTAGGCAGATTCTGCATGTATAGGGGGGAACTCCCTCGGAGGTGAACCGGAGAGAATCTTGGGATCATAGGGGATGGTACTTGTTTCCACATGTACCTATGACCTAACCAAGCTCAAACGTAGGCATACGCCCACCGGGGGACCCCCGATGGGATGCAGTCAAAGGGGTAGACGACGCGGTCAACAGAACTAGGGTTTCGTCAGAAATCGAGCATCGGGTCTAGGGAATGGCCCCAAAAGTTGTGTGTGTCCACATGGCATGCACAAGCTGGCCGTCGGCACAGAACCCCACTTAAGTGGGGTCGACGCGGGCCGCCACTGCCTCAAGACCCGCCGGATTAGTTATTCAACGCAGTCTCTTAGAGGTGCTCATAGGGGTAGGGTGTGCGTGTGTGCGTTCATAGGGGTGAGTGTGTACGCGTTCTTTGATTGTACTTGTTTCGCAAAAAAAAAAACAGTATTTATTTAAAAAAAATAAAAAATAAACCTAACTGTGCCGACGGTGGCCGTCGGCACTAGCCATAACCGTCGGCACGGCCACGGCTCCATAACGGCCACACCCCGCACGCGGGTCGGGGCCGGCCACACACGCACGCCCCGCCCCGCCGCGCCGCCGCTGTCCATCGTCCGCCGCGCCGCCACCACCCGCCTCCACCCGCCGCCGCCGCCGGATCCCCACGCCACCCGGCCGCCGGATCCCGCGGCCCACCGCCGCGCGCGCCCGCGGCCCGCCGCCGCCGCGCCCGCGGCCCGCCGCCGCCGCGCCCAACCCGCAGCGGCCGACGCCCCGCAGCCCACCGCCGCGCCGCCCCAACCCGCGGCAGCCGGCGCCGCCCCGGCCGGCCTCCCTCACCCGCCCCGACCAGCCGGCGCCGCCCGGCCTCCCCGACCCGCCCCCGCCGCGCGGCGGCCGTCCTCCCGGCCGCCGCCGCCCTGCCCCGCGCCGCCGCCTTCCTCCCGGCCGCCGTCGCCCTGCCCCGCAGCCCGCCGGCCATGGTAAGCTTCTTACCTTTTTTTTTTAGCTTTTTAGTATTTGCAATTAGCTAGGTAATTTGAAATGTAAATAATTTGAAAGAAACATGTAAAGATTTTGGAAATTGAAATGAAGTAAAATAGAATTTGCAAATTGAAATTGAAATTGTAATGTAAATTTGCAAATTGAAATTGAAATGAAGTAAAGAATTGAAATAGAATTGTAATTGTAAATTTGCAAATTGAAATAGAACTTGCAAATTGAAATTGAAATTGAAATGAAGTAAAGAATTTGGAAATTGAAATTGAAATTGTAATGTAAATTGAAATGAAAATGAAGGAATAGAAATGGAAATTGAAGTGAAATAAATTAGAATTTTGTAGAAATGCATTTGTTTTATGAATTGATGAATTTGCATTGACAAATTTTTATTATTTTAACTAGGTCCGAGTAGTGAGCATCCCGCGTGACGATCCCGGATCTTGCGGCGCATCTCTACGGCCGTCGACATCGCCGGTTGTTCGACTACTTCCTCTACGACCGAGGGTGAGCTGAATTGCCGACTCCCCCTCGCCTTTTTTATGTCATTAGATTTCATTTCTCCGTCAAGTCGCGTAACCTAGGTGTCAATTCCCGTCCGCAAGCGTTACGCGGATAAATATGCATTAGTGGTCGGCATATTTTGAACCGTAACGCTTGTGGCATTTACGGGACGATCGCCGGACCCGTAGTTGGGTACGTTTTCCACGTTACTGCTCGGGTGCGAGACGAGATTTCGTCGGCGCCTCCCTGTTGTTCTCCGGATGCACATCCTCTCGGCTTTTGCCGAGACGTGTATCGGGAGAGCAGCGGGAGGTGCTGCCGAGCTCCGTCTCGCACCGGCGACGTGGAGCGTGCCCAACTACGGGTTCGAGGGCTGCTAGGAGCCCACCTAGTAGAGATGTAGGTTGATGCACGCGTTTTCGCCGGTAGAAAAGTAAAAATATGATGCATTCAATTTCATGCTACTATTTGTTGTTTGTCACGCAATAAAGCGGGATGGCTGATAATGAGTGGATGTACGGTGGCCGTGTTAGTTCGACTCAAGTGACGGATGAATGGAAATGGAAGACCGATTTGTTAGTGAAGGAGTTAGCTCGTGGTTCGAAGGGGATTGTTCGTCCCCGTTGCCCTTGCAATGTCTGCAGGAGGCGTCATCCTAAGGATATTCTAGAGATGACTAAACACCTTTGGTGGAATGGGTATATGCGTGACTACGACCCACCGGTCGACTTTTCTCGGCACGAACGTGATAGAGGTGAGGTGATGCGGCAGCGGATCGATGGCAATGAGAACGATGGCATCTTAAACTTGCTAGATGATCTTCGGGATGCTGACATGCCAGAGTTACCATGGGACGAACGGTCCGAATCGGAGGAACCGCACGAGCCGGAGGGACCGCCACAACCGGAGGAACTTCCGGAGGAGGAACCCTGAGCCAACCGCGAGGGCCTTCATTGATATGATGGCCTCGGCTAGGAGGCCTCTATACCGGGTGCAAAAATGTCTCAACTTGATGGCATCACGCGAGTTGCTAGCCGACAAGTGCATGTTTGAGAGTACTCGAGCATCCTTTGAAAAGACTGCGAGCACGGTAGGTAACATGTTGCACGAAGGTCATTGCTTGCCCAAGACCATGTACGAAACGAAGAAAATCTTGAAAGCATTGAAAATGGATTATGTAACATATGATGTCCGTCCAAAACTTTGCCTTTTGTTTTGGAAAGACTATGCGGATGACAAGTACTTGTGCCAAGTGTGGTCACTCTAGGTATCATGAGGTAGATGTAGGCAATGGTCGGAAGAGGCGGACAAAAGTAGCCATAAAGATTCTTCGTTATCTCCCATTCATCAAAAGAATCCAGCGGCTTTACATGTTCGAGGAGGCCGCAAGCGAGATGACATGGCATAAGACCGGGATAAGATTGCAAGACGAGCAGAAACGGGTACCCATGGTACATCCATCGATGGTCAATCATGGAAGCGCTTCGATCAAAAGCACCCAAATGAGGCAAGTGAGGCTCGGAATGTTAGAATTGCGATAGCAACCGAGTGGATTCAACCCATATGGTATGTCGATCGCCGCGTACAGCTGCGCGGCCCGTGTTTGTTATTCCGCTCAATCTCCCTCCCGGAGTCGTAATGCAAAGGAAGAACATATTCTTGTCGATGATCCTTCCGGGGCACTGAATATCCGGGGAAGAAATTGAGTGTCTTAATGCAACCACTTGTGGATGATTTGCACCACTCGTGGCATCACGGTACATTGACATACGACCGAGCATCAAAGAGAAACTTCATCATGAAAGTTTGGTTCCACTATTCGATGCATGACCTACCCGGGTACGCCCTATTACGTGGGCATAGTACAGGCTGGTAAGTTTCCATGCCCGAGTGTGCGGGCACGAACTAGAATTCGGGCACCTAAAAGCTGGACACAAATATGTTGCCTTTGACAAACACCGCAAGTTCCTCGATCCGGGGCATCGGTTCAGATCCGACAAGAAAAACTTCACGAAAGGCGTAGTTGTGCTTGAACATAAAGAAATACCAAAGTTCAATGGTGCAAGCTGTGATGCTTGAGCTACGTGCTCTCCGGCCTAGTAAGGAACCCGGCCACCAATTTGAGGGATATGGTAAAACGCATCAATTGGACTCACATAGCGGGCATAACGAGCTCGAGTATTACAAGGACCTTGAACTTCCCCATAATATCGATATGATGCACACCGAAAAGAATTGTGGGGAGGCATTCCTTAACACCTGCTTGCAACATACCGGGCAAGTCAAGGGATAATGTTTCGGCTAGAGTCGATATTGAGGAGATATGTGACGGGGTGGCTCTACACATGCGGCCTCACGAGGGCAATCGAAAAGGTTGGTTAAAGCCGCATGCCAAGTACTTGTCTTGATAGCGCCGACAAGAAGGAGGCATTTACGTGGCTCAAATATGACGTGATGTTCCACGATGGTTATTGTTCGAATATGAGTAAGGGAGTCAATCTTGCTACGGGAAAAATAAACGGGCTCAAGAGTCACGACTATCATATATGGATTGAGCGGGCGATGCCGGTGATGCTTCGAGGGTATCTCCCCGATCATGTACGGCGAGTGCTTGCGGAGGTGAGCCATTTTTTCCGCACGGTACGTGCTAAGCGGATATGTACCGAGGTGATTGAGAAGCTGCGGGAGCAAGTGCCGGACATGCTATGCAAGTTAGAGATGATATTCCCCCCGAGGCTTCTTCACTCCGATGTTACATCTCATCGTGCATCTCGCCAACGAGGCACTCTTGGGGGGACCGGTGCGATATCGTTGGCGGTTTTGTATTGAGAGGGAGTTCAAGTATATTCGGTACAAATGTGGAAACAAAAATAAGATTGAAGCATGCATAGCTGAGGCAACTCTCCTCCATGAGATGGCGAGACGCCACGACAATGTACTATGCCAATGATGTGCCCACTAAGCATAACCCGGTCGCTCGGTACAATTCCGATGAGCCCAACCGTGACCCAAAGCTCTTGCTCTTCAAATATCCCGGTGGCAAGGCCGGTGCCTCAAAAGTGGAGAACATTTCGCCGGAAGAGAAGGATTGCATAATGCTTTACGTGCTTATGAACATGGAGGAAGTGGTCGATTTCATGAGGTAAAATGATGAACCAATTACTTTGCAACCAGGTAACTTGGTTTTGGTCTAATACGTATTTTCTCCTTTCGGCGAATTCCATGATGAAATGTGGTCGGGGAAGAAATGGTCCCACTCCCACGCGGTGGTACACTCTTACGAAAGAGGGTGCCCCGCCCTTAAATAAAAGCTTCGTGAAGCTGGTTCCATGAAAAAGTAATTTCTCAAATGTTCCTCTTACTTTGCAATCCGTGACTTGTCTTATTACACGTAACTAATGCACAAAATAATCTGAGCCGAACTTGTAGGGAGCTGATCCCAACGTTGAGATGACGAGATGAGTTGAGATGCGTTTCCCGGGGTTTTAACCGTAGAGTCCATACGCATGAGAAGTATGATGTAAATGGGTATCGCTTCCATACGGAGTTTCACCGAGAAGAACCGGCCTAATGCAAAAACAATAAATACTGGGGTCTACACCCGCGGAGCCGATGATCTTGATTACTATGGAAGGTTACAAAAGGTATACGAGTTGACGTTCAACAACGCAAACATAGAACTCAAGCTCTTTGTGTTCAAATGCCACTGGTTTGACCCACACGGTGGAATGAGAAGCACCCCTTCCATTGGTTTAGTTGAAGTTAGGCCTACAACCACCTACGGCGGATCCGACGTCTATGTTGTGGCTCACCAAACCAAGCAAGTTTATTATTTGTCCTACCCATGTCGGAATGAGGAACTCATGGGCTGGGAAGTCGTGTTCCGAGTATCGCCACATGGTAAGCTACCCATCCCCTCCGAGGACGATTACAACAACATTGACCCGGTAACATATGAGGGAATTTTCTATCAAGAGGAAGAGCGGTTCGGGGCTCTTCAAATAGACATAGGTCTTCGGGATCTCCACAACGATGTACAAATGCGTGGTGAGACCGTGGTGGACCTGAAGGACATAGCTATGCTCACCAAGCGCCATGCGAGCAAAGACAACATTGTCGAGACTCAACCGGAACCCAATGCCGACCATGAATACTCATATGATGCTGATTTTGATAGTGAGGCTGAGAACCCAATGCCTAGAGATGAGAGTGGTGATGAATGGTGAGGGTCTTTTATGCTTAGTACCTACATTATCATTATGCTTAATACATACATTTGTCATTATGCTTAGTACCTACATTATCATTATGCTTAATACATACATTTGTCATTATGCTTAATACCTACATTTTTCATTATGCTTAGTACCTATATTTGTCATTATGCTTATTAATTTTCAACATGCTTATTAATTATTTTCTCTTTTTCTTATGCGAGGTAATTGCCCAATATGAGCGGACGGAAGGCATCATCGAGCTCCTTGCTTGATCGGATGCATCGGCGGAAGCCGGGGCCGGGTGCTTCCGGACGGAGTGCAAGACCCATTATTCCCACCCGGCGTTACGAAGACGCGGACGGAGGAGGGGGAGGACGAGGGGGAGGACGAGGCTGGAGGGACGAGGGGGAGGACGAGGGCCGGAGGGACGAGGGGGAGGACGAGGCGCGGAGGGACGAGGGGGAATGCACGGCTCCTTCTAGGCGACATTCCCTGCGCTTCGGCTCGGTGGCTTCACGGTCGGCCGGACGAGGAGGAGGACACTAGGGAGGAGGAGGAGGACACTAGGGAGGAGGAGGAGGAGTCTAGGGACGAGGAGGCTTCGACGGAGATGGCTCCGAAGAAGTTGCGGATTCGTGGGGAAGCGCGGGTTCCCGATGAGAGTAAGGAACCTGCTACGGAGGATGAGAAGTGGCTCCTTGTCCCGGGAAAGACAGAGTAAGTAGTAAGGTGATTTCATTTTCGTTATGACACTTAGCATTTTCTAATGTTTGATAATTGTGCAGGAATTTCACATACACGGGGAATGTCCGCGTGCCGGGGAGTCCGATTGGAGCTGCTATTAGGAAGTGCGGCCGGGGATGTACACTCCGGTCCTTGGGGGCGAGTCGAAGCTAGCCTACACTTGGGAAGACTTTGAGATAGCGCCTTACCCTGGCTTTACTTCCGCCGCCGACGCCGTGATCAAGAAGTTTTGGGTACGTAATGCATACTCTTTGGGTTTCGTTCATATGTAGTTGATAACCCCACCGTGATAACTCATGCCTCTCACACTTTACGTTATGCTTGATTGCGGCGCAATTATAGGGTGGCGGCGAGCATAAGGAGAGGGCGGACGTGATCCTCCGTAGCATGTGTCGGAAGTTGACACGGCGGCGGTGGTACAACCGGAGGATCACGTGCATCGGCCACTTCTATGCCGAGCGGGCGTAAGGTACACAAAGCCTGAGATTGTGCGGGGACTCGCCCCGGCTATGACGATAGAGCAATTCATGTCGGTAAGTAATTGTCAATGCGATTCTATGTACTTGCGGCTAACTTGCAACTATATTGTTTGTTCTTCAAATGAGTTTTGATTTTGCGGGTTGTACCACATTGGGCTGATAATAATAAGAGGGCCGCCTTCATGGAGTTGGTCAAGAATTGGGTCGGCGAAAACCCCGATTTCAAGGCCGTGAGCGGCCGGAACAAGGCCAACCGTGGGAACCGGGGAACACACGGTGCGGGGAGCAGCAGCACCGATCGCTATCGGGAGCGTACGGTACATATAAAAATGGAACAAGCTGCATTTTTTGATTTTCGATGATATGCATAACATTTGTTTTGTGATGCGGGGAAGAAGCTCGGGAGGGAAGTTGGTGAGATGGAAGCGTGGACGCACATGAAGCTGGTGACGCCCGGTCCG
The DNA here is from genome assembly GCF_022539505.1 of Lolium rigidum. Lineage (NCBI taxonomy): Eukaryota > Viridiplantae > Streptophyta > Magnoliopsida > Poales > Poaceae > Lolium > Lolium rigidum. The sequence goes on from NC_061514.1 coordinate 271,790,120, forward strand.
AACGAGCCTCGGCCCGCGCACGAGAGGTACTACGGCAAGGCCAAAGAGAGCAAGGAAAGATCTCGCGAGGAGTACGCCAAGCTCCATCCGGAGGTGGAGGACCCGATGACCGAGCCGGTCGACGAGGTGGCGATGATGCTCGGCGGGGTCCGGCCAGCCGCATGGACGTCCTGCCTGCCTTGCCGGGGGTTTCAAGCCTCGGAGGAACTTCACGCAGATCAAGGCTACCCTCCCCTCCGGCGGCTACGCTACCTCCTCGCGGACTACGAGCCGTTCTCGGGTAGAGGTAGATGTAAGTCATCCACACTTTCATCCTCTGTTTTGACTCTTGTTCTCGAATGGCTATGTTGATGAGACGCATTATTTCTGAAATTGTAGACTCAGCTCGAGGAGGCCTACGCGGTAGCTTACGAGGAGTATCTCGAGAAGGTTAAGGAGCATGACCTTGTGAAAGATGCCTATGTCCGAGTGGACGAGCAACCGAGATGGCGGTAAGTTTCAATCTCTATGGTTGCAAAACATCATAAGTCCCCATGTTTGAATCCGAGCAATCTCTCCCGTTTCTTGCGAGTTTCACTCGGTTCATGATGACCGGAGTGCGAGAGGAACCACTCCCGAGCCACCTCATCCGGGGCCGACGCCAGTGTTCCCGTCCAAGGAGGAGTTCTATATCATGTACAAGCGTCAGCGTCAGTTGACCCCGGTAAGTTGCTAACTTGGCTAAGTTGCTAACTTGGTGTGACATGGCTAAGTTGCTAACTCCCTCCAACATGTAGGGATTGGGAGAATCCGGGAACGACACTCCTTGTGGTACGCCGATGCACCCCGGTCGCCATTCTCCTGGTGCTTCCGCCGAACCTCGGCATTTTTCACGGTTCCGGTGGCTCTCGTCGTGGTTCTACCTCCCCGAGCACCGTCGAGATACGGCGGCCTCACTTCACCGACTCGGAGCTAGCTCGTCACCGTAGCTAGATCGTCACTCGGGTGGTGCACCACCATAGTTTCTACATTGTACTAGCACATGATGACACGCTTCATCTTTGTAGTGGATCCGGTGTATGTACCATGGTCTTGTATGCTATATTTGTGCTATTTGTGAGATTTGATGCTATATTTGTGAGATTTGGTGCTATACGGTGATATCTTTGTGCTATATGGTGCTATATATGTTACTGGGCATTCAATATTATAATATGTGCAATTTCAGCAATTTTCTGAGCTAATAGAGCAAAAATGGCGAAAACCGAAAAAACACTGGGCCGGTTGTGCCGACGGTGTCACCGTCGGCACAGGCCCGTAGCTGTGCCAAATGGCGGGGTCCGTGCCGACGGTGACACCGTCGGCACAGCCCGGCCCGACGCGCGTTTTTTTGCCGGTTTCGAAATTTTTCGGTTTTCGCGCCCACGCATTCGGGAAAATCGGGCTGCCGTACCGACGGTTTCACCGTCGGCACAGCCTAACGGTCTTCGCCGGCGCCGTCACTCCGTTGCGGACGACCAACGCCCCGTGCCGACGGTGGCACGGCCGACGGCCACCGTCCCGGCCCGTCGGTGCGGCGTGTGCCGACGGTGGTCCACTCGTGCCGACGGTGATGGGAGCTGCCCCGACCGGAAATGTGCCGACCAGCCTGTGCCGACGGTCACCGTCGGCACAGCCGGTGCCGACGGTTGAAGTGGTTGTGCCGACGGTACGGGGCCGTCGGCATATGAAGTTGTTCCCGTAGTGTGTGCATGACCCAGTCGCGCCCGCACGGCTGCTAGCTAGGCCGCAAAGCCGCCTGCTTTATTTCCCTTACGTGTGTGGCCGTTGCAAGTGCCAGCCGAACCCTCATCTAAGCTTGAAGCCGCACTGGCCATAGCTAGGCAGGCACTGTAGCCTGGGTGTAGGGGTTGAAGGTTCTTGATTCTTGTTTTTAGGGTTCCCAGCCATTTATCGATGTTGCTTTGCAACGACCAGTGTACTATGTGCACTCAGGGGGGAAGGGGAAAACGTACACGACCAGTGTACTGTGCTGCACGTGTGCGTACGTACTTTACACACGTCTGCATGCAGGCGCGGAAAGAAGACGAGATGGATCGGCCGATCCAGGACGCTGTAGTTTTCCATCCAGACAAATCAGGGTGTTCTTTATCCTAAATGGTTCCTTTCTAAACCTTAAACCATTTTCGGCGCATTCTAAAATTTTAATATTTTTATTGTTCTTTTTGGTCACGCCATGCAAGATGGCTTAACTGAAATGAAAGACATGCCAATTTGGTTGGCAAGTTTCTTCAAAATTTGTGCTTAAAATTACTAAGTCATTTGAGTCTAGCCATTCCAAATAGCGTGACCTACCCGTGTTTTCTCACCCAGAGGGTTCGAAAACACATAGATGGTCCAAGATCTTTGCAAACTAGCCAACCTAAATGACGTGACCTAACTGATTTTGGGACAAAAACGGCTAAGTCATTTCAGTCTAGAAATTCCTACTAGAGTGTCATGTATTTCAGTTAAGCCATCAGACATGTCGTGACTAAGGACCATAGAAGTTTTAAAATTTTAGGAGGAGCCAAGAGTGATCTAAAGTTTGAAAAAAAGACCATTTAGGTAAAAAAAAAAACTCTAAATAAGCCTAGTTTCACTCTCGTGTAAATAGAGCGCGCAGCAGGAGAAATTTAGTAATGAACATGTGAGAAATGATCCTGCCACCCATAAAAAATATTTTAAAATGTTAATAAAATCATTTTTGGGAGTACATAGTAATATTATATTTGTGCATAACAAATTTTAATCAACTTTTCTGTGTACTGTGCAAGAAGGCAAAACAAGTGTCTTGTGAAAATCGTTTTTAGCATAAAAATTATCTTTTTTACACACAATATTGGTTACTTGTGAAACGACTTTGTGATCACACATAGAATGCCCAAAACATACGAGCGAATATTTTTCTCTATGTTTTTTTTTTACATTTTGAGCTGCCAACTAATTGCCTTTGAAAAAACACCTGGGTACCAAAATGCCTCTCCTTCATGTTAATTATGGGGCAGCGGACGAGGCGTCCGACAAGACGGTCTTAGCTAGGACCCTACGTCCTCGGCTCTAACGCCTCAAATTTAGCCATTGATATGAATCTCTAGTTCCTTCAACTGCAAGAACTTGGGGCTTGGGCATGGTTCCTTGCGGCGGAGCAGTTCATGGGTGAATTGCTAGGCATACTAGTTGCGGGACTGCCGATGCATGCATACATGGCTCTGGTGTCGGTTGGAGCCATCAAAGATGGCACCCACTGGTATCGTAACCTTGTTGAAGACGTCAGTGATGAAATTCGGGCTCATGCCCAAATGATCCCAAGGAAACCCTAGATCCTATTTCCAAGTCGGATGTTGGGCGAGCCTAGTGTTATATATTCTCCTCCTTGGGGGCAACGTGTGGGACTTGTGGGAGCAGTGACAGTGGAAGATGGTTGTATTCAACAAGGTGGCGCAAAGTGGAATTTACCGCATCGATGAAGGCGGGTCTAAGTGGTAGATGCACTATGATCGACGAGCACAGGGCTGTGGCGCTATCTGGCATCGTGGCAGCGTCAATGGCAGGTATGGCGAGGGTTATGCGAATCTTTGCTCTAAAGATGTGTTGATGGTACGATGGCGTTGGCGGCTTCTGAAGCGTGTGCATGCGGTACACATTGATGATATGCTGGATTAGATGTATGCTCCCGGCTCGCCATCGGGTGACTAGGTGATTCCCCGGATCTAGCTGGTGGGTTGTTGTTGTGTGTCTAGGGCACAAGGCTCTGATGACATGAACTCTCCCATTGTTGGGTTTGATAGTGGTTTTATGTTGTTTGATGTATACTCTTATCAGACATTTGTCATGTAAATAAATAATAGAAGATTTATGCATCTTTTCTATGTGGAAGTTGGGTCTCAAACTCCTCTTGAAAAAAGCTTGGCTAGCCTATTTGAGGTGGGCGATTGGTCGGTCCAGCAGTGGCGGCCTGCGGAAACGGAAAGACAAGAGCAAGAAGCAACAGATCCTCATCTCGTCGCTGCACTTTTAACCTATCTGAACTTAATTTGAAGCCACAAGTACATCCGTACTTGAGCCTAATTAGCTACGTGTACGAGAGAGATTGGGCTGAAGAGGCGGAAGCCCTGGCCTGCGATAGGGCAGTGTTAGAAAGTGATTGCCTGCGCATGGTTCAAGCACTGACAAGCGATGAGCGGAACATATCACATTACTGGAGTACTATTCTGGATGCCAAAAGGGCTGCTGCGGGCCTTTGATAATATTTCAGTTAGCAAAGGTAGATCGAGAGAGTAATGGAGTTGCTCATAGCTTAGCGCAGCTAGGGAAGGGTGGTTTTAGAGGTACTCTTACTGGATATGTCCCAGCGGCTCTCCAAAACGATTGTAAGAACACTTTGTAATTTTGTCGCAGGAGGTTTCTTACGTATTCTTTTCCTTACCAGGGTACCTAAAGGGACTGGAAGATTTTTAATGAGACGGCCTGTTTGCTATACATGATTCTTACTTCAAAAAAAAAGATTGGGCTTTTCTGGGGTTTGAGCACTGGACATTTAAAGTCGCAGCAAGCATATATGCACGAGCACTAGGCCGGGATCGACGAGACAGCGATCGATGGAGAGCTACCGCTAGCTAGCAACAGGACAACGACGATCGACGCAGTAATTAAGTACCACTGCATGCAATAGAGGAGAGGAGGCAACCTAGGAGAAAAACAAATGCACCTCTATTCAAAGCCTGGGAAAGTTTGTGGACTTGTGTTCAAAAGTTAACACGAGTGAGATTCTCCCGGGGCCGGCCCCGGCCGTCAAATGACGACTCAGGGTACGGGCCATGTCGATTGCCTGACGGAGAACGACAGGGTACGGCCACTCCACACACCGATCGATCGCGCGCGCGCGCGCCTGCTGCAGCTCTAGCTCCGTCGATCGCAGGGTGTGCGCCATGCATGCTCTGCATGCATGTATGGCCGGTGGTACGTGGGGCCCTACGCCGCGCGCGCCAGCAGGGGCAGCGGCGGCGGCGGGAACGCCGGCCGGCCGGGCCAGCGGGAGCTGCTTCTGCCCGGCAGGAATGAGTGACAGGATGTTACTTTGAAAGACGGCATTGACTAATATGCGTGGAAATACAATGCCTAGTTCGATTTCTTGGATCTATGTGGAGTGGTACGTATTAGTTTAATCTTGTCTTGGCCTGGTTAATGTTGATTGGAGGATCAGGCCAGACCAATGTCGATGTAGACATGAACACATGCGCGCGCGTGCATCGTGCATAGAGATATATGCCATGAGATGAACAAATCACACTAGCTAGCATGGAATATAAGTACTAGCATTGCGCTAGCCCGTTTGCTATGAAAAACCACACAAAATGACAAGGATCCGTTAGGCTTTCGATCGTATGGTATTCTGGGAATAGCCTTGGTGTCGTGGGACAGTTGTGTGCTACCAGTGAAACGAAAGACGGCGGAAAGACATGGATGGCAAAACAACCATGTAGAGCAGGGAAACTTCAATCCGCAACTAGGTGTAGGTGAAACTTTTTTTTTTTACACTTCCAAGTTTTTTTAAAAAAAATACAAACTGAAATTATGGACCTGTATCTTGTGCATCTGTAAAGTTTCATTAAAAAATATGACCATATGTGTAAATAGTACATGACATTATTCACTTATGTCTTTTCCTTTTTGCACATGTCGCATATGATCATATTTTGAAATTTTTTTTTGGCAGCGGCACCTGGCACTATGCTGCCGTAATGAAGCCATCTGCTTCCGGCGCTGACCTTCAATAGGTCCTTCCAATGGCTTTTCTTTGCGTGGACGTACAGTAAGAAACCGGGGGATTCGCCCAATCTTCTTCTTTACTTGGCCTTTAGGTGAGCCAGCGGCTCGTGGAAGAAACCGCCGTAGCTCAGTTCACTGAGGGTAGGACGAGGGCAGTGGCCGCTCATCTGTCCTTGGTAGTCGTGGTTGCTTGTTGCCGGGGTGATGAGGACAAGGAGGCAGTGGCGGATTTAGGATTTTGAAGCAGGGTGGTCCTCTTTCAATATTTTTTGACAAAAATAGGGAAATGTCAACATACTAACATATAATTTAACAATAACACTATGATCTTACAAATAAGTAATAATTCACGATTAAATATGAATTTTACATAAAATGGGCGTACATGGCTACATACCTTCAAAAGCTCAAAGAAGAGCATCTCTCTTATAACTACTTTACATAAATTGGGGGAAGGGAAGGGGAGGTGCTGGGAGGTGAGCGGTGGGACTTGACGGGAAATGGAAGCTTCAGGGGAGAAGATTGACGGCGCAGGATGGCGTGCTGGCGGCGGTCGGAGGTTGGACTGACCGGCGATGGCGTGAGGCGAGCAGACGGCGTCGGGTTGCTGGTCGCTCAGGTCAAAAAAGGAAGCGAAGGGGAGCCAGAAGGACGAGCGTGCTCATGTCGTGGTGGTCACTGGGCCGTGAGGGTCGAACAAGGCCACTTGGGCGTTCTTTTTTTTCCTCCTATTCCTATTTGGGCTGGAATGAAATCCCAGGGTGGTCCATGGACCACCCTAGCCACCCTGTAGACCTGCCAATGCAAGGAGGAGGCGTTTTGGGGCATCCAGGAGTTTCTCCCTGCTCGCGGAGCTAGGGAGCCGTTCGTAGCTCGGGGTTTAAACCGCGACCCTAGACAATGACCCGTGTGTCATCTTCCTTCGTGGGCCTCGCCTCATCGAGGTCAGAGAGATGCGATGTCGGGCCACCAGGAGCATTCTTTGGTTCCCATTGAAGACCTAAATAAGCCTCCAGCTCAGTCAGTGATCAGGGCCGTCGATGATGTCCCTAAGGTCATCTCCTCCCTTTCCCTTGATGAACCACCTTCTGCTTCTTGAGGTAAACCTTTGGGTGGTGCTGCCGGGGAGACGCTCGAGGACTCCGCGTATCCAGGGTGCTGGTGGGAGAGAATGCTTCCAAGAAGCGTTTCCTCAACTCCCTTGGGATAAACAAGGAGCTGGCGAGAGCTCCCGAGATTTGGCCAGGGAACATGTGGAATCGTGTCAGCATGCTGCACCGATCGCTAACCTCCCATACTCCCGCCAAGGCCAAAAATTCCTTGTCGTCCGATTTGCATGGGTTGGGAGGAGGCGCTTTCGGGCATCCATGGGTGCTAAGAGTCCCTGACTCGGGTTGTTAGCCTGGGGCTCTCAACAATGGCCGTTAAGCCATCTTCGACCGTAGTTCCTAGGACGCTCTCTGGCTTTCCGTTGAAGCCTGATAATCACCCGCAGCTCGGTACATAACCATGGCCATTGGCGATGACCCTGGGCCATCTTCCTCCGCATTCGCGACATGTCATACGTTTGCCTTTCGAGTCAAGGAAGTGGTTTCGGGGCACCGCTTGAGGGAAACCCCGGTCAGGGTGTGGGGCTAGGAGAGACTCCGCGCACCAACCTGCCTCCGCCAGTGAGGCAGCGAAGGGCATTGTCACGCTTAAACTCGTTGCTTTCGTCAACCGCTGCCCAGGGAGGGGGTTCCCACCTTCACCATTGAGTGGTTGACCTTCTTTCCTCTATGCAATCGCACTCGTCCGCTAGGGACAAGAGTTTGGTGGTGGAGCTGAGGGTTCGAGTGATCGGGCTTTCTCTCATTAGGCGGGTGATGCATGTAAAATGCATACATGAACTTTGTCCTTTATCAAATTGAATTCACACATATTTGCAACATATATGATGATAATACCATGTTTTACATTGATTTATGGGGATTTACCAATGATCCCCTTCATTTAGTTTATAACTTTGTAGAACAGGAATTCCCAGTTTTGTGTATTTTTCACTTTCAGAGACCTATATGGAGTCAAATTGACCTGGGATTTTTGGAGCGTCATTTTTTTAATCGGGAGAAGCAATCTGGGAACTGGAAGCACACCTGGATGGGCACGCAGCCAAAAGAGACCAGGTGGCACGACCTACATGTTTGGGCGTGCCACCCAGCCTCTTTCGGCCGTCGATCGTCCAATTCACTTGATTCTTTCGCCCACCGACGTATTTTGACCTAAAAATCACTATATATATGGCCCCGAAGAGTTCTCGGGAGGAAAGGGCCGCAAAAGATAGAAACACAAAAACAAAGGCTGCAACAGCGAAGATTGGAGGGGGAAACTCCACCGGGGTTCACCGCCGAAGGGATCTCCACCTTCTCCAACAACTTCATCATTATCACCATGATCAAGGGGGAGTAGTCCACCTCTGGACTACGGGTTTGTGGTAGTAGCTTGATCTATTCTCTCATGTTCTTCATAGTTCTTAGTGCCATGTAATACCTATGTGGTGGATCCTTATTCTATGATATTGTACTATGAGATCTGATCATATTATGTGCAAGATGTATTGATATATGCATATTATGTACCCCGTTCTTAAGTATTTGTTCTGATCCACTTTTATGCAAGAGCGTGTGTGGGGTGATGTGTGTATTGGATGGAGTAGCATGGTTTAGTGATAGAATAGTGACAAGAACTTCATGATCTAGTATGGTTTTGCCTTTTCGTTTGATACCTCACTAGGGATAGAGTGAATGCATATGATATGTTCATCACGTGACAAAAGTGATGATCTTGTTTGTTCAAGGTAATATATTTGATATTCAAACATCACGCCAAAGTACTTATGGCTATGCTCTGTTAATTCTTAATAAAATATACTGCATGGAGTTTTGCCTTTCTTGTGAAGTATAAGAAAGATGTGTTGCATCATCTCTATGTTAGGACATGATGCCCATATGAATGCGTATCTTTAACATGTTATTAGTTTGCATCTTCATATCTCATTGATGAATTGTTATTGTCCACTACAACTTAAAAGAGAGAATAGTCAAGTGAACTCATGAACCCCGGTCCACTTTTTATCATAAGAAACACATTTATATTGCTTTTATCTTGTTTTCTATTTGTTGTAGTATTTTAATCCGAAAATACAAAAATATTTACTTTTCCTATTTGCATCCAAAACCCCAAAAATAATCAACCCTTTTACTGTTTTTTACTTAGTTACTTCATTTTATCTAGTTTTACTAGTATTATTATTACTTGTGTTTTATTTACTTACGCGAAACATTGTGCTTGACAACCAGATGGTGGAGTTGGTGACACAAGGCTTTATTTTACGTTGCAGGATTGCTTCAAGAAGAGAGGGAGAGACAACTCTTTGCTCAGTTCCCCGAGAGTTCGATATAAACCCTGAAGTCACCCTTGTGGGAAAAATTTCTTCCTGAACTACACACTCTGCACTTGGAGTTCCAACATTTTATGAGTTTTTGCTGGTGTTGTAAAGATCCATGAAGACATATTTTCTGGCGCTGTTGTCGGGGAGCTAGAAGAGTACGTTACATCATAGTGGTTGTTGCGTAAGAAGTATTTTCTGGTGTCATTGTCGTACTGATGAAGCATTTTACAACTGCATCTTACCTAAGCTTGTGGAGTGACAAGGTATCAACTTGTCAATGCCTACAGATTGTAGACTAGGGTTTTCAGGGAAGTAAAGGGCAAGTAGATCTCGAAGGTTCAGCCGGAAAAGTACTCGACTGCTAAGAAACTAGGGTTGTGTTGACAATGAAATCGATCCTCTCTTTGTCCCCCGACTCCCCCTTATATAGGAGGCGGAGCCGAGGGTTTCGTGATGCACAAGTTACAAAGTCCGGGAGACTCTTTGAGTTCGTCCCGTAATAGTTACATGTCAGTATTCCTAATACAACTGTATCTTTCCAAACTATCTCTTGACTGGGCTTTCAAGCTTCATAAACTTCGGGTCGTGGGCCTTCAATAAACCCCGGGTACCATCTTTGGCAGGCCCATTTGGGGATGCCTATGTCAGTAGCCCCCGAGATTTTGCTTGAATCGAAGAATCAGAGAAAATCTCCATCTTTACAACTACCATATGATTTCTTCAAGTCAATAAATAACCTTCATAAAGTAATTGTATATTGTACATGGATAACGATAGTTGGGGCTGGTTCTTCTGACGGATCAGGTACCAGTTAACTGCTCTTGTGGCAATCCGCAAAAACCTACTTCAAGATCACGTCCCTGGAAATGATCTCGGGATACTAGCGTAATTCGACATGTGCCGCTTAAGGTCTTACCAGATGCCGAATTCCAGTCATGTTCTATCGGGTACCTAACGCGTCTGTTAGGATTGTTCTTCGTATCTGTTGATACGGAAAAAAGTAGCAGAGCGCAGTCAGAGGAGGTGCCACGCCGCGCAGGATGGATCCTGGGGACTTACCTTCGCAAAGTATTGCGGCATTCAGAGATTAATTCGCGACTGAGGAGCTCTGAGAATATATTGTCGAGTGTCTTTTTCGGTTGCTGGAATAGCACATTTATTCGAGTCAACGGATGACTTGTATATTTTTATCTCGTCTTCCCGATGGAGTATATGGAGAGTTATTTTATAACTCGAAGTATGCTCACCACGACTTCTTGAATTTCATCGGGCACGCGAACAGCGTTCCCGATGGGAGTAGCCCCCCTACAGCCAAGTGCTTGGACTTGGGTGTAGGCTCACCTTTTTAGCACCTTTGTCTCTATATTGCCATCTCTTCCAATTCTCCCATCTTTATCGGGTGCGCCACCAGCGCTCCCGATGGGAGTAGCCCCCGAGGCTACAGTCGAGTATTTATACTTGGTTGTAGGCTCAACTTGCTTTATTGTGGAACAACTCTATATTTTATCATCCGCGTTACCCTCTTATCAGAAGTATAAACAATACTTCTGATAAGAATAGCCCCCGAGCATTTGATCAAAGGCTCTCGCCTTTTCCTTGTCGAAATACTCGAAATTTCCCTGTCAATATCCTTGATGAAAACTACTCGAAGTTCTCTTTTGATGACGTTATTGATAATGGCTGCAGACTAATGCTTTATCCTTCTGAATTAACTCCTTTATCAAACCTATTTAATAATCCCCTTTAAAAAGTAGCCCCCGAGAATTTGAACAAAAACTTGTATTTGATCAAAGGCTCCCGAAATTATCACTAATACTCCTCTGTCGCCAATCCTCAAAGCACCGTAGTCGAAGTTTTTTCCTTAAAGTGACATCAGTGCTGATGATGCCTGATGTCTACGGGTGCTTCTATTCTTGTAGACAGTGTTGGGCCTCCAAGAGCAGAGGTTTGTAGAACAGCAGCAAGTTTCCCTTAAGTGGATCACCCAAGGTTTATCGAACTCAGGGAGGAAGAGGTCAAAGATATCCCTCTCATGCAACCCCGCAACCACAAAGCAAGAAGTCTCTTGTGTCCCCAACACACCTAATAGGTGCACTAGTTCGGCGAAGAGATAGTGAAATACAAGTGGTATGAATGAATATGAGCAGTAGTAACGGCGCCGGAAAAGTGCTTGCTTGGCGTGCGGTTGATGGTAGTAATATTGCAGGCAAGTATAAATGCGGTAAAACAAGTAAACAAGCAGCGATAGCAGTATTTAGGAACAAGGCCTAGGGATCATACTTTCACTAGTGGACACTCTCAACATTGATCACATAACAGAATAAATAGATAGATGCTAGACTCTACACCCTCTTGTTGGATGATGAACACCACTAACTGTGTAGGATTACACGAACCCTCAATGCCGGAGTTAACAAGCTCCACAATATTCAATGTTCATATTTAAATAACCTTAAAGTGCATAACAGATCAACATAACCAAACCAAGTACTAACATAGCATGCACACTGTCACCTTCACACTACGAAAGGAGGAATAGATCACATCAATACTATCATAGCAATAGTTAACTTCATAATCTACAAGAGATCACAATCATAGCCTACGCCAAGTACTACACGATGCACACACTCGTCACCATTACACCGTGCAGGAGGAATAAACTACTTTAATAATATCACTAGAGTAGCACGCAGATATATTGTGATACAAAACACATTGCAATCATAAAGGGATATAAATAAGCACTTCACTATGCCATTCATAACAGTGAATACGTATTCTGTGAAATATAGCCTAAGAGACCCACACGGTGCACACACTATCACCTTTACACACGTGGGACAAGGACTCTCCGGAGATCACATAAGTAAAATCCACTTGACTAACATAATGACATCTAGATTACAAGCATCATCATATGAATCTCAATCATGTAAGGCAGCTCATGAGATTATTGTATTGAAGTACATAGGAGAGAGATGAACCACATAGCTACCGAGTACAGCCCCGAGCCTCGATGGAGAACTACTCCCTCCTCATGGGAGACAACGAGCGTTGGTGAAGATGGCGGTTGTGTTGATGGAGAAGCCTTCCGGGGCACTTCCCCGTCCCGGCGGCGTGCCGGAACGGAGACTCCTGTCCCCCGGATCTTGGCTTCGCGATGGCGGCGGCTCTGGAAGGTTTTCTCTGGTTTCGTCGAACGTGGTAGGGTTTTCGCGATGGAGACTTTAAGTAGGCGGAAGGGCAAGGTCGGTGGAGTCCTGGTGGGGCCACACACTTGGCCGGCGCGGCCAGGGCTTGGGCCGCGCCGCCCTATCGTGTCCCCACCTCGTGGCCCCACTTCGTTTCCCCTTCGGACTTCTGGAAGCTTCGTGGAAAAATAGGACCCTGGGCGTTGATTTCGTCCGATTCCGAGAATATTTCCTTACTAGGATTTCTGAAACCAAAAACAGCAGAAAACAGGAACTGGCCCTTCGGCATCTCGTCAATAGGTTAGTTCCGGAAAACGCATAATAATGACATAAAGTATGCATAAAACATGTAGATATCATCAATAATGTGGCATGGAACATAAGAAATTATCGATACGTCGGAGAAGTATCAGCATCCCCAAGCTTAGTTTCTGCTCGTCCCGAGCAGGTAAACAATAACAAAGATAATTTCTGGAGTGACATGCCATCATAACCTTGATCATACTATTGTAAGCATATGTAATGAATGCAGCAATCAAAACAATGGTAATGACATGAGTAAACAAATGAATTATAAAGCAAAGACTTTTCATGAATAGTACTTTCAAGACAAGCATCAATAAGTCTTGCATAAGAGTTAACTCATAAAGCAATAAATCAAAGTAAAGGTATTGAAGCAACACAAAGGAAGATTAAGTTTCAGCGGTTGCTTTCAACTTATAACATGTATATCTCATGGATAGTTGTCAATGCAAAGTAATATAACAAGTGCAATATGCAAGTATGTAGGAATCAATGCACAATTCACACAAGTGTTTGCTTCTTGAGATGGAGAGAAATAGGTGAACTGACTCAACATAAAAGGTAAAAGAATGGCCCTTCGCAGAGGGAAGCATTGATTGCTATATTTGTGCTAGAGCTTTGGTTTTGAAAACAAGAAACAATTTTGTCAACGGTAGTAATAAAGCATATGTATCATGTAAATTATATCTTACAAGTTGCAAGCCTCATGCATAGTATACTAATAGTGCCCGCACCTTGTCCTAATTAGCTTGGATTACCGGGATTGTCATCGCAATACACATGTTTTAACCAAGTGTCACAAAGGGGTACCTCTATGCCGCTCGTACAAAGGTCTAAGGAGAAAGCTCGCATTTGGATTTCTCGCTTTTGATTATTCTCAACTTAGACATCCATACCGGGACAACATAGACAACGAGATAATGGAATCCTCTTTAATGCATAAGCATGTAGCAACAATTAATGTTCTCATATGAGATTGAGGATATATGTCCAAAAGCTGAAACTTCCACCATGATTCATGGCTTTAGTTAGCAGCCCAATGTTCTTCTCTAACAGTATGCATGCTCTAACCATTAAATGAGTGGTAAATCTCCCTTACTTCAGACAAGACGGACATGCATAGCAACTCACATGATATTCAACAAAGAGTAGTTGATGGCGTCCCCGGGAACATGGTTATCGCACAACAAACAACTTAATAAGAGATAAAGTGCATAAGTACATATTCAATACCACAATAGTTTTTAAGCTATTTGTCCCATGAGCTATATATCGCAAAGGTAAAGAATGGAAATTTTAAAGGTAGCACTCAAGCAATTTACTTTGGAATGGCGGAGAAATACCATGTAGTAGGTAGGTATGGTGGACACAAATGGCATAGTGGTTGGCTCAAGGATTTTGGATGCATGAGAAGTATTCCCTCTCGATACAAGGTTTAGGCTAGCAAGGTTATTTGAAACAAACACAAGGATGAACCGGTGCAGACAAAACTCACATAAAATACATATTGTAAACATTATAAGACTCGACACCGTCTTCCTTGTTGTTCAAACTCTTTACTAGAAATTATCTAGACCTTAGAGAGACCAATTATGCAAACCAAATTTTAGCAAGCTCTATGTATTTCTTCATTAATAGGTGCAAAGTATATGATGCAAGAGCTTAAACATGAGCACAACAATTGCCAAGTATCACATTATCCAAGACATTTTACCAATTACTACATGTAGCATTTTCCGTTTCCAACCATATAACAATTAACGAAGCAGTTTCAACCTTCGCCATGAACATTAAAAGCTAAGAACACATGTGTTCATACGAACCAGAGGAGCGTGTCTCTCTCCCACACAAGCATTTATTCAAACAAAAACACAAACAAAAGCACACAGACGCTCCAAGTAAAGTACATAAGATGTGACTGAATAAAAATATAGTTTCAAGAAAAGAAACCTGATAAGTTGTCGATGAAGAAGGGAATGCCTTGGGCATCCCCAAGCTTAGATGCTTGAGTCTTCTTGAAATATGCAGGGATGAACCACCGGGGCATCCCCAAGCTTAGACTCTTCACTCTTCTTGATCATAGTATATCATCCTCCTCTCTTGACCCTTGAAAACTTCCTCCACACCAAACTCGAAACAAACTCATTAGAGGGTTAGTGCATAATCAAAATTTCACATGTTCAGAGGTGACACAATCATTCTTAACACTTCTGGACATTGCCCAAAACTACTGGAAGTTAATGGGACAAAGAAATCCATCCAACATAGCAAAAGAGGCAATGCAAAATAAAAGGCAGAATCTGTCAAAACAGAACAGTCCGTAAAGACGAATTTTAAAGTGGCACCAGACTTGCTCAGATGAAAATGCTAAAATTGAATGAAAGTTGCGTACATATCTGTGGATCACGCACGTAAATTGGCAGATTTTTCTGAGTTACCTACAGAGAATTCTGCCCAGATTCGTGACAGCAAGAAATCTGTTTCTGCGCAGTAATCCAAATCTAGTATCAACCTTGCTATCAAAGACTTTACTTGGCACAACAATGCAATAAAATAAGATAAGGAGAGGTTGCTACAGTAGTAACAACTTCCATGACACAAATATAAAACAAAAGTACTGTAGTAAAATAAAAACATGGGTTATCTCCCAAGAAGTGCTTTCTTTATAGCCATTAAGATGGGCTCAGCAATTTCAATGATGCACTCCCAAGAAATAAGAGTTGAAGCAAAAAAAAGAGCATCAAAAAGCAAATTCAAAACACATTTAAGTCTAACATGCTTCCTATGCATAGGAATCTTGTAAATAAACAAGTTCATGAAGAGCAAAGTAACAAGCATAGGAAGATAAAACAAGAGTAACTTCAAAAATTTCAGCATATAGAGAGGTGTTTTAGTAACATGAAAATTTCTACAACCATATTTTCCTCTCTCATAATAACTTTGAGAGGCATCATGAACAAATTCAACAATATAACTATCACATAAAGCATTCTTATTCACATGCATAAAAGTATCATTACTCTCCACATAAGCATAATCAATTTTATTAGTTGTAGTGGGAGCAAATTCAACAAAGTAGCTATCATTATTATTCTCATCATCAAATATAGGAGGCATAATATAATCATAATCAAATTTATCCTCCATAACATGCGGTACTAAAAGACCAATATCATTATAATCATCATAAATAGGAGGCAAAGTATCATCAAAGTAAATTTTCTCCTCAATGCTTGGGGGACTAAAAATATCATGCTCATCAAAGCCAGCTTCCCCAAGCTTAGAATTTTCCATATCATTAGCAACAATGGTGTTCAAAGCGTTCATACTAATATGTTCCATAGGTTTTTTTATTTTTCGCATCAAACCATCCATGTCTTAAATCAGGAAATAGAATAAGAACCTCATTGTTGTCCATTATGCCTAACTAGTGTAAACAAGAAACAAAAAGATGCAATTGCAGGATCTAAAGGAAATAGCTTCGAGCACACACACAACGGCAACGAGAAAAGTACTTTACACGGGACCGGAGTATGAGTGCCTTTTACCTTTCCTCCCCGGCAACGGCGCCGGAAAAGTGCTTGATGTCTACGGGTGCTTCTATTCTTGTAGGCAGTGTTGGGCCTCCAAGAGCGAGAGGTTTGTAGAACGGCAGCAAGTTTCCCTTAAGTGGATCACCCAAGGTTTATCGAACTCGGGGAGGAAGAGGTCAAAGATATCCCTCTCATGCAACCCTGCAACCACAAAGCAAGAAGTCTCTTGTGTCCCCAACACACCTAATAGGTGCACTAGTTCGGCGAAGAGATAGTGAAATACAAGTGGTATGAATGAATATGAGCGGTAGTAACGGCGCCGAGAAAAGTGCTTGCTGGCGTGCGGTTGATGGTAGTAATATTGCGGGAAGTATAAGATGCGGTAAAACGAGTAAACAAGCAGCGATAGCGATATTTAGGAACAAGGCCTAGGGATCATACTTTCACTAGTGGACACTCTCAACATTGATCACATAACGGAATAAATAGATAGATGCTAGACTCTACACCCTCTTGTTGGATGATGAACACCACTAGCTGTGTAGGATTACACGAACCCTCAATGCCGGAGTTAACAAGCTCCACAATATTCAATGTTCATATTTAAATAACCTTAGAGTGCATAACGAGATCAACATAACCAAACCAAGTACTAACATAGCATGCACCTTTGTCACCTTCACACTACGAAAGGAGGAATAGATCACATCAATACTATCATAGCAATAGTTAACTTCATAATCTACAAGAGATCACAATCATAGCCTACGCCAAGTACTACACGATGCACACACTGTCACCATTACACCGTGCGGGAGGAATAAACTACTTTAATAACATCACTAGAGTAGCACACGGATATATTGTGATACAAAACACATTGCAATCATAAAGGGATATAAATAAGCACTTCACTATGCCATTCATAACGGTGAATAAGTATTATGTGAAATATAGCCTAAGAGACCCACACGGTGCACACACTTGTCACCTTTACACACGTGGGACAAGGAGTCTCCGGAGATCACATAAGTAAAATCCACTTGACTAGCATAATGACATCTAGATTACAAGCATCATCATATGAATCTCAATCATGTAAGGCAGCTCATGAGATTATTGTATTGAAGTACATAGGAGAGAGATGAACCACATAGCTACCGGTACAGCCCCGAGCCTCGATGGAGAACTACTCCCTCCTCATGGGAGACGAGCGGCGTTGATGAAGATGGCGGTGGTGTCGATGGAGAAGCCTTCCGGGGGCACTTCCCCGTCCCGGCGGCGTGCCGGAACAGAGACTCCTGTCCCCAAATCTTGGCTTCGCGATGGCGGCGGCTCTGGAAGGTTTTCTCTGGTTTCATCGAACGTGGTAGGGTTTTCGCGACGGAGACTTTAAGTAGGCGAAAGGGCAAGGTCGGTGGAATCCTGGTGGGGCCACACACTAGGCCGGCGCGGCCAGGGCTTGGGCCGCGCCGCCTCTATCGTGTCCCCACCTCGTGGCCCCACTTCGTTTCCCTTCGGACTTCGGAAGCTTCGTGGAAAAATAGGACCCTGGGCGTTGATTTCGTCCGATTCCGAGAATATTTCCTTACTAGGATTTCCGAAACCAAAAACAGCGAGAAAACGAGCAAGCGGCCCTTCGGCATCTCGTCAATAGGTTAGTTCCGGAAAACACATAATAATGACAAAAAGTATGCATAAAGCATGTAGATATCATCAATAATGTGGCATGGAACATAAGAAATTATCGATACATCGGAGACGTATCAATGCCCACGACCACTGTATCGGGAAGACGCGAGTTCTGCCCTGTCACTGACCTATGGGCCCGAAACTCTGCGGTATTTGACACGTTATGCTAGTGGGGGACACACGTTCTTCGCTTTTTCTGGCACGCATTGTGGCGCCTGTTTAGTTACCTCCAAGTAAAAATACTAATTTACCCCTGGACACACATGTAGGGCATCAAATCCATTCTCCCTCCATCCAACGGCGCGACGCTTCGCTGGCTTGTTATAAATAACCGTCGTCTTCCTCAGAAAACCCCCTTCGCTACGTCGCGCTCCTATCCTCTCTCAGTCCAAAAGCTTCCATTGCAACCAAACAAGCTCTTGCGCTCGTCTGCATCCCCAATCTTTCCAGCGCCAACGTTGATGCCACCGCGGTCGAGGCTCGCAAGGCACACCACCCCAGAAGCAAGCATGGTGACACAAGATCTGGATGTTTCTGAGTGGGAGATATCTAAGATCTCAAACCAAGACACGAACCTGATGAAGAAACTTGGCTTGATGAAGAAGAAGGAGGCATTGATCTTCCCCCAGCGAGGAGAGCTTTCTAACGCCCCGCATCCAATATCGGGTTAGCTTCATTGACCACCTCATCCGCGGTCTCTCCGCGCCTATCCATGAATTTCTTCGTGGATTACTCTTTGTGTATGGGTTGTAGCTGCACCAGCTAACTCCCAATTCTATCCTCCATATTTCTATCTTTATCACCCTCTGCGAGTGCTTTCTCGGGACCCAACCGAATTGGGCCCTGTGGAAACGCATTTTCTGCATTCGCCACAACGGTTACCACAACATTGCCTACAACATAGGTGGTGTTGTTATCTGTGTTCGCCCTGACGTCGAGTATTTTGACATCAAATTCCCCGACTCCGTCCACGGGTGGCGCAAAAAATGGCTATAAGCCCGCGAGGAGTGCTCTGACTCGCAGGAATACAACATCGCCCCCTTTGATGGTAGTTCAAAAATCCTTCGCCGCCGATCCTGGGATGCAGAAGCCACCGAAGAAAAGAAAACGGCGACAGATGCACTGATGAAGCGCATCCACGAGCTACAGAATACCCGAGGCAAAGAATTGTCGGGTATTCAAATTACCGCCTATTTCCTTAGGATTAGGGTGCAGCCTCTACGAGCTCGCAAAAACCCTATGTGGTCAGTATGTCGGCGAGAAAGATGTCGACGCGCCTTGATGTCTACGCACGCTTCTATTCCTCGTAGACGGTGTTGGGCCTCCAAGAGCGAGAGGTTTGTAGAACAGCCAGCAAGTTTCCCTTAAGTGAATCACCCAAGGTTTATCGAACTCGTGGAGGTAGAGGTCAAGGATATCCCTCTCAAGCAACCCCGCAATCACGATACAAGAAGTCTCTTGTGTCCCCAACACACCTAATACACTTGTCGGATGTATAGGTGCACTAGTTCGGCGAAGAGATAGTGAAATACAAGTAGTATGGATGTATATGAGTGGTAGTAGCAATCTGAATAAAATATGGCAGCAAGTAAACATGCAACGAAACAGTAAATAAACGGATGATTGCGATGTTTGGAAACAAGGCCTAGGGATCATACTTTCACTAGTGGACACTCTCAACATTGATCACATAACAAATAAATAACTTCTACTTCTACAACTCTCTTGTTGGATGACAAACACCATTAATTGTGTAGGGCTACAAGAGCACCCTCAATGCCGGAGTTAACAAGCTCCACAACATTCGATGTTCATATTTAAATAACCTTAGAGTGCATGATAGACCAACGCAATTATACCGAGTACTAACATAGCATGCACACCGTCACCAATCAGCTATGAAAGGGGGAATAGATCACATCAATACTATCATAGTAATAGTTAACTCCATAATCTACAAGAGATCACAATCATAACCTATGCCAAGTACTACATGATGCACACACTCGTCAACATTACATCATGGAGGAGGAATAGACTACTTTAATAACATCACCAGAGTAGCACACAGATTAGAGTGATATAAAGCTCATGATCACATAAGATCACACCATGAGAGAGAGATGAACCACATAGCTACCGGTAGAGCCCTCAGCCTCGGGGAGAACTACTCCTCCTCATCATGGGAGACAGCAATGGCGGTGAAGATGGCGGTGGGCGATGGAGATGACTCCGGGGCACTCCCCGTCCTCGGCAGCGTGCCGGAACAGAGACTTTCGTCCCCGAAACTGGAGTTTCGCGATGGCGGCGGCTCCTGGAAGGTCTTTCTCGGTGTTTCGTCAATTCGTGTCGAAGATTTAGGTCACGACGGCTTAAATAGGCGAAGAGGCGGAGTCGAGAGGGGCCACGGGGGTCCTACACCACTAGGGGCGCGCCCCCCCGGGCCGCGCCGCCTACGTGTCGGGGCCCCCGGCCTCCCTCCGGCTCCCTCTCGGTCTCCGGAAGCTTCCGGGAAATATGAGGTTCGGGCGTTGATTTCGTCCGATTCCGAGAATATTTCCTTTGTAGGATTTCTCGAAACCAAAAACAACGTAAAACAAGAACCGGCACTTCGGCATCTCGTCAATAGGTTAGTTCCGGAAAATGCATCAAAACGATATAAAGTGTGAACAAAACATGTAGGTATTGTCATAAAACTAGCATGGAACATCAGAAATTATAGATACGTTGGAGACGTATCAAGCATCCCTAAGCTTAGTTCCTACTCGTCCTCGAGTAGGTAAACGATAAAAAGAATAATTTCTGTAGTGACATGCTACTTACATAATCTTGATCATACTATTGTAAAGCATATGAGATGAATGAAGTGATTCAAAGCAATGGTAAAGATAATGATTAAACAATCGAATCATATAGCAAAGACTTTTCATGAATAGTACTTTCAAGACAAGCATCAATAAGTCTTGCATAAGAGTTAACTCATAAAGCAATAGATTCAAAGTAAAAGGCATTGAAGCAACACAAAGGATGATTAAGTTTCAGCAATTGCTTTCAACTTGTAACATGTATATCTCATGGATAGTTGTCAACATAAAGCAATATAACAAGTGCAATAAGTAAACATGTAAGAATCAATGCACACAGTTGACACAAGTGTTTGCTTCTAAGATGGAAAGAAATAGGTAAACTGACTCAACATAAAGTAAAAGAATGGCCCTTCGCAGAGGGAAGCATGGATTACTATTTTTGTGCTAGAGCTTTTCATTTTGAAAACATAGAAACAATTTTGTCAACGGTAGTAATAATTCATATGTGTTATGTATAAGACATCCTATAAGTTGCAAGCCTCATGCATAGTATACCAATAGTGCTCGCACCTTGTCCTAATTAGCTTGGATTAACATGGATTATCATTGCATAACATATGTTTCAACCAAGTGTCACAAAGGGGTACCTCTATGCCGCCTGTACAAAGGTCTAAGGAGAAAGTTCGCATTGGATTTCTCGCTTTCGATTAGTTCTCAACTTAGACATCCATACCGGGACAACATAGACAATGGATAATGGACTCCTCTTTAATGCATAAGCATTCAACAACAGATAATATTCTCATAAGAGATTGAGGATTGATGTCCAAACCGAAACTTCCACCATGATTCATGGCTTTAGTTAGCGGCCCAATGTTCTTCTCTAACAATATGCATACTCAAACCATTTGATCATGAAAATCGCCCTTACTTCGTACAAGACGAACATGCATAGCAACTCACATGATATTCAACAAAGGTGTAAAAAGTTGATGGCGTCCCCAGAAACATGGTTACCGCTCAACAAGCAACTTATAAGAAATAAGATACATAGCAACATATTAATATCACAATAGTTTTTAAGGCTATTTTCCCATGAGCTATATATTGCAAAGACAAGGAATAGAATTTTAAAGGTAGCACTCAAGTAATGTACTTTGGAATGGCAGAGAAATACCATGTAGTAGGTAGGTATGGTGGACACAAATGGCATAGTTTTTGGCTCAAGGATTTGGATGCACGAGAAGAATTCCCTCTCAATACAAGGCTAGGCTAGCAAGGTTGTTTGAAGCAAACTCAAGTATAAACCGGTGCAGCAAGACTCACATATGAACATATTGTAAGCATTATAAGACTTTACATCGTCTCCTTGTTGTTCAAACACCTTAACCGTAAAATATCTAGACTTAGAGAGACCAATCATGCAAACCAAATTTTAACAAGCTCTATGTAGTTCTTCATTAATAGGTGCAAAGTACATGATGCAAGAGCTTAAACATGATCTATTTGAGCAAAATAATTGCCAAGTATCAAATTATTCAAGACAATATACCAATTACCACATGAAGCATTCTCTGTTTCCAACCAAATAGCAATTAACGAAGCGGTTTTCAACTCCGCCATGAACATTAAAGATAGAACTAAGAACACCAGTGTTCATATGAAAAAGCGGAGCGTGTCTCTCTCCCACACAAGCATGAATTTATTCAGAGAATGAAAATAACAAAACGAAAATAAAAACAAACATACGCTTCAAGTAAAGTACATAAGATGTGACTGAATAAAAATATAGTTTCATTAGAGGTGACCTGATAAGTTGTCGATGAAGAAGGGGATGCCTTGGGCATCCCCAAGCTTAGACGCTTTGGTCTTCTTGAAATATGCAGGGATGAACCACGGGGGCATCCCCAAGCTTAGACTTTTCACTCTTCTTGATCATAGTATATCATTCTCCTCTCTTGACCCTTGAAAACTTCCTCCACACCAAACTCGAAACAAACTCATTAGAGGGTTAGTGCATAATCAAAAATTCACATGTTCAGAGGTAACACAATCATTCTTAACACTTCTGGACATTGCCCAAAGCTACTGGAAGTTAATGGAACAAAGAAATCCATTCAACATAGCAAAAGAGGCAATGCGAAATAAAAGGCAGAATCTGTCAAAACAGAACAGTCCATAAAGACGAATTTTTCTGGGGCACTTAACTTGCTCAGATGAAAAAGCTCAAATTGAATGAAAGTTGCGTACATATCTGAGGATCACGCACGTAAATTGGCAGATTTTTCTGAGTTACCTACATATAATTCTACTCAAATTCGTGACAGCAAGAAATCTGTTTCTGCGCAGTAATCCAAATCTAGTATTGACTTTACTATCAAAGACTTTACTTGGCACAACAATGCAATAAAATAAAGATAAGGAGAGGTTGCTACAGTAGTAACAACTTCCAAGACACAACAAAATAGTAGCAAAATAAAGACATGGGTTACCTCCCAAGAAGTGCTTTCTTTATAGCCATTAAGATGGGCTCAGTAATTTTAATGATGCTCACATAAGGATGAGAGTTGAAGCAAAAAGAGAGCATCAAAAAGCAAGTATGAAACACATTTAAGCCTAACCCACTTCCTATGAAAAGGAATCTTGTAAATAAACAAGTCAATGAAGAACAAAGTGAATAGCATAGGAAGACAAAACAAGTGTAACTTCAAGATTCTCAACATAAAGAGGGGAAACTTAATATTATTAAGATGCATATAACCATGTTTCCCTCTCTCATAATAACTTTCAGTAGCATCATTGATGAAATCCACAATATAACCATCACTTAAAACATTCTTATCATGATTCATATGCATAAAAGTATCATTAATTTTGGCATAAGAAGAATTCTTCTCATTAATAGTAATTAGAGCAGGATCATTATCAAGAATTTGAACATGGTAAACAAGTTGCATACTAAGGGAATTGTTTTTGGCAATCCAATCATAACTATGACAAGTTTCGTAAGGATAATTATAACCTATGTCATAGCATTCTTTATAATAATTATCAAAGATTGGAGGCATAGTGTCATCATAAGAAATAGAATAGTTATCTTCCACAAGTATGTTCATCTCGTAACCTTACCATCGTTGTTACTAGAAGGAGATGTATCAAGCATATAATCATCAGTAGCAAAAGGATTTTCAAACACCTCATCCCCAAGCTTAGAACTTTCTATATCATTATGGGAAGAAGCATGGATAATACTAATACTATGGCAATTATTAACATCATCATTTTCAGAATTAGTTTCCCAGAGATTTTCAATATCAAAAGTAGTGTACTCTTTCAAATCATGATCACTAATGTAGGTAAAGGGCGTAGGAAGATCATTGTACTCAGATTCCTTATCATAATAATCATTAGGAGCAACATACTTATGGTTACCTATCGTTATCTCATACACGCGGGGATATGCTGTTACCTCTTTTTTTTTATTCCCCCTCTTCTTCTTCTTCTTCTTCTTCTTCGTTCCCTTCTTCTTCTTCTTCTTCTTCTTCTTCTTCTTCTTCTTCTTCTTCTTCTTCTTCTTCTTCTTCTTCTTCTTCTTCTTCTTCTTCTTCTTCTTCTTCTTCTTCTTCTCCTTCTCCTCGTTCCCTTCTTTAGGAGAGAGAGGCTTGATGGGAGGCTTCTCCACATAACCTCGATTTATTTCCGTAAACAATAGAAGAAACTTGGGAGGATTCCTCCTTTTCATTAATAAGTTCAAAACACACAGCGGTCCTATCATATTTTGGCAAAGTGTCATCTTCTAAGATATTATGTATGTAATTATTTGTATGGCAATTATTAATGCAATAAGAAAGACACCCATGCAGGACATCATCAATATCAAGATCACTCATATGTAACAAAGATATTTTTCTTGATAACTCTTCACACCCAAAAATAAAGTAAGTTCATCATGCTGATTAGGAAGGATTTCATCATCACAATACAAATTTGCAGCACTCATGGGGTTCGAATTATCATTGGAGGAACATTGAAAATTAAAATGACCCACTCTATGGCAAAGTTCACAAATAAAAGGATAGAGGGCACAAACTTTTTTACCAAGATCATCTAGAGCCCTAAACCACTTTCTAGTCTTTTCATTCCTATGATCGATACAATATTCATCTTCGATTTGATTCATTCCACAAGGTCTATGCATTCCACAAAATTAACATGCTTATAAGAAACAGAAGTTTGGGCATGTCTATTGCAATCATTAATAACAGTTTAATCCTTCATGCAAGCGTCTTTAAAAGGTTCATGATACTTATCAAAATTCTTCCTAGGCAATTCAAAATGAGAGGCAAAAACTTTATAATGATTTGCAACAACTTGAGAGTCAAGACCATAAGTAGCACTCATATTTCGAATTTTATCAGTATCCATAAAAGTTTTAATGCATTCATAATCATAATTTATACCTGACTCTCTACCTTTGTTGTTCTCCCATCCTTCAGTATTCTCCTGAATCCGATCAAGAAGGTCCCTTTTAAACTCTTCTTCATTGCGTGTAAATGATCCAGAACAAGTAGTATCCAGCAAGGTTTTATCTTGAAAAGAAAGTCTTGCATAGAAATTATCAATGATGATATTACCAGGAAGCTCATGAATGGGGCATTTGAGCATTAAAGACTTCAATCTTCCCCATGCTTGGGCAATACTCTCTCCATCATGAGGCCAGAAATTATATATGCAGTTCCGGTCTTTGTGAATTTCACTTGGAGGATAAAATTTAGAGTAAAATAGAGGCACAATATCCTTCCAATCAAGAGAATTCCCATTCTTCAGCAATTTATACCAATGCGCCGCTTTACCAGACAACGATATAGAGAATAGTTTCTTCCTAACTTCATCCATAGAGATACCTGCACACTTGAATAACCCGCATAATTCATGCAAAAACAGTAAATGATCTCTAGGATGGACAGTTCCATCCCCTTCATAGCGGTTATCCATAACACGTTCAATAATTTTCATAGGTATTTTATATGGAATACTTTCAGTAGGTGGATTTAAAATATCACAAGCATCATTAGAGTTATCGCATATGGGAGATAAAGTATTATCGGAGCAAATTTTCTCCCCTAAAGATGGGAAGCTAAAAAGATCACAAAAACTAGCTTCCCCAAGCTTAGACTTCTCCATAGCATTAGCAGTAATTGCATTCATACTAATAACATTGCTACTATCATGCAAATAAGGTTCCATAGGTTTTTTAATTTTCGCATCACACAATTCATATCTTAACTTAGGAAATAAATTAAAAAGCTCACAGTTGTTTTCCATTATGCCTTACTAGTGTAAAACAAGAAACAAAAAGATGCAATTGCAGGATCTAAAGGAAATAGCTTCGAGCACTCACACACCGGCAACAGTGCTAGGAAATAGCTTAGTAGTCGGAGGATGTGAATACCTTTTACCTTACCTCCCCGGCAACGGCGCCATAAAATAGCTTGATGTCTACGCACGCTTCTATTCCTCGTAGACAGTGTTGGGCCTCCAAGAGCGAGAGGTTTGTAGAACAGCAGCAAGTTTCCCTTAAGTGAATCACCCAAGGTTTATCGAACTCAGGGAGGTAGAGGTCAAGGATATCCCTCTCAAGCAACCCTGCAATCACGATACAAGAAGTCTCTTGTGTCCCCAACACACCTAATACACTTGTCAGATGTATAGGGGCACTTGTTCGGCGAAGAGATAGTGAAATACAAGTAGTATGGATGTATATGAGTGATAATAGCAATCTGAATAAAATATGGCAGCGAGTAAACATGCAACAGAACAGTAAATAAACAGAGATTCGATGTTTGGAAACAAGGCCTAGGGATCATACTTTCACTAGTGGACACTCTCAACATTGATCACATAATAAAACCACTCTACACTCTCTTGTTGGATGACAAACACCATTAATTGTGTAGGGCTACAAGAGCACCTCAATGCCGGAGTTAACAAGCTCCACAACATTCGATGTTCATATTTAAATAACCTTAGAGTGCATGATAGACCAACGCAATTATACCGAGTACTAACATAGCATGCACACTCGTCAACATCAGCTATGAAAGGGGGAATAGATCACATCAATACTATCATAGTAATAGTTAACTTCATAATCTACAAGAGATCACAATCATAACCTATACCAAGTACTTTATGATGCACACACTGTCAACATTACATCATGGAGGAGGAATAGACTACTTTAATAACATCACCAGAGTAACACATAGATGATATTCAACTAGATCACAAAGAGAGAGATGAACCACATAGCTACGGTAGAGCCTCAGCCCTCGGGGAGAATTACTCCCTCCTCATCATGGAGACAGCGATGGCGGTGAAGATGGCGGTGGAGATGCCTTCCGGGGCACTTCCCCGTCTCGGCAGGGTGCCGGAACGGAGACTTCGTCCCCGAATTGGAGTTTCGCGATGGCGGCGGCTCTGGAAGGTTTTCTGGTGTTTCGTCAATCCGTGTCGAAGATTTAGGTCAGGACGGCTTAAATAGGCGAAGAGGCGGATTCGGAGGGGCCACGGGGGTCCCACACACTAGGGGGCGCCCCCCTGGGCCACGCCGCCACCTCGTGTGGGCCCCCCCAGGGCTCCCCTCTGGTCCCTCTCTGGCTCTCTGGAAGCTTCCGGGAAAAATAAGGTTCTGGGCGTTGATTTCGTCCGATTCCGAGAATATTTCCTTTGTAGGATTTCTAAAACCAAAAACAGCAGAAAACAGCAATTGGCCCTTCGGCATCTCGTCAATAGGTTAGTTCCGGAAAACGCATCAAAATGATATAAAGTGTGAACAAAACATGTAGGAATTGTCATGAAACAAGCATGGAACATCGAAATTATAGATACGTTGGAGACGTATCACGCCTATCCAAAGATCTCTCTGTGAAGGATTTGGAGAAGCTTGTTCGGCGTGTTTTGTCGTTAAGGAAAAATGATTCAGTGCCAACCTCCTGCCGCGTGGAACCATACAGTGGTGCCCATGCTCTCCCCAAAGTAAGTAACCTGTCTCTCGAGTTTTTTGATTCTTATCTCGATTAACCTGCTTTTTCTCGAATTTGATTCAAATTTCGACTGCTATCTTCTATTTTGTTGTCGACTTCCGTCCTCAACTATCCCTTGTTATTGTTTTTCCCTTTTGCAGAACCACCAAGTCACCTCTTCTCTGCCTCCCTTACCTGAAGGTGGGGAGGTCGATGATCGAGCCATCGTTGCCGAGGATGCGCAGGGTACTTCTCGCCTCGACGAGTGAAATCGCGGGATCTCACAAATCCGCGGGTTCCTCCGAAAGAGAGACTAAATCGAGGCTTCCGAGTCGGCCGCATTCTCTCCCTTCCGCTGTTCCCCCCGGAGCAAAAGGAAGAGGGGTGATGTCGAAGACTCCGGCACCTCCAAAGACGGCGGATCACCTGCCGAGGAAACTTCTCCTGAAGAGGAGGATCCCTTCAACCCTTACAATGATGCCCTCGTCAGCTCGTAGGTTACTCTGCCGTCTTTTACTTTTTATATATTGTTTTTTTTTGAGTATTCTCATACTATCTTTTGTATAGAGTAGCGACGAAGAAGAAGAACACACTGCTAATGTGACGGCTCCTACGAGCACGTCACAAACTTTAGTTCTTTTGAAAACTCGCCATGCAACGGAGGAAACCTCGCCCCCTCAGCAAGACTTAGAAAAGTCGACTCCTGTCGCCAGCCCCCGTGCCCCCTCGCGAATAGAGCGAGAGTTGAGCTTGGCGGGGAACAAAGCCTCTTGGCCGGGACTTCGGCGACTCCTTCTTTGGACGATATAAGAACCCTTACTAGTATTTTGTCTTCTCGTCGAGTTTTTCCCTTTTGACCTTCTCAACCAATTTTTTTTAGCCTCTGATGAAAGAATTCATTCACCTTGGTACTCAATTTATTGGGTACCGTGACACTGTTGACAGTTTGAAAGGTACTCCTTTCTATCATCCCTTTTTATCGAGTAAACTTTCCTTTGCTATTTTTATCTTGACATTGCCGTCCTTTCTTTTGTTAGAGGCTCTCGCCAAAGCTAACCAGCGTGCCGATGATCTTGCCCTTGAGCTGGAGCAAAGTGAAAAAGCTCGCGAAAAAGCCGAGCAAGACGCTGCCTCTGTTGGAAGTCTTCGAGAGAGACTCCATCAAGCTGAAACTGCTTTGAGTGACAAAATAACTTAGCAGATCGCTCGTGAGGAAGATGTCATCGCCCGCCTGGAGTCGCAGAATCGGCGTTTTGTCAGTAAGTTCGTAAATTACTTTGATCAAGTTTCCTCCAAAATTATCTTCTCCTTATACTTGTTGATAACCCGAAATTTGTTTCAGCAGGGAAGATGAGTCGGGATTTCGAACTTCGAAGCTCCGAAGATGACCGTCTTCTCGACGCTCTTTCCCTCCTCGAAATTCATGGGGATTTGGTGCGCCGCAAGTATCTCCGATGCTAAGACGGCATTCTCGCGCCTTTTTCCCTACTTCTTCCCGAAGAAAGAGCAGCCAGATACCTTTGCTGCCCTTACCAAGCACTTCATTCCCGAAGAAGATCTTGGGCTGGCTCTCCGGTAGGAAAACTTGAAGATTGGCGTTGAAGGCACCATAGCTTTGGTTGCCGAAAGCCAGCAGAACGTTGACTGGGCGAAAGCCGGTGAGACGAAGAGGATGAAGACAGAGAAGTGACAATCCTTGATTAGAGCTGCCAAACCACACTCGAAGAAGATCCTCTCCTTCCTCGGATACAAGCCAGCTCCTTCCCCCAGTTCTGCCAAGCCAGAGGTCAAGTAGACCATCCTGTCTCTGTTTTTTCTTTTTCTTCTTCTTTTGATGCTGTCGCCTTAGTAGTGTCTTGCTGCAGCCTGCCATTAGTTCACTAGGAGCCAATTCTTGTAATGAACGTGTAAATATCCAAATGATTTAATGGAATGCTATTTTGCCAAATGATTGATGTCGGGATTTTCTTTCCAGTTGGTTTTTGACAACTATACTCGCGACCCCTCGTTCTTCGGATTCTTTGCCCGCTTCCTCCTACTCGAGGAAAACTTCCGCCGATGATTACGTTGAAGATTCTTCGAACACCGATCCAGAGACAGATTTGAACGAACTTCGACAACAACTCCAGTCGATGAAGAAGCGAGCACTTGTGATAATGGAACAATCTCGAAAATCGTCCGAGAGGGAGAAAATTGCTCTTCGATAGGCCCAGGAAGCCTTAGCTTTCAAAGAGGCTGCAGTCACTGAAGCTGCGTAGGCTACTTCCCGAGAAGATTATATGCTTGAGTTGATGACTGACGCTAGCCTGGATATGGCGGGTATGCTTCATAAGTTTGGAATTCCTCTCTACTTTATTTACTTGTTTTTCATCTCTCACTATGATACTTCCGTCGATTAGGTTCCTTTTTGGATGCTGCCGCCGAAGACCAACGAGTTGACGCGAGATCAAATCTACCTGTCAAACTTGCTCTGGACCATGACTCCAACTTTTGGGCTACACCGGATCGTACCCGACGAATCGTCGGATTTCAAGACCGCGCAGGCCAAGTCCGTGAGTATCTTGATTTCTGCACAAGGACACCGGCCCTAGTTTATAACACCATGTTTCCTCGAAACTCCTAGCCAAAAACCCTTCCCGACTTGATGAATAAATTCAAGGATGCTCCTCGAATCCATGATTTTGTGAAGGCCCAATTGACTCGTCGGAGCTAGATTTGCTATGATCATGTTGCGGATCCGCTACCCGAAGTTAGATATGACCAAAATCGTTGAAATTTTCCATGCCAAACTGAAGAGACAGAGGAGGAATGTCGACAAAATCAACGATATTGTAACACCCGTGGCCAAGGAAATGATGGATGATTTACTTCGGATGGATGCTGAATTCTTCGTGAAGGGTAATTATGCTGATCACATGGGTACCACTGCTGACGATGAAAGAGTGAACATAGATGACCTGATAGGACATGACTGAAAGTCTTCTTCTTCTGTCGAAATTTTTTCTTGACAAAAGGAAACCTGTATATTGTAAGCACTATGTATATTTGAAAACAACTTGTATGTTTTTTCCTCCCTCTAGCCCCCGAGCGTTTCGGCGGCTAGTGTATTTATAATTATTAGTTTGCGAGGTGTTTTGGACCAAGGCAAATAACTTGTAACTTGTATATTGTGGAGATTTGTGTATATATATTGAATTTGCGGGTCGAAAGCCTCCGAGCCTATCGAAGAAAAAGATGTATATCATCAATATCTTTACTATATTGCAGCACCGCGAGTCCGCCTCATTAAAAACCTTCCAACCCTACTCGGTGCCTCGAAAGGAAAAGAGTGCGCTCGAAAACTCGCGGACGTTTCAAGTACATTGTATGTTTACAGATATGACTATATTTCGGATTAAGCGTAAAAACGCCTAAGCTACGCCACGTTCCGGGATTTGGCTCAGCAATCCCTATCTTCTTATCTTTTATCATGTATGCTCCTCCTTCAGTTACTTTGGTGACGATGTACGGGCCTATCCATGGCGAATCGAATTTCTCATGGCTATCTTGCATAAGCCAAAGGACTAGGTCGCCTACTTGGAAAGACCTTGGTCGCAAACGTCGACTGTGGTAGTTTTTCATATCTTGCTCGGTGACCCTGGACAATACCTTTTCTCGAGCTTCGTCGATTGCATCAACATCATCTTCCCGTGCCTTTCGCGAGGTTTCTTCAACAAACTCCGCCACTCTCGGGGAATTGTGTTCTATCTCTGTCGGGAGCACTGCCTCAGCTCCATGATCTAGAAAGAACGGAGTTTCTTGTGTCGCTGTATTAGGTGTCGTCCGTATACTCCATAGCACGCTAGGCAACTCCTCTGGCCAGGTGTGTCGAGCTTTTTCCAATGGTGTTAGCGGACGCTTCTTGATGCCATTGCGGATGATGCCCGATAACCCACAAGTACAGGGGATCGCGTGTAGCCTTTTCGATAAGTAAGAGTGTCGAACCCAACGAGGAGCTAAAGGTAGGATAAACATTCTCTCAAGTTCTATCAACCACTGATACAACTCTACGCACACTAAGCGTTTGCAATATCTAGGAAATAAAACTAGAGCGATAACGGGTATGAGAGATGACTTTGCAGAACAATAAAATACACGGAATAAATGTTAGTGCTGCAGCAATAAAACAAAGTAAACTAACAGTACCATGAGTGTGGAAAGACGGTGGTAATAGTGGTGGCTTTGTCCAAGATCAATTAGTGAAGATCTTGGGTTCAATGTCTTCGATGCAGCTTTCTATGTAGGAGAGGCTAAATATACATGCTCTCCCTCCGGGATTACAAGTACTATATGATTGGCTTGCTAGCAAACATCCGTAAATACTAGCAAGCATTAAGGTTTCCCCAACCATAGCCTTAAGTAAATGGTCCTCTTACTCCCATACATGCAACTATCCGGTTCGCGTCCTTAAGGTTTCTGTCACTCCGGCAGAACTTCCCCCTTCTAGTATACAAGTACTACCAACCCTATGGTGCTTGATCCATGCGCGCACAAATATAATGGGCACCAAGGACGGTAATATATCAACATACAACTCTAATGAACCAAAGAGAAACAACCAATCAATCAAAGAACAAATAAACTATGGCAACATGACATAGATCATAGGATTATAACTTATAGCATCAAACACCATGTTTACATAGGGTGGTACAGAGGTTTGTGAGAGGATGGACCACTGAATACAATGAGGAGTTGGTGATGGAGATGTCGGTGAAGACGTTGGAGGGTTCAGCGAGGAGCGCCGGGAGGCGGCGGCGTGGGCGGCGCCGGCGGCGGCACGGGGGACTCCTTCCCCGCCGTCGGCATCATGGGGGAGCGCCGCCCCTTAGCCTTCTTCTTCCTTGAGTTGGTGCTAGTGTAGATGAGTGTTTCCCCCTCCTTGGCTGCTGGAGGATTTTCGTGACAATGCTTGGGGGCCTCCAAAAATAGGGTTTCCCATCAATATATAGTGTTGGAGATGCAATCTAGGCAATGGGATGGATGCCCCTTTGATCCAAGGGCTCTTGGGCACCTCTACAACCTTCCTAGGACTCCCCTCTGTCCTTCATGAGCCTCACAACTCGTGGCTGGGCCGAAATATACAGGTATGGAAAGAGTTTGTGTCAAATACGTCACCAACTTTCGGGTCCCGAGACTGCACGAACCTCCGCAGTAATTCTGCTCTGTCTGATGCATCCGTTGTCCGTTCTGGACGAATAAGATATCCAAATTGTTCGGTTTGAAATTATCTACAACTTTGTAGTTGACGACTTTTCCATTGGACGTCGTTTTGATGGAGTTTTGAAGCGATCTTTGAAAAGTGTTCAGCAGGGACAGATTCCGGGAAATTCCAGATTTCATCATAATGAGCTATTTCCTTCCATATTTGCCTATTTCCTGCACAACAAAGTTGAAACCAAGAACTTGTGCACTTTTGCAACTATTAATAGGTTAGTCCCTTAAAACATATAGTAATTGGTGTAAAACAAGCATGGAACATCAAAAATTATAGATACGTTTGCGACGTATCAATGCCGTTCGCTTTCTCGACTTAACCATTGGTTTGCGGGTGCGCAACCGAGGCAAATTGTAATTTGATGCCTACCTCTGCGCAATACGCCTTGAATTCCTTGAAGATGAAGTTGCTACCATTGTCTGTGACGATACTATGAGGAACTCCAAATCGAAAAACGATACTTTTGATGAACTTGACCGTGCTGGCGTGTAGTTGACGTGGGAGTTAGAATTCTTTGTGGTGTAACTTTTCTTCAGTTCCTCGGCAACGGCGCCAGAAAAAGAGCTTGATGGCGTGTAACACACACGTTCGTTGGGAACCCCAAGAGGAAGGTATGATGCACACAGTAGCAAGTTTTCCCTCGAAAGAAACCAAGGTTTATCGAACCAGGAGGAGCCAAGAAGCACGTTGAAAGTTGTTGGTGGCGGGATGTAGTGCGGCGCAACACCAGGGATTCCGGCGCCAACGTGGAACCTGCACAACACAACCAAAGTACTTTGCCCCAACGAAACAGTGAGGTTGTCAATCTCACCGGCTTGCTGTGAACAAAGGATTAACCGTATTGTGTGGAAGATGATTGTTTGCGAAGAACAGTAAAACAAGTATTACAGC
Source organism: Lolium rigidum (assembly GCF_022539505.1). Classification (NCBI taxonomy): domain Eukaryota; kingdom Viridiplantae; phylum Streptophyta; class Magnoliopsida; order Poales; family Poaceae; genus Lolium; species Lolium rigidum. The sequence continues at coordinate 271,824,042 of NC_061514.1, forward strand.
AGATTGTATTTAATGTAAAAGAATGGACCGGGGTCCACAGTTCACTAGAGGTGTCTCTCCCATAAGATAAATAGCATGTTGGGTGAACAAATTACAGTCGGGCAATTGACAAATAGAGAGGGCATGACAATGCACATACATGATATGATAAGTATTATGAGATTTAATTGGGCATTACGACAAAGTACATAGACCGCTATCCAGCATGCATCTATGCCTAAAAAGTCCACCTTCGGGTTATCATCCGAACCCCTTCCGGTATTAAGTTGCAAACAACGGACAATTGCATTAAGTATGGTGCGTAATGTAATCAACAACTCGCATCCTTGGACATAGCATCAATGTTTTATCCCTAGTGGCAACAAGCACATCCACAACCTTAGAACTTTTCGTCACTCGTCCCAGATTTAATGGAGGCATGAACCCACTATCGAGCATAAATACTCCCTCTTGGAGTTAAGAGCAAAAACTTGGCCAGAGCCTCTACTAATAACGGAGAGCATGCAAGATCATAAACAACACATAGGTAATAGATTGATAATTAACATAATATAGTATTCTCTATCCATGAGATCCCGACAAACACAACATATAGAATTACAGATAGATGATCTTGATCATGTTAGGCAGCTCACAAGATCCAACAATGAAGCACATAAGGAGAAGACGACCATCTAGCTACTGCTATGGACCCATAGTCCAGGGGTGAACTACTCACTCATCACTCCGGAGGCGATCATGGCGGTGAAGAGTCCTCCGGGAGATGATTCCCCTCTCCGGCGGGTGCCGGAGGTGATCTCCGGAATCCCCCGAGATGGGATTGGCGGCGGCGACGTCTCGGCAAGGTTTTCCGTATCGTGGCTCTCGCATCGGGGGTTTCGCGACGAAGGCTTTAAGTAGGCGGAAGGGCAACGCGGGGGGCCACACGAGGGCCCCACACACTAGGGCCGCGCGGCCAAGACCTAGGCCGCGCCGCCCTGTTGTGGCGGCGCCTCGTGGCCCCACTTCCTTTCCCCCTCGGTTTTCTGGAAGCTTCGTGCAAAAATAGGACCCTGGGCGTTGATTTCGTCCAATTCCGAGAATATTTTCTTTGTAGGATTTCTGAAACCAAAAACAGCAGAAAACAAGCAATCGGCTCTTCGGCATCTTGTTAATAGGTTAGTGCCGGAAAATGCATAAATACGACATATAATGTGTATAAAACATGTAGATATCATCAATAATGTGGCATGGAACATAAGAAATTATAGATACGTTTGGGACGTATCAAGCATCCCCAAGCTTAGTTCCTGCTCGTCCCGAGCAGGTAAACGATAACAAAGATAATTTCTGGAGTGACATGCCATCATAACCTTGATCATACTATTGTAAGCATATGTAATGAATGCAGTGATCAAAACAATGGTAATGACATGAGTAAACAAATGAATCATAAAGCAAAGACTTTTCATGAATAGTACTTCAAGACAAGCATCAATAAGTCTTGCATAAGAGTTAACTCATAAAGCAATAAATCAAAGTAAAGGTATTGAAGCAACACAAAAGAAGATTAAGTTTCAGCGGTTGCTTTCAACTTATAACATGTATATCTCATGGATATTGTCAATGTAAAGTAATATAACAAGTGCAATATGCAAGTATGTAGGAATCAATGCATAGTTCACACAAGTGTTTGCTTCTTGAGGTGGAGAGAGATAGGTGAACTGACTCAACATAAAAGTAAAAGAAAGGTCCTTCAAAGAGGAAAGCATCGATTGCTATATTTGTGCTAGAGCTTTTATTTTGAAAACATGAAATAATTTTGTCAACGGTAGTAATAAAGCATATGTATTATGTAAGTTATATCTTACAAGTTGCAAGCCTCATGCATAGTATACTAATAGTGCCCGCACCTTGTCCTAATTAGCTTGGACTACCGGGATCATCGCAATACACATGTTTTAACCAAGCTGTCACAAAGGGGTACCTCCATGCCGCCTCGTACAAAGGTCTAAGGAGAAAGCTCGCATTTTGGATTTCTCGCTTTTGATTATTCTCAACTTAGACATCCATACCGGGACAACATGGACAACAGATAATGGACTCCTCTTTAATGCATAAGCATGTAGCAACAATTAGTGTTCTCATATGAGATTGAGGATATATGTCCAAAACTGAAACTTCCACCATGATTCATGGCTTTAGTTAGCGGCCCAATGTTCTTCTCTAACAATATGCATGCTCTAACCATTAAGTGGTAGATCTCCCTTACTTCAAACAAGACGGACATGCATAGCAACTCACATGATATTCAACAAAGAGTAGTTGATGGCGTCCCCAGGAACATGGTTATCGCACAACAAGCAACTTAATAAGAGATAAAGTGCATAAGTACATATTCAATACCACAATAGTTTTTAAGGCTATTTTGTCCCATGAGCTATATATTGCAAAGGCGAATGATGGAAATTTAAAGGTAGCACTCAAGCAATTTACTTTGGAATGGCGGAGAAATACCATGTAGTAGGTAGGTATGGTGGACACAAATGGCATAGTGGTTGGCTCAAGGATTTTGGATGCATGAGAAGTATTCCCTCTCGATACAAGGTTTAGGCTAGCAAGGTTATTTGAAACAAACACAAGGATGAACCGGTGCAGCAAAACTCACATAAAAGACATATTGTAAACATTATAAGACTCTACACCGTCTTCCTTGTTGTTCGAAACTCAATACTAGAAATTATCTAGACATTAGAGAGACCAAATATGCAAACCAAATTTAGCAAGCTCTAGGTGTTTCTTCATTAATGGGTGCAAAGTATATGATGCAAGAGCTTAAACATGAGCACAACAATTGCCAAGTATCAAATTATTCAAGACATTTTAGAATTACTACATGTAGCATTTCCCGATTCCAACCATATAACAATTTAACGAAGAAGATTCAACCTTCGCCATGAATACTATGAGTAAAGCCTAAGGACATATTTGTCCATATGCAACAAGCGGAGCGTGTCTCTCTCCCACACAATGAATGCTAGGATCCATTTTATTCAAACAAAAACAAAAACAATAACAAACCGACGCTCCAAGCAAAGTACATAAGATGTGACCGAATAAAAATATAGTTTCAGGGGAGGAACTCGATGATGTTGTCGATGAAGAAGGGGATGCCTTGGGCATCCCCAAGCTTAGACGCTTGAGTCTTCTTAGAATATGCAGGGGTGAACCACCGGGGCATCCCCAAGCTTAGAGCTTTCACTCTCCTTGATCATATTGCATCATTTCCCTCTCTTGATCCTTGAAAACTTCCTCCACACCAAACTCGAAACAACTCATTAGAGGGTTAGTGCACAATAAAAATTAACATGTTCAGAGGTGAAATAATCATTCTTAACACTTCTGGACATTGCATAAAGCTACTGGACATTAATGGATCAAAGAAATTCATCCAACATAGCAAAAGAGGCAATGCGAAATAAAAGGCAGAATCTGTCAAAACAGAACAGTTCATAAAGACGAATTTTAAAATGGCACCAGACTTGCTCAAATGAAAATGCCCAAATTGAATGAAAGTTGCGTACATATCTGGGGATCACGCACGTAAATTGGCATATTTTTCTGAGCTACCTACAGAGAGGCAGGTCGAAATTCGTGACAGCAAAGAAATCTGTAACCGCGCAGTAATCCAAATCTAGTATGAACCTTACTATCAAAGACTTTACTTGGCACAACAAAACACAAAACTATGATAAGGAGAGGTTGCTACAGTAGTAAACAACTTCCAAGACTCAAATATAAAACAAAAATACTGTAGTAAAAACATGGGTTGTCTCCCAAGAAGTGCTTTCTTTATAGCCATTAAGATGGGCTCAGCAGTTTTAATGATGCACTCGCAAGAAATAGGAGTTGAAGCAAAAGAGAGCATCAAAAGGCAAATTCAAAACAAATTTAAGTCTAACATGCTTCCTATGAAAAGGAATCTTGTAAATAAACAAGTTCATGAAGAGCAAAGTAACAAGCATAGGAAGATAGAACAAGTGTAGCTTCAAAAATTTCAGCACATAGAGAGGTGTTTTAGTAACATGAAAATTTCTACAACCATATTTTCCTCTCTCATAATAATTTTCAGAGGCATCATGAACAAACTCAACAATATAAGTATCACATAAAGCATTCTTATTCACATGCATAAAAGTGTCATTACTCTCCACATAAGCATAATCAATTTTATTAGTTGTAGTGGGAGCAAATTCAACAAAGTAGCTATCATTATTATTCTCATTATCAAATATAGGAGGCATATTGTAATCATAATCAAATTTATCCTCCATAACAGAGCGGTACTAAAAGACCAATATCATTATAATCATCATAAATAGGAGGCAAAGTATCATCAAAGTAAATTTTCTCCTCAATGCTTGGGGGACTAAAAATATCATGCTCATCAAAGCCAGCTTCCCCAAGCTTAGAATTTTCCATATCATTAGCAACAATGGTGTTCAAAGCGTTCATACTAATATGTTCCATAGGTTTTTTAATTTTCGCATCAAACCATCCATGTCTTAAATCAGGAAATAGAATAAGAAGCTCATTGTTGTCCATTATGCCTAACTAGTGTAGTCACACAACTTAGTATTTTCAGGAGTATTCATTTTAACAGTAGTAAATAAAGCAAACTAAATAAAGTAAATGCAAGTAACTAAATTTTTTGTGTTTTTAATATAGAGAACAAGACAGTAAATAAAGTAAAGCTAGCAACTAAATTTTGTGTTTGTTTTGTTTAAGTGCAGCAAACAAAATAGTAAATAAATAAAGCAAGACAAAAACAAAGTAAAGAGATTGGATTGTGGAGACTCCCCTTGCAGCGTGTCTTGATCTCCCCGGCAACGGCGCCAGAAAATATGCTGCTGGCGTGTAGTTGACGTGGGAGTTAGAAGTCTTTGTGGTGTAACTTTTCTTCAGCTCCCCGGCAACGGCGCCGTAAAAGAGCTTGATGGCGTGTAACACACACGTTCGTTGGGAACCCCAAGAGGAAGGTATGATGCACACAGTAGCAAGTTTTCCCTCGTAAAGAAACCAAGGTTTATCGAACCAGGAGGAGCCAAGAAGCACGTTGAAGGTTGTTGGTGGCGGGATGTAGTGCGGCGCAATACCGGGGATTCCGGCGCCAACGTGGAACCCGCACAACACAACCAAAGTACTTTGCCCCAACGAAACAGTTGAGGTTGTCAATCTCACCGGCTTGCCGTGAACAAAGGATTAACCGTATTGTGTGGAAGATGATTGTTTGCGAAGAACAAGTAAAACAAGTATTACAACAGATTGTATTTAATGTAAAAGAATGGACCGGGGTCCACAGCTCACTAGAGGTGTCTCTCCCATAAGATAAATAGCATGTTGGGTGAACAAATTACAATCGGGCAATTGACAAATAGAGAGGGCATGACAATGCACATACATGATATGATAAGTATTGTGAGATTTAATTGGGCATTACGACAAAGTACATAGACCGCTATCCAGCATGCATCTATGCCTAAAAAGTCCACCTTCAGGTTATCATCCGAACCCCTTCCGGCATTAAGTTGCAAACAACAGACAATTGCATTAAGTATGGTGCGTAATGTAATCAACAACTGCATCCTTGGACATAGCATGAATGTTCTATCCCTAGTGGCAACAGCACATCCACAACCTTAGAACTTTCTCGTCATCGTCCCGCATTTAATGGAGGCATGAACCCACTATCGAGCATAAATACTCCCTCTTGGAGTTAAGAGCAAAAACTTGGCCGCAGCCTCTACTAATAACGGAGAGCATGCAAGATCATAAACAACACATAGGTAATAGATTGATAATTAACATAACATAGTATTCTCTATCCATCGGATCCCGACAAACACAACATATAGAATTACAGATAGATGATCTTGATCATGTTAGGCAGCTCACAAGATCCAACAATGAAGCACATAAGGAGAAGACGACCATCTAGCTACAGCTATGGACCCATAGTCCAGGGGTGAACTACTCACTCATCACTCCGGAGGCGATCATGGCGGTGAAGAGTCCTCCGGGAGATGATTCCCCTCTCCGGCAGGGTGCCGGAGGTGATCTCCGTAATCCCCCGAGATGGGATTGGCGGCGGCGGCGTCTCGGCAAGGTTTTCCGTATCGTGGCTCTCGGCATCGGGGTTTCGCGACGAAGGCTTTAAGTAGGCGGAAGGGCAACGCGGGGGCCACACGAGGGCCCCACACACCGGGCCGCGCGGCCAAGACCTAGGCCGCGCCGCCCTGTTGTGGCGGCGCTCGTGGCCCCACTTCCTTTCCCCTCGGTCTTCCGGAAGCTTCGTGCAAAAATAGGACCCTGGGCGTTGATTTCGTCCAATTCCGAGAATATTTCCTTTGTAGGATTTCTGAAACCAAAAACAGCAGAAAATAACAACTGGCTCTTCGGCATCTCGTTAATAGGTTAGTGCCGGAAAATGCATAAATACGACATATAATGTGTATAAAACATGTAGATATCATCAATAATGTGGCATGGAACATAAGAAATTATAGATACGTTTGGGACGTATCGCATCACCGATGTCGCATCCGGCGAGTTTATCGGCTTTGCCTCAATCCACTTGGTAAACTTGTCGACGGCTACAAGCATATACCCGTATCCTCCTCGGCCACGCCTTATGCGATTTTCCCACCATATCAAGGCCCCATTGAGCGAAAGGCCATGACAATGGTATTGGCATCAACTCTGCTGCCGGAGAATGAGGTTTTGCGGCAAACCTTTGGCATGCATCACAGGTACGCACTATGTCCTTTGCGTCTTCGATTGCTCGTTAGCCGCAGAATCCTGCTCTAAAAACCTTGGCTGCTATAGCTCGACTGCTTGCATGGTGTCCGCACACTCTCTCATGCACATCTTTTAGGAGTACTCGTCCTTCTTCGGGTGTAACGCATCGTTGCAATACTCCCGATATACTTCATTTATACAGCTCGCCCTTAACCACGTACAAAGAATAACTCTCCTTGCTTCTACTGGGTCTTCGGATATTTCTTTCCTTAAGATATATGCGATGTAAACCTGCATCCAAGGAACTTGCACCACCATCACCTCGTGTGATTCTTCTTTATCTCCCGATGCGTTTGTTTCGATGTTGCCGGAGTCCCCGAGCCTTTCTCGACCTTCTCCTTTTTCTTTGTCTCGTTTCTTTGCCTTAGTCGACCTTTTACTTATGTCTTCCCAAAATACACCGGGTGGTATTGCTAAGCATTGCGATCCGATGTTTGCCAAAAGATCGGCTTCATCGTTGCTGAGTCTCGCTGATATGATTTACTTCGCACCCGTCAAAAAGCTTCTCGAGTTCATTATATACCTCCTTGTATGCTATCATACTCGTCGTTGACCGCGTCGCATTGCTTCATCACCTGTTGAGCCACCAATTGGGAGTCGCCGAATATTTTCAGTCGGGTTGCACCACAAGCTTTTGCCATCTTCATCCCATGTATCGTTGCTTCATATTTTGCCTCGTTATTAGACGCGTTAGGGAACGTCATCCGCAGTACATACTTCATCTTATCTCCTTGAGGTGATACTAATATCACGCCGGCTCCAGCTCCTTCTAGCCTTTTGGACCCATCAAAATTCATAGTCCAGGTTCTCGACAAATCTGGGGGTCCAGTATTTTGCAGCTCCATCCACTCTGCGACGAAGTCTGGTAAAATCTGCGACTTTTTTGCTTTTCTTTTCTCATACGTGATGCCCTGAGGGGAAAGCTCTATTCCTCAAAGGGAGACACGACCCGTAGCTTCCGGGTTGTATAATATATTGGATAAAGGCGCCTCATTAACCACTATTATCGGATGTGCCAAGAAATAGTGTCGCAGTTTTCTTGCGGTTGTGAATACTCCATATGCTAACTTTTGGTACTGCGGGTACCGCTGTTTTGAAGGCGATAAAACTTCGCTGATGAAGTATACCGGTCGCTGGACTCCATGGAGTTTTCCTTCTTCTTCTCGCTCAACCACAAGTACTGTGCTGACCACCTGAGGCGTGGCCGCGATATATAACAGAAGAGGTTCCTTTTCCTTGGGCGCCACCAATATTGGTGGTGTCGAGATTGTGCGCTTGATATCCTCAAAGGCTCTATCCGCTTATTCGTTCCACTCGAACTTTTCTCTCTGTTTGATCAAGGCGTAGAACGGCAACGCCTTTTCTCCCAGCCTGGCGACGAATCTGCTCAAAGCTGCGACTCGCCCGGTTAGTCGTTGTATTTCCTTTAACTTTGTTGGCTTCTGCGTCATCACGATAGCTTGAATTTTCTCCGGGTTAGCCTCGATTCCTCTTGTCGACACCGTAAACCCGAGAAGTTCTCCGCAGGAACGCCGAAAGAGCATTTCGTCGGGTTCAGCTTGAGGCAGAATTTATCGAGGTTGTCAAAAGTTTCCTTGAGATCATCGATCAAGGTTGACCCTTTCTTTGTTGTTATGACAACATTGTCAATATACACTTGAACGTTCTTGCCAATCTGAGTGGCAAGGCATTTCTGCATCATCCGCTGATATGTTGCTCCCGCGTTTTTCAACCCGAAGGGCATTGTTCTATAGCAGAACACGCCATAGGGTGTTATAAAAACTGTTTTGACCTCATCTTCTTCGTTTAGTCGAATCTGGTTGTAACCGAATATGCGTCCAGGAAGGAAAGATGTTCACAAGCATGCCGTGGAGTCGATAATTTGATCGATCCTTGGGAGGGGGAAGTGATCCTTTGGACAATGTTTATTCGTACACGTGAAGTCGACGCACATGCGAAGGACCTCTGTGTTTTTCTTCGGGACCAAGACCTGGGTTAGCTACCCACGTGGCCTCCGTGTGCAGCTCTTTGATGAATCCAGCCTTCTCCGGGTCGATTAATTTCTGACAGCATAGCTTTGCGGTTTGGTTCCGAAAAACACCGTAAAGGTTGTTTGATTGGCCTAGCCAATGGATCCAAGTTAAGGGGGTGCTCGGCAAGTTCCCTGGGTACTCCTGGCATGTCTGCTGGACACCATGCGAAGATTTCCCAGCGCTCACGGAGGAACTCGACAAGCGCGCTTTCCTATGCGAGATGCATATTTGTTATGATAGCTGTCATCTTCTTGGGATCTGTCGGGTGGATCTGCACTTCCTTTGAATTTTTGGTCGTGTTGAAGGTTGGCTCCTTTAGCATCCTCCCTCCATCGTGCAACACGTCATAATCAGTTGTTAGCATAGACGCCATGTACTCTGCTTGCATCCCAAAGGTTTCTGATAGTCGATAGAAGTCCTTGTCGCACTTATCCGCTAGCGCAAAACTGCATTTTACTATGATTGGGCCTTTGGGTCCAGAGAGTCTCCACAACAGGTATGTATAATGTGGTACCGCCATAAACCTGGCATACGCGGGTCGTCCCAGTAGAGCATGGTACTATGATGGAAAATCCACGACTTCGAACTCCAGCCTTTCTATCCTGTAGTTCTCTTGGGTTCCAAACTGAACGTCGAGATTAATCTTTCCCAAAGGATAACTTGGCTTGTCCGGTGTGATACCATGGAAACATGTGTCGGTTGGTTTTAATTTCTCCAAGGATATATTCATCTTCCTCAATGTATCTGCATACATGAGGTTTAAACTGCTGCCTCTATCTATGAATACTCGTGAAACGTCGAATCCTGCGATCACCGCTGGTAAAATCAAAGCTGATTGCCCTGGTCAAGGGACTTGCTGTGGATGGTCCGCTATAGTGAAGCCAATGTCCTGTCCCGACCAATTCAAGTACTCGATTGTTGGTGGAGGCATCTTTTCTGCCATGAAGACTTGTCGCGAAATTACTTTTTGAGCTCTGTTGGATGCCTGGCCTTCTGAATCATCGAGACCGCACCATTGGTGTCGATATAAGGAGGCGGGTGTGGAGCTGCCGCCAATTGCAGCTGGTGTTGATTTTCGTCCGTGATTGCGGGAGGAGGTGGAAGGTGGATCTCACTCCTTGGCCCCCGAGGGTTTCTATTTGCCGCCTATGCGTTGGCATGCCCCGCGTACCTGTTCAGCGCCTGGAAAGTTCGGCAATCCTTCTGTAAATGCCCCAACTGCCTCTTCCCATTGTTGTCGAGATAGAAGTGCATCTGGCATGGTCCGTTCATCATATCTTCGGGAGATATGTACGGCCTCTGGAACCTTGGTCCATTATTTTGCCTGTTGGGACGTGGACTATCCCTATAGTCGTTACGCCGTTCACCACTCTTTTGATAATCATCTCGATTATTATTTCCGCTATTTCCTCGGAAGCCAGCCGATATTTGGCCGGGACCGTCATAGTCGGAGAATTGGCGAGAAAATCATCGTCTATTTTGAATATTTCGATTACGATCATCCTCGGGCGACCTATGCCGCTTGTTGTGAACAACATCTTCTCCATCCGCCCAACGATTCGCTATTTCCATCGGTGCCGCTATTGTTTTTGGATTAGTCCTTCCCAAATCCTCGACTAGGTCCTTCCTTTGAATCCCGACGACAAACACATCTATCGCTCTTTCATCGGATATGTTTTCTGCCGAGTTTTTGATAATGTTCCACCTCCGAATGTACATCCTCATCAACTCATCATACTTTTGTCTACAGGCTCGTAATCGCTCTATTGACGCAGGTTTCTTGCATGTAGATAATAATTTTTTCACAAAGATGTCCTCGAAAGTTTCCCAACCGTCGATGGACCCAAGTGGTAACTTTTTTATCCATGATCACGCTGCTCCACTCAGGTGCACTTGGATGCTATGCATGGCAGCTTGCTTTGGTTCCTCCCATCAATTTCACTCTGTTTCCAGATAATAGACTAGCCAATCCTCTAGATCTTGCAGGCCATCGAACTTCTTGTAATTATTGGGTAACTTGAAACCAGATGGAACTCGCATTTTGCGAACTCTTCGAGTGAAACAGGGGAGACCGCACATCTCCTCCTCGTCGAATTCTGGTGACTATCGACGTTCTCTCCTTTCTTGCCGCGCCCTATCAACTCGCGCCTGTGTCGATGTATCTCTTGCCGCGCTTGTTCTTGGCGGGTCCCGTACTACCCCCTGTGGGTTGTGGACTATTTTGCCTTGGAGCACCTTCGGGAGGTGTACCCGTGTTTGCGAATACCGTTCCCATGACTCCAACTCCTACTATAGCCATGTTGTACAATGCTTCCCACGGATCTCCGGGAGGTGGTCTATTTGCCAAGTATGAAGGCCCGAGTCGCCATATATCTAGCTTCCGTGTTTTGGGAATAATGTTTCCCCTTGTATCTATTGACATAAAGGACATATCGAGATTTTGGATCAGATTGTCCCTCTCGCCTTCGGGCACGTTCGCAGCCTAGACCTTGTTCTATTACGGGCTGCTCTCGTGGTTGGACTCCGAGTTCCCGAATGTCGGCTAAGCTCGCCCTTCTTCGGCTTGACACAGAAGCTGCGTCTCTCCTCCTATTAAGCTCAGCTTGTTTGCTTTTCGAGTTCTCGTCCAAGCACGGGCGAGTCTATATTGGTATGCTTGCAGCTTCTTCGGTTGTGGCAGCTTGTAGTCATCGGTTCTGTACCGTTCATGGCTCTTGTAGCTCGTCCCAAGCCGCTTACGGAAGTTGCACCCTCTGTCGTTTCGTAGGCCCGACGTACTTGGTGCCCAAACCTCGCATAAGATCAGCGGGATCGACGTATGGATTTCCCACATCATCGAAAGCTTCTGATGTCTCCTCCTGTGGGCGACTTGGTTCTCCAATTGCATAGACTTGATGATATTTTGGAGCTTGAATTTCGTTGGGGTTGGTGACACCGTCGTATAGATCGGTGAAAACCTCCCGAACAGAAGTAGATTTGTCGATGAAGTCGAAGCCGTCGATGCTATCTGAGTCGCTGCTTATATTGGAGTCCGCAGACGACCCGACGAACATGCTTCCGAAGACCTTGACGAGCGTTCCGCTTGTCGCAGACTTGGCGAAGCGTGGCGACGAGATTTCCTCGGCGCCACTCTCGAATGACGACGACGATTCCGAAGTATCGGAGTTGGCCGCCGACGATCCCGACAAAATCGGAACCTCGAGACGATGCGATCCTTCTTTTCCGACGCGGAAGTGGAACCTCCCGACCGTCATCTCCATGGGCTCCTCCAGATACGCATATGCATCCACACGGGAGGGTGGGTGAGGAACAAAATCGACTAGATCAGTTTCGATCTGTTTACCTCCGTCCATCGTGTTGCTTGCCACCGAAGATGTCGACTATGTTGAGCGTGCCATCGAGATCATCTCCTTGTCGCCTTCGGTTCCCACGGACAATGCCAATTGACAAGGTATCGACTTGTCAATGCCTATAGATTGTAGACTAGGATTTTCAGGGAAGTAAAGGGCAAGTAGATCTCAAAGGTTCAGCCAGAAAAGTACTCGACTGCTAAGAAACTAGGGTTGTGTTGACAATGAAATCGATCCTCTCTTTGTCCCTCGACTCCCCTTTATATAGGAGGCGGAGCCGAGGGTTTCGTGATGCACAAGTTACAAAGTCCGGGAGACTCTTTGAGTTTGTCCCGTAATAGTTACAAGTCAGTATTCCTAATACAACTCTATCTTTCCAAACTATCTCTTGATTGGGCTTCCGAGCTTCATAAACTTCGGGTCGTGGGCCTTCAATAAACCCCGGGTACCATCTTTCGCAGCCCCATTGGGGATGCCTATGTTAGGGAGTTTGCACCAGTGTGAGATCTCTATGTCTTTTAGATTTTGCATCGTATTTTACTTGTCTTGTTTTTACACTTTGCTTTTCAGTTCTTTTGCATAAAAATTCAAAAACACATAAAAGTTAGTAGTAATTATCTTCTCAAAATCATGGGGAAAAGAAATACTAAGTTGTGTGATTACACAAACACTCGTAATGATCATTTTATTGCTAAACCTATCACTACACCTAAGATAACTGCTGAATGCTTTGAAGTAAGTCCTAAGTTATTAAATCTTATAACTAGGGAACAATTTGGTGGTAGTGCTAGTGAAGATGCCTCTATGCATTTACATGATTTCTGTGAAATTTGTGATATGCAAAAGTTTAAGAATGTGTAAAACAATATTATTGTCAAACTTAAATTATTCCCATTTTCGCTTAGAGGAAAGGCTAAAGAGTGGCTATTATCATTACCTACTGCTAGTATCAACTCTTGGGATGATCTTAAAGAAGCCTTCATTAAAAATTATTACCCACCTGTTAAGATCTTACAAAATCGAAATAGCATCCTATAATTTAGACAAAATGATAATGAAAATGTAGCAACAGCTTGGGAAAGAATTAAAAACATTCTTAGAACTTTCCCAGCACATGGAGTTAATCAATGGACTATCTTACACTCTTTTTATAATGGGTTAAACATAATGTCAAGAAGCATGATAGATTCCGCTCCTGGGGAGGTGCTTTTATGGGTAAAACTGTGTCTGAAGCTAAAGCAATATTAGAAAGCATGCTACATATATATCCATTGTCAATGGCACACTGAGACAACACCTAATCATACTAAGAAAGTGCATTCAACTGAAGAAAAAAATCATATATCTAATAAAATTGATGCCATACTTTCCTACATAGCCAAGCAAAATAATGATAATGCCCCTCTACAAGAATTAGTTGGAAACAAAAATAAAATTTTGGATGTTAATTTTATAAGAAACTTTGGCAACAGTGGGTATGGGAACAATTATAATAACTCATATGGCCAGCCTCCTTATGTACCCAACAATATGCTAGCTAGTGGCAGTAACTCTAATGAATTAGAAAGCACCATTAGATATTTATTGCAACACAAAAAGAGTTAAATAAAGAATTCATAGCAAAATTTGAAAGGCAAGATGCTTTGAATAATAAAATTGATCACTTAACACAAGAAGTTGTGTCTTTCAAAAACCTCTTACAACAAAATATCCATGAAGAAACAATTAAATATGTGCAAGAAGTTATAGATAAACCTTGGGAAGCTTTAAATGCTACGGATGAAAAAGAAACACTTATACTTGCTAATGATAAACAATTTGAAGAAGTGAAATGCTTAGTTAAGTAAGGGAACCACTTTTGGATCTTTATAGATGTAGCTTGCATGAATTAATTGCTATACTTCAGAAAATTTCTAAAGATCCCACTATTAATGTCAATCAAGCTGGTTTTGGTTCCTATATTGCTAACTATGTCATTAAATAAAATATACAAAGATCCAATATTAAGTCTATGATACCACCTAAGCTTTGGGATGCTTGGATCCCCAAGATTTTAATTTCTATTATATTGATAAAGAAACACACCATGCAATTCTAGATTTAGGATCTAGTGTTTCTATCATATCTAAAAAGCTATTTGAATTACTTAATCTAAAATATATGAAAATTGCTCTATTGATTTATTACTTGTTGATGATTCAACCAAAAAGGCTTTTGAAAGAGTTAATGATGTAATGGTTGAATTTCATATGACATATGTGCCTGTTGATTGTAGAAATACCTCTAGTCCTATAATCTTTGGGATACCTTTTCTGAGAACAACATGAGCTATCATTTATTATAAAGAAGGGAATGTAAAATTCCAATTTCCACACAAGAAATTTATGGAGCACTTTCCAAGGAATAAGTAGGTAGCACCATTTAATCTACCACATAATTTCCATGACACTTGAAACAAGTAAGTAAGCCTAACTATATGACTATAAACAAAGCGCTTTACGGGAGGCAACCCAAGATGTTTTTATATATGGTTTTTTATACATACTTGATGTAGCATGTTAGTTTATTTTAGTTTACTTTCTAGTTTCTAAATAAAGTATCAAGTTTTTACCCATTTAGATGTTTAAACTTGCAAACATAATATGGACTTGTCGTTTTCTGCGCTACACTTATTAGTGGACGATTTTTATGATTTTTTTGGTAAATTTTAAAATCTTCATAAATTCACAGTAGCTGATACTTTTCATCCTATATATTCACGTAAATTTTCTAAAATTCTTGACATGTCTAAGTCGCATTAAAAATTCAGTTTTGTTGCAGCAAAAATTCTGGACATATTCTGTCTTTCAATGTTAGATCCATTATTTTGAGTATCAAAATGATTGTTTGCTTGGGAATTTTGATATGATATAATGAGTAGAATATTATATGCTCTTCCGGTTCATGAATATATAATTTTATTTTTGATACAAACAATAACAAACATGATTTCTTTGTACCTCTAATGTCACCCCATAGAAAAGAATGAGAAGAAAAGTTTGTGTTGAAGTTTTTTCGGAGGGAATGGAGGAATATCACACTAAGATAAATTCAATTATGGTGAATATCATAAGATTGGGGATACCCATGACACCCCACTGGCCTCATTTGAAAACTCCTAGTTTGAGCATCTCTAAACTCTATTTTTTAAGTAACATAGAATTTTCGCAAAAGCTTGAAGCGTCATTGTTTTATTTGTGTCTAGTTTTGCTTTTGAAATGAAAGGACCATAATATTAGATGTTCATAATGCATATGAATGATCCAAACTCTATTATCTCTTAATGATCAAATAAAATTAAGTTGCATGATTATAAAAGAAAAGGAGGAATGCCTAAAGTTGAAATTTATTTTGTGTATGGTATTCTAGTTTCACATGCTCTATTGAGTGATGATTTGCTATGTGCCTTATTCACTTCTACTTATTACTAGTATACATAGATGTTTAATTTTAAGTATCATTGTTTGATGATGAATGAATAGCTGTATGGATACTATTGCATGCTTTTAGACCTCTTGCTAGCCAAAAAAATTGAATTCTTACACAAGCATAGGCTTGTTTCCAAGCTCAACTCAAATCCAATGTCTATCATACCTACCTATATATCTCTTGCTATTCCAAGTATAATGTGTTTTTTATGCCTCCAACCTTTTCAAAATATCATTTTTTGTAATTTAAAGCTCATAAGAAAGTAGGGTTTGGAAGGAAAATACCGCTATGCATGTTGTGGGTTTGAATAATTATGGGTAATGAGCCCGACCATAACCACGCTTATCTGGGAAGTCTTTCAATATTGCACCATCAGGGTATTGCACCCTGCGTTGATCATCATTTTTTTGTTGACGTTTATCTCTTGTGAAATAAGTGGAGGTTATAAAGAGTAAGTATGCATGCATGTTAGAGAAGAGCAATGGGCCGCTAATGGAAGCCATGCCTAATCAAGGTGAAAATTTCGGCAAAGAGCATCCTCAATAGGAAGAGTGAAAAAAAGAAAGAAAAAGAGTTACTGAAAAGAGAGAGAGAGAGAGAGAGAGAGTGGAAAAAGAAAACAAAAGAAAAGAAAGAAAAAAGAGTTAGATAAAAAAGTGAGAGAGAGTTAGAGAGGATGCTCAACGTCTGTTGTTCATGTTGTCCCGGTATGGATGGGCTATAGTTGAGATATCCATCTCCTTTGGTCTTTTCTACAGGCGGCATGAAGGCACACCGTTGCGATACTTGGTTGAAACATGTGTGTTGAAAATCACTATATATGGCCCTGAAGAGTTCTCGGGAGGAGAGCGCCGCAGAAGACAGAAACACGAAAACAGTGGCTGCAGATGCGAAGATTGGAGGGGTTAACTCCGCCGGGATCACCGCCGGAGGGATCTCCACCTTCTCCAACGTCTTCATCGTCATCAACATGATCACGGGGAGTAGTACACCTCTGGACTACAGTTTGTGGCAGTAGCTTCATCTATTTGTCTCATGTTCTTCATAGTGTTCTTAGTGCCATATGAGCTGCCCTACATGATTATGGCCATATTTGTAATACCTATGTGGTGGATCCTTATTCTATTATATTGTGCTATGAGATATGATCATATTATGTGCAAGATGTATTGATAGATGCATATTATGTACCACGTTCTTAAGTATTTGTTTTGAACCAACTTTTATAAAAGAGCGTGTATGGGGTGATGTCTGTATTAGATGGAGTAGCATGGTTTTAGTGATTGAATAGTGACAACAAATTCATAATGTAGTATGGTTTTTTCCTTTTCTATTGCTACCTCACTAGGGATAAAGTGAATGCATGTGTTATGTTCACCATGTGACAAAAGTGATGATCGTGTTTGTTCAACGTAGCATATTTGATATTCAAACATCATGTCAAAATAATTATGACTATGCTCTGTTAATTCTTAATACAAGATTGCATGGAGTTTCCCTTTCTTGTGGAGTATAAGAGAGATGTGTTGCATCATCTCTATGTGTACGACATGATGCACATATGAATGTGTATCTTTCACATGTTATTATTTTGCATCTTCATATCTTATTGATAAATTATTATTCTCTACATGCAACTTAAAAGAGAGAATAGTCAAGTGAACCTATGAACCCGGTCCACTTTTGATCATAAGAAACACCTTTATATTGCTTTTATCTTGTTTTCTATTTGATGTATTATTTTAATCTGAAAATACAAAAATATTTACTTTTCCTATTTGCATCCAAAACCCCAAAATAATCAACCCTTTTACTATCTTTACTTTGTTACTTTATTTTATATAGTTTTACTTGTTTTATTATTACTTATGTTTTATTTACATACGCGAAACCTTGTGCTTGACAACCACGCGGTGGAGTTGGAGACACAAGGCTTTATTTTACTTTGTAGGATTGCTAGAAGAAGAGAGGGAGAGACAACTCTTTGCTCAGTTCCCCGAGAGTTTGATATAAATCCTCGAGTCACCCAGGACCGTACCGCATGCATGTGCAGCCTGTTCGACTGCACAGGGCCTCCCGATTTAGAGGGCCTCCAAATTAATATGTCAAACTAGTACTCTAATGACCGATTTTGTTTAATTGGACCTTAATGAATTCGATGAGAGATTCTACAGAGTACTATACTCCATTAAGGTAGTACTAGTGCTTAGAAAATTTGCAATCGCATTAACTCCAAAGGCCCCCAAGCCACCCACGCCTCTTGACCCGTATCTTTTCTTTCTCTTCCATCGCGAGTGCAGCTAATTCAGTTAGTCTTCCAATAAATATTAAGATTTTGTCTCAAGAATTTTTATGAAGAACTAATTGAAGATTCATTTTAGAAAGATGTCACGTTTTGACAAAAAAATAGCACTTTTGAATTCTTAGATTTTTTTTCACATGATGCACTTCTTTTAATCTATTTTACCACATACTATGTCCATTCCTATAAATAAGACACACACATATTTCAATGTGAACCTTGACCAAATAAATATGACAACAATATCACGATCATATAATACATAAGGAACATTGTTAGAATCGTGTTGGAAAATACTTTCTAATGATATCAGTTTTATATCAAATATTTTTTATATACTTCATCCTGAAAAATATGTTTCAACTTCATCAAAACTTGCATGTATCTACAAACTAAACTCATCTAAATACATGTATATCTAGATAAAATTGAAACATCATTTTTAAATAGAGAGACATAGATTAATATTTTGTCGAAGATAAAATACGAAAAACAAGGGCGCATTGTTTATTGAAATGGAGTGAGTAGTATATATAAAATCATCTTAGTTTCCAATGATCATGTTGAGGCGTCTATTTCTTGTTTTGCTCAGGGCCTCCGATTATCGTGCACGGCCCTGGAGTCACCCTTGGGGAAATTGCTTCCCGGACTACACACTCTGCACTTAGAGTCCCAACGTTTCAAGAGTTTTTGCTTGTGTTGTAAAGCTCCATCAACGGGTTGAGCAACCCTCGAAAGACTCTTTCTGCTAATTCTACTGGTAAGAGGAATATGACCTGGGCAAATCGCCGAGTGAAGTAATGCAAGCTCTCGCGCGTTCTCTAACGGACTTCGAGAAGGTTGCTATAGTTGACCCTTCACTGCTGCTCCCTTGTCATGGCGCACCCCTCGGCGCCTATCTTGGATCGGGATGATGACATGATATTCCCACACACCAAGGTAAAGTGGTTTGAGCATGGATATGATGGCGAACAGAGTTTGCGTAGCTTGCGCCGCCTACCCGGGCGCTAGATGTCATGTCGTGAATTTCGACACCGGGTAATAGATCTCCCCTTTAATTTAGGGGGAGGAGGGCACGCAGAGCTGAGCGAGCTCGACCGACGGGCGATACGATGCACCACAGATACACAAATACATGTGTTTTACCCAGTGTTTACGCCGTTGTGCGAAATCCTACCTCTTGCAACTATGATGTTGATGGTGGATCTCAACCGATACATGGTTTGTTTTTAGGCAAGGAGTAGCTAGTTTCTTCCCTCATAAGCCTTCTTCTCCTCCCTTCCTTCCTGTGGCCCTCCTTTTATAATGGAAAGAAGCAACCACATGTGTCATTTCCACGTGGCGATGCGCCCTGTGCATGGATTCAACATAGCAGAGGCCGAGCAGTAGTCCGGGTGAGTAGACCGCACATGGTGCATCGCTTTTCCTCGGAGGAGGTTTTGTCCCATCACTCCGACTTATCTCTCAAAGTCGAGTGTCGGGTGGGATTGCTACTTTCCACGGGCTCTGCTACCGGGGGAGAGGCCTCACGATTACCGCCGGAGTCATCCGGGCCTCCTTGGAGACGAAGAAAGCCCCACGTACTAGCCCTCCTAACCACGTAAGGAGTTGTCTTCTCTTTGTCCTTCATGCTGCCCGGCGGTATCCAGGCCTTCCAACTCAATCTGCCGTGCTACACCGGGGGGGGGGGTCCGCCGGAGGCAGCACCATGGAAGGGGTTGTCTTCACTTGGTCGTTCTGGTGCCCGGGCCAGTGTATCCGGGCCTTCCAAATCAAACCGTCATGTCGTTCCACCGCCCACGCGGCGTACATGGGCAGCCTAGATCGCCACCCTACTTGGGTGTCTTTGCTAGGACCCCATTTTCCCCGGAGACGACAAATTCCGTAAGGGCAACACAAGCAAAAAAACATTCGAACCACCACGCGCTTGTCTACGAACAGGGAGAAGACCTCATCCTTCGATCTTTGCCGCGATCCTTCTCCTCGTGATCCTTCATTCCACCATCAGCATCACCACAGAGAGAGAGGGAGAGAGAAAGATTCATCTTTATAAGAACTAGGTTGTAAACACTATTCAAATTCGAGACTCGAGATTGGATTTGGTTTGATCTTATTTGTGCCCCGCTATGGTAATATTGAGATGAACTCCTTTAAAAATATTATTATGTTCTTTGTACAATTCTCCTCTCATGTGCAAGCACATCTTCTTGGAGTGGGAGATGTAGGGGATTGGTGAGATGTGATGTGCCTATTACTATTTTCATCCATTTGTGAAAGCTATATTTATTATTACTTATGATATTGATTATCTATGGTTTTCTTAATGCATGTTATCTAAAATAAGGGCCCAGACAACATGATCTAGGGATATGCATAGATGAACATTTATTGTCTAGAAACTCCACGACCTCTTAGTG